>NW_028261384.1:29974502-30341169 GCF_051295495.1 Thamnophis sirtalis | reverse complement strand
AGATAAAATACTGATCAAGTTGGTGAATGCTCAAGATGAATCCCTCCCTCAAGGTGTACACTATTTATAGAGATCTTCCTAAAGTATTCCATTAAGATTTCTTTACTGCTGTACACACAAATGCATAAAATTAATATTTAAAAGGCACCTAAGGCTGAAGTTTTACAAGTCAAATGGACGGCTATTCCATTTCATGATGCTTCAACAATTGTTAGTATTGTAATAACAAGGAAAGAGAACTATATAAATATCTACAAAATAAAACTGACATGCATGATTTAAAGAGTTACCTTTCTAAGTGCTTTTAAATCTGCTTTCAGTAATTGATATGTAAAGATTATTTAGTAGCTCCACTACTAGCTCTTGCAGTTCAGTAAAAGGACAAATCAGAACCAGGTTTAATTCCAATTATGAATGTAGCTGATTACACCACTGGGCTCCATTCTACCTCCCCCCACACAGAGTTATAAATTTATTAAAATGATGCATTTCAGATCTAACATGGACTCTGAAAGGACTTAAGGAGATCAATCCAGAAAGGACAACAATGACCTATGAGAAAAAAGGCTTGCAGCAGCTGAGTTTATTTAGCCTACTAAAGAAAAGATTACCGGTAAATGGAGATACAACAAAATAGACAGTATCTTTACACAGTGTAAGAATGGTCAAAGAAGAGGGTAGAACAAAAACTGATGAATAGAAAAGGGATGAAAAGAAAGTTTTGGTTAAATTTCAGATACAACTATGTAATCATAAGGATTATTCATGAGTAGATCAAATGACTTCAAGAGGTTGGTTTTTTTAATTTATTGTTGATATTTAACTTTGGACAGCCATATCCCAAATAATTTATTACTTGGGACAAGGCTCTGAATTTGAATACACACACAAACATACACAAACACACACAAGTAAAGATAGTATATAAAGCTAATAAATAAAAACATATATATATATATATATATATATATATATATATATATATATATATATATATATATATATATATATATATATATATATATATATATATATAGTATATATGTTTTTATTTATTAGCTTTATATACTATCTTTATTCAGAATCTCAAACCATATAGGTATCTCTTCTCCTATTTCCCCCCTCAATAACCCTGAGACATTAAATCAGGCCAAGAGAGGAGGCCTATCTAAATTCACCTAAGGTACACTCCTTGGTTAAGGACTAGAGCCTGTATCTTCCCACACTTCAATCATTATACAACTTGGGATAATGGATACTCAGCTTAAAAAAGAACCAATAGTGGAGCATCACATATAAGCAATATAACCAAAGAGAATAAATAAAATAAAATTTTACTCCATAGACCCAATGTTTTTGCCACCTGACTTTAAAGCATACAATTTCGCATACAAAGCATACCATCTGTAAATTCCAAGTTTTACAATTTTACTCCTGGGGCATATAATATTGGAGATAATTGATTTAGACATTATTATTAATTATAGTAAACAATGTGATCAAACCATTTCACCATTTCTTGATTCCTTATTTTCTCCAGCTTGTTCATTAAATGCTCATAGAGGACACAAGACAAGGTACACTAACAAGGCATCCCTTCTGATTTGCAGCCTCTCTTGTACATTATCCAAGAGTTTGAATTCATTCCTATCCTAAATTTTCTTTTCTTTTTTGATTAATGTCTATATTTAAAAGAGTATAAAACACTTTTTAGATCAAGTTCGGATTTTAAAAAAGAAAGAGAACCATACTGCTGACATCTGTCCTTTTCCCTAACATTTTGCTTTAATGGAAAGGGGTTAGCTTGCTGCACAAATAGCACAGATCAAATTATACTTCTTCAGTGACCTTGCCTGATTTAGCAACTTTTGCATTTTATTAGATTTTTATTAGGTTGCCAAAGAGCTTCAGCCTTCTTCCCATTATTTGTTGCCAATTTGAGTCCTCATAACATTCAGTACCTCTGAAATACTGAAGAAAGACTCCAAATCTCTAGAGACTTCCAAAATTTGCATCATTATGCTAAGTATTACCAAGGGCCTATAATAACATTATTAGCAGAATATTGTGATTTTTTTAAAAAGGGAGTTCTGTGTACAACTAAGGTTCTATGAAAATTTTATGAAGTTCCATAAGAAACCAAACCTCATCCCCTCTCTTAAGAGATCTGGGTATTTAAAAAAAGAAACTAGCTGATTTCCAAATCTAAACTCCTCCCTTTCAGCCCCAATAATTCAGCAGGGATTTCCAACATGCAAGTTTGCTTCTGACAACGGAGAGACATGTTTTGAAATGTTTTATGATATTGATTACAAATATATGACACTATTGTGGGTTCATGTATGTTAATTCCCAAGGATGACAAAATACTCTCCCCCAAAAAATGAAATCCAAGAGGCAATTAATGTTTAATTTATTTCATCTTTGTAATTGAGAAGATCACGTCTATAAAAGCCTCCATTATTTTCCCCCAAAGGTGCTTTTCCAAGAGGCAACTGGATTTACTGGTTTTTCGCTTCTCATCCAAAAAAGCTTCTTCACCTCTGACTGGATGGTAGGGAATGGAAGGATTTATGCAGTGGTGCAGTGGTTAGAATGCAGTACTGCAGGCTACTTCTGCTGACTGCAATTTGGCAGTTCGAATCTCACTAGGCTCAAGGTTGTCTCAGCCTTCCAGCCTTCCAAGGTGGGTAAAATGAGGACCCAGATTGTTACAGGCAATAGGCTGACTCTGTAAACTGCTTAGAGAGGGCTGTAAAGCACTGTGAAGCGGATACAAGTCTAAATGATATTGCTATTTATACTCCTTGCAGACAGATGATCATTTGCAATCTTTGCAAATGTTGTTAAGACCACCTGTAGGTTTATCTGTGTCATCAGAGTCAGCTGAGTGGTACAAATGGATGTATCCCAGGAGTATAAATCCTTCCATTCCCCACCATCCAGTCAGAGCTGAAGAAGCTTCTTGTATGAGAAGTGAAAAGTCTTCAAAGAAAAAAAAAGTCCAGAAAGTCCAGTTGCTTCTCGGAAAATACCTTTGGGACAACCATGTCCTTAATGACTGAGAATCTCCATAGACCTCCATTATTTTGAATGTTATAATACTTGTTCATTTAAGGAAGATCTAAATCTTCCTTAAATGATAAAACTAAATGATATTAATATCTGTATTATTTTCTCCATACCAAAAATTAATAGGAGGAGGAAAATGAACTTATTTACATAGGATAAAACAAATCCAGAATTTAGTGGGTTGGACTAGATTATCTCAAAGTTGCCTTCTATGAAAAGATTCAAATATAGTACTCAAAATTAGACTCCAGTAGCTGTTTTAAAGCTAACATAAAATTCCAGAGGTCTTGAATTGTTGTAAATCTGCTTTCTCTCTTAATTAAAATTTAAACGGATGAGAAAATGATTAATTTCCAGACAAGTGAATATATTTGTTGTTTCTTTTTAAAGGATGTAAATATTGGAGTTGAAAATCTGATTGTACACTTACACGCAGACACATAAATTTAAGTCAGCTGTTCTTAATCACAAGCAGCTGAAAGTTGCACATTATCTGGCTGTTCTTGTTAACCCCTATTGGATACAACTGTGTTTCTGTTTTCAAGCACAATTTAACATTCCTAATCAATTATCCATTTCTTAACAATCCATTCCTGTGTGAATTTCTATTATTTTTTCCAATGTTAACAAGCTACAGTAGTTAAAATTAAACATTCAAAGGCTAAGCAATTTACAGTCTATTTTTGAGAGTGAGTCTAATGCATCAGTTTGTGTCCAATCTGAAGATATGTGATCTCAGAAACTATGTGACATGTGATATTACACGCTCACTGTTCTTCCTTTAAAAAATAACAGCTGTGAATGGATGGATTAGAAAACAATGGCAATTAGTTAATTGCCCCACACACTAAGATTGTATTCCTGCTAATCCCTCTCAGCTGTTATTGCAGGAAGTAACCATTTCAATATGAATTTAAATTGGAAATAAAAGTGTTACCCTAATTTCCTTCTTTATGGCCCTCATCCCAATCCAGACTAGTACTCCAGAACTTTTTTCTGCTAAATTCCAAAGATGGTTACTTCAAATAAATAAGTACAAAATCCCAACATTTTAAAAATGCAATTTGATCTTGATCATTACACTCAGTGATACAAAGGAGACCAGAAAATCAGAGGTTTTTAATACTGTTGGAAGAAATGTCCTTCTGGGTTCAATTCCAAGTGGGGGAAAAGACACCGGAAACATGGAGGCTGCTTGGAAAGATCGTTTAATGGTGGTCAGGATCACATGGCTTGAGCTCCTGAACAGAAAATGAGGATCACATGCTTCAAGTTGTTGGGTGAAGAAGAAAAAGGGGCGAGATGCTGCAAGTCCTTGGTTTTATGCCCTCTCTGGGCTTTGAATTTGAGCTTGTATTCTGATTGGTTGTCAAACCATGGGCAATGCAGAGGCAACTCTGAAGGCTATGCTTTGAGTCCAAGTTTGGTTGCCTTGCTGGCTGATGTAATTTCCCCAGGTGCCTTGTGGTGAGTTGCAGCAGAAGGCTAATCCTACCTTTGTTATGTAGACTAGACTGGGCCAGGCTTTTAATGGCCCATTGACAAAGGTGGGGGGTGACTGAGTTTCTACCTCTCTTGAGTTCCTACTTATCTTTTTAGGGGAAATATTCTGCCTTTTTAATATTTCCTAAAATATTTCATTTCTCTGGGACATTGTTGGGTTTTAACTTCCAACAATACCAAAAGCACAATGGTCTAAGACTATGTGTTTGCTTGCATGCAGTATAACAAGTATGAACAAAGGGATGATTGTAGAATCATAATGCAAGACAAACACAGTTTTATAGCATCCTACTCTACAAAATTACATATTCAAAAAGGATAATATTTCCTGATATAGGGTTATCTCACCAATTCCCTCTCTTATAAATGTTAAGAATGAGAGTAAGGTTACTTAAAATAAATTATTTGAGCTGAAATTTAACAATTCTTAATTATAACTATTCCATGTTGAATAATCTGTTTTTTTTTACAAAGAACTTCAATTTTGTCACTCTATTAAGTTTTATGTGTTTATATTGCACTCTTCCATTTAAACAGACTATTTCAGATAGTCTTTAAAAAAAAACCCCTACACTTCATTGTTGCTTGGAGACACATTAACAAACTGCCCAGTGGTTTAAATGGGTGATGGGACTGACTTCTAAACACCCTTCCTTGAATCATCCTTGGAAAACTCAAGAGGGGTTGAAAGAATCCCTCGATCATGTTGTGCCCAAGGGCTCACTTCAAATTTGGGTTGTAATAAAAAGGGTGATGCAGAAAACTGAAAACTGAGTTTGGGGGCGGGGAGGTTTTTAATTCCTGCCCTATTGCATGTCTCATTTGGAATTTACATCACAATTTCCCTGTTTCCACCTCAAAATGTGATTTTGAGCAATTGCCTGTTGAGCAACACTCACACAGGAATCATGAAATCTCCAGAAATCTCCAATTATAAACTTGAAATTTGGCACATATGTTCCTCTTGGCTTCTAGGGGCTTGGTAACAAAGGATTTCTTGAAATGGCCATTATAGCATTAGTATTTTGTATATTATTATTAACATGCTCTGATGCTAAGGAGTTAAGACGTTTTATTCCCTCTCCCAACCTGAAAACTTGGATGTGGGCTCATCCGGCCTCCTGTCTGGGAGCTTGGAAAGGAGCTTGAGGGAGAGAAGGTGATAAGATAGGTGGGGCTTCTGTGAGGGAAACCTGAGGGAGAGAAGGGAATATGATAGGTGGGGCTTCTGTGCACCAAGCCTGAGGGAGAGAAGGGGGTAGGATATGGGAGTTTTCTTTGGGGCAAGCCTGAGGGAGAGAAGGGGATAGGATAGGATTCTATTGGGCAAGCCTGAGGGAGAAAAGGTGATAAGATAGGAGAGCTTTCTGTGGGGCAAGCCTGGGGGAGAGAAGGGGATATGATAGGGGAGCTTTCTGTGGGGCAAAGCTGAGGGAGAGAAGGGAAGAAGAAAGGTCGATGGGAACTACTCGGTGATTTTCAAGCTGTAAGTGCCAATTTATCAAGCCCGATCACATGCGGTAGTTTCGTAGTGGAACACAGGTATTCGGCTAGTGTCTGTATAAAAGAAAGTCATGGTCTCTCCATTCATGGGAACCCAAGCCTCTGTTCTATTTGACCAATTAATTATGTCTCTAAAACCCAAAACAGAATTCCAAAATAGAATAAAGAATGAAATCTTTAATACTTACTTGGCAAACTGAATACACTGTTTTGGCAGATTGCAGTCTTTTTTGCTGACAGTGCTTTATAAATTAAAAGTTGTATTGGTTTGTTGCATTCAAGGGTCACCTTTCTGTGTTTGTTTTATGCTGGTTGGCCATTCTATCATGCCAAGTCTAACAAATCCATAGACCAAAAGAGTATAGGTGATTGCTATAAGCTGTCCTAAATTTCTGTCCTATATTTTAAAGGGTCTATGAAGTTCTATTCAACATAAAAGCTACTTTTCTACAATTTGCTTAACTTTGCTAGCAGGCTTATAATACCACAGAGCTTTCCTAAATTTTGTTTTCCAGTCTAGGTGACCATGTTTTTTCTCCTGTATTATATATTATATACTGACTTCTTTTTTGTAAGTATACATATTATTTCTTTCAAGGAGAAAAATTACCCCCTTGAAGATTTTCACCTGTGCAAAAAAAACAACACCTGATTTTGGGCTTGGCAGAAGAAAATTCAAGGTTTGGCATTTAAGTGATTTTATCACAAATTTCTCCTTCTTTGCAATTTATTATTTTACTTCCGAGAAACAAGAAAAGAAGTAATATGGGATACAAAATTAACAGTAGTTGCATGGGGAAAGGATAAAATCATTTTGTCACAGAAATTGGGATTATGATTATTAGTATAGATAGAAAAAATTGTGAAATGAGATACAAAACCTAGGGGGAAATTGCTCTTGCATGTAGTAGATAGGAAAGTCTGCCATCCCACTGCTTGTTTTTCATTAAAATAGAAAGTCCTGGAGCAAGGATGGGCAATATTTTGATAGCTGGGGACTATTCTGAATTACTGTTTGAAAGTGCTGGTACTTGAAGTTATCTGTCCAAAGACATGTACAGCACGGGTGGGTTCTGGCCGGCACTACTGCTGGTTTGCTCGTGTGCGCTCTTCACACGTGCGCAATGCAATTAAAATTGTTCTGTGCATGCGCAGAACTGAAAAACAAGATGGTGTTGCTGAGGGCGCTGACTGGAGAACTGGTTTGGGGGCGTGCTAGGCCTGGGTCGCTGCCAGTTTCAGTGACCCATACCACCAAACCACTACCGATTTGGCCGACCATTCCTTTAGTGACAGTGCCAAGTTACAGCAGCACTGAAAAAAGTGAGTTATGACAACTTTTCACACTTATGATCACTGCAGCATCCCTGTGGACATATGATCAAAATTAAGATGCTTGGCAACTGGCATGTAACAGTTACAGTGTCCTGCAGGGTCATGCGATCATTTCTTCTGACCTTCTGACAAACAAAGTCAATGAGGACACAAGATTCACTTAACAACCATGGTAGTAACTTAACTGCAGCGGTTCACTTAACAATTCTGGCAAGAAAAGTCATATAAATTCATTTAACTGTCTTGCTTAGCAATGGAAATTTTGGGGTCAACTGAAGTTGTAAGTCAAAGACTACCTGTACTGCATTAAAAATAGACTTTGCAAAAGCAAGACCTCAAGAGCAAGATCCAACTGAACGGAGAACATAATGGGAGTTGATATTTGCTGTGATATTTCTTTAGCAGCTGGCATCAGAACAATATTTTTGAGGTGTTATCTGACTTTTTGATTCCCTTGATTTCTTCAAATCCCATCTCTGAATTATTGAGCTGCTATTTGGTTTGTTCCTAGATCCTGGTATGGATTATCTTCTTCATTTAGCTGAGGTCACTACCTGAATCCTCTAATTTTAAACATCTTTCTAGTTTTAGAAAGATGTTTTAAACATCTAGTTTTAAGCATCTTTTTGTTTTAATGCTAGTAGATTATTGGCTGTTTGTATTTCTCTACTTCCAAGCTTTGTTCAACTGCTTAAGGAACAAAAGCAAGGATCATGTCTGCTACCTACTTAGGCAAACTTACCCCCCCCCATTTAGTCTGCAATCCTATGTGTACTTTTCTGGAATAATCCTCCTAAACACAGTAGGACTAACCTGCTGAACTGAATATGCTATGTAGGATTGTCTGTAATGTCATCCATTTGTGTTTCCGTCTGTTCAACTTGAATGTTTTTCAGTTCAAATACACAACGAAAAACATAAAGCTAATTAGAGAATCACCTGGTGGTGACAGCCACCAAGTGAATCTTACTCCTGCTTAAGTGTGAATTTAAAAACATTCAACCTGAACATTCTATCACCCAAATATTTTGAATTTTTCCTGGACCAGGATGAATTCTGTCGAAGGTATCACATTCAGAATATATGTTCACCTCAACAATTATGACTCCTCTCCAATGCTCTGCTAGTGTTGGTTAGCAGTTCCCAGAGTTTAATTCTCCAACTCTGGAATCCACAATTGCATCATCTTTGATCATTAGGTGTGCTGGTTGAAGATGCTTTACTGCATCCCTATTGAATTGTACTGCTCTTGGTACAATAAGGCACTGAAGATTTGTGATTGTCACTAGAGGCATAAACAGAAGGGCTTTTTTTCATAGACTAGCATAGCTTAGTCTTGGCCATTTCTGCACCGATTGTCTCAAGATGCAGGTATACATTTTACTAGCATTTCTGGATGACTCCTGGAACTTTTAGATTAGGTGGAAGAGCAGATTTCGACATTCTCTTTGAACTGGGAGATTTTGCTCAATGGGATATCTTGCTACTCAGAAATGATGTTTCTGTGTTGAAAGCTGTCCAATGTCAACTGAGTCACTAAGCCAAGTTCAACATGCTGTCATTGTTTACGAAGACCTAAACAATAACCAATAGAAATCTCAGCCATGGAGGGCTTGGCATAACAATCTGTTATAGGGGAAAAAAAGTTTAACTTTTATGTACTGATTGAAGGGGAAATACTCTGAAGAAAGTCCTGAAGCAGTAATAAAAGGAAAATCAAGGGAAGCAAATGCTAAAATGCATTATTGTGTGAGCCTTTGAGACAAAATGTTCTGCTCCAAGAAACAGATTACACTTCCATCTCTTTTGAGCACAAATATCCAAAGGCATATTTGAAACAACACAAGAGAAAAAGCATCTTCTGAATTTGTGGCATTTTTTAAATAAAAAAAATAAAAGCTAATGGATTATGTACATAGTTTCTCAAATTTACAGTTGTTCTTGAAAAATTGCAACAAGTCATGGTGCTATTGAAGATGTTTTTTTAAAAAATTTTTTTTATCTTGTAATGCTTTATACAAAAGACAAAATGCCTGGTAGCAATAGAGGATGATAAAATGTATTTGTAAAACTCATATTTAAATGCAATAACTTCAGGCAACTTTCCAGAGAATTACAAAGGCCAATAAGCATAACAAAAAAGAGTGCCTGAAACTCTTGTTTCTCAAAAATAAAATATTAAGATCTAGCCCCAAGGATGAATGAAAATTGCATGCTTTTCAGAATGCTCTGAAAGAGACAAGCATATTTGTATGCATCTTCCGTGCAACTTTTGAGATAACTGAAGGCATATCCAGATAAAGGTTCAGTTCTTCACAAAGAATGAAATGGCTCCCACTGTTTAGGTGATACTGTCACTCGGCACACACAATGGGACCAAGTCACAGTTTGCTCCACTTTGGCTGTCATCATTTTGTAAATAGCAGTAGCAATAGCACTCTTACAGCCCTCTCCAAGCGGTTTACAGAGTCAGCATATTGCCCCCAACAATCTGGGTCCTCATTTTACCTACCACAGAGGGAAGGAAGGCTGAATTAACCTTGAGCCTGGTGAGATTTGAACTGCCAAATTGCAGGCAGTCAGCAGGCAGCAGAATGCAGTACTGCACTCTAACCACTGTGCCATCTCGGCTCTTATATATAGCAAACATTGATTATAATGACTTTAGTTATGGACCGATAACTGAGTGCAACAGTATATCTCTGCAACTCATCACTGGAGGGCCACATTATAATGGTCTGCAACTACCTGTAGCAGGTAGAGAGATGCCTTCTGCATTTTGATAATGTCAGCACAACCCATTCCAATCCTACCCAAACTAAAGTGTGAAATTGGAGCATTTGAGTGGTGGGAAACTTTTTCATCAGGACATGCCTGAAACATGGGATTTGGGGGGAAGGGGGAGCAGCACTAAAAGCCAAAACTGTCCATGCAGAGATAAAAGAACATGCAATTCTACCCTGATTGAGGGAAAAATATTATTTGTGATGCAAACTGTTAAAATTACTAAATGTGATGCCCTTGATTAAAATGGGGCCAAACGGCAAGCTCATTCCAAGACAAGGTGCAGAAAAAAGAAAGTATATAGTACTAACTCTCTGAGAGGTTTCAATTTTCATCAAGTACCTTTGAATGTCAAGCTCTGAATGGAGGGAGACCAACATGCACTGTAAAGCCTGTGGATCAGAAACAGGGGAAAGAAAAGGGGAGAAGAGGAAAGAGGAAAAGAGACAAAAGTAATTAAAATAAATAAATCAAAGTAAAAAATGGAATGTAAGATATGTAAGGAGCAGAAAAGTAAGACAATAAAAGAGAATCCAGCTGAACAATGGCCTAAATCCCCCCAACCCCAGTTAAATTAAGTCTTTAAATAGGAGGTAGAGTTCTGAATATCATCAATTTTGCAAGTATTGCTGACAGAATATCTCTCCTTCTCCAGATCCATGTTGCTTTCCACTTCCAAGTTCCTGCCTTAGTTCAGGACAAAGCCTAAATATAAATAAAAATTACAAGTTTTTTAAGCCATCTGCAGATTGTACTCCAAAAAATCAAGATGGGGGCTGCAATGTGAGAATTCAAGCTCCACCTTTTTATATGTATACAATCAACTAAAGAGCAATGGAGCTTCAATCGCACCACCATATTTGCCATCCTGACTTTTGGAACCTTGCCTGATCTAATTGCTTCTATTATACTTCTATCTGATCATTAAAAAGCTTGTGCAAGAAAATAAAAAAAAAGTATAAGGTGTTTTTGAGCAGTATTATTTCATTTTAAAAAGACAGAATACATATCCAATGTTACTTGATCAAAATTCAGGTTCTTGGCAGGCAACATATATTTACGATAGATGTAACATCTTGAGATCATGTGATTGGCCACTGAAAGTTTCCCAGTTGGCTTACAAGAAAAATTGATTGGGGGAGCTGGAAGCTACAACAGAGAAGTTGGACTTGTAAAGATGACAGTCCCTACAGGAAGGAGCCTAGAACTATCCTGCCTGGTCAATTTTACTGAATGGACAAAAGCCAATGACAGTAGATGGGGCCCATAAATACCCAAGCCTGGAGCTTTGTAAGTACCATATTTTTCAGATTATAAGATGCTCCCAATTATAAGACACACCTAGCTTTTGGGGAGGAAAACAAGAAAAAAAATCTGCCTCTACTTCCCAAAAGTTTGCCTCCTTACATAAAACAGCAAACAGCCTGGTGGCTTCAGCACAGCCTGATTTAGCACAAGCAGCTGATTGGCAGTTGGATCTGTCTTCCGGAATACCACATATCAGCTGTTCCAGGTTGCAGGGATAGCCACAACCCTGCAGATTACTGCCTCTGCCCGCCTCATTTTCGGCCTCTACATGTCCCATTTTCAGTCTGTTCCAGGTGGCGGGGATAAGCAGCCGTGGTGGCAATTATATAAATGTTTACTTAAAATTAACTCCACTGAAGTTGATGGAAGTTAATGCAAAAATACTTAGGACTTCCAATGATAACCAGTTACTCAGTCATCTTTTGCTTAACATATTAGTTATTAATATGATCACAAAGTGAATCCTATATGTCCAATAATAAATCAGAGACATATTTTACTATTATAGAACCCATCCTCCACAAAAAATAAAGCTTCTATTGATTAAAAAGTCGTTAAATTACACAGCACCTTCTAGAAAAAATTATAGAGTTGAAAGCATCCAAAAAAAGCATCACCGAAATGAAAAATGAACCTAATGAAAAAATTGCCTATATTTAAATATGAAGAAGATACACCTAGTCTTCAATGTATAACCATAAATGGGAATGGAATTCTGGTCATAAGTCACGGCACCATAGGATCAGACCCAACTTTCTGACCATTATGGCAGTTGTTAAGCGACTCTCACTTAACAAATTCACTCTCCTAAAAGGGCATTTTTTTTGCCATTAAATAAGTGGTCATAAGTTGAGGACTACTTGTATTGACTCTAAAATTCTTGTGGTAAGAACAATGGATATTTGTAAGAAAATGAATGCTTCCTACAGACTAGGATTTTGTTTCATTTTTATGACCCCCCCCAATCTTTCTTACAATATATTATGATAGATAAGATTTGAAAGGCTAATTTTTCTAGGTATCAATTAATATCAAAGGTAACATTTTGCATATTATATAAAACCATTCAGCAAGTATGCATTCGAAAATAAAATCCTGCCCTTAAAAATGTTAACAATCCTTCAGGGGATCTTCACAGAACTTTGGAGACAAAGTATTAGGACCCCTAAAGGATATTTTGTCATTTGAAGAAGTAGACATTTTTCAGAACCATTCCCTACAACTTTTTGTATTTGTTGCCTTGGATATATATTTAACCCTTTATAGGTTGAATTTAAAGGGCACAGTGGCTCAGACGCTGAGTTTGTCCATCAGAAAGGTCGGCAGTTGGGTGGTTCAAATCCTAGCGCTGCATAACGGGGTGAGTTCCTGTTACTTGTCCCAGCTTCTGCTAACCTAGCAGTTCGAAAGCATGTAAAAATGCTAGTAGAAAAATAGGAACCACCTTTGGTGGGAAAGTAACAGCATTCCTTGTACCTTCGGCATTTAGTCCAGTGGTGGGTTGCCCTAGGTTTGGCCCGGTTCAGCTGAATCGGTAGTAGCAGCGGTGGGAGACCCCACCCATCCACCAGGACACTTCTGCATATGTGCAAAAGCATTGCACGCATGCCAAACCAGTAGTACAAATATTTGCAATCCATCACTAGTTTACTCATGCCGGCCACATGACCATGGAAACTTCTTCCGACAATGCTGGCTCTTTGGCTTTGAAACGGAGATGAGCTCCGCCCCCTAAAATCAGGAATGATTAGCATATATGTGCGAGATGAACTTTACCTTAGGCTGAATTTATACAGCCATAATATGGTTTGGTGTTCGTGAAGTTTGTAAACTTATGTAAAATATGACTTCTGCATCATGCTTTATGGCTTACTTATGACCAGGCTATAATAGCTGGATCATCATATTTAGTTAAATGCATAAAAAGTACCTTAGAGTCAAGCTAATGTCTTCTTTGAGTTGAACTAAGAGGGGATGTTGATAGCAAACAGAAATGCTGAGAAGATGAAGAGCCTTTTGCTTCCCACCCTTATGGCTTTATAGGCGGGAAACTTAAGGTCTTTGGAAAGGTTTCACATTTCTTCTAGTAGCTCAAATTTTGGCTTATTATCTTTGTATTACTTTCCTGCCCAATTGTCAGGAGATAGAGGACTGCCGCAGCTAGAAAAACACAAAGGCAGTTTGCTTTCACTGAGTCCTCCTTTCTGTTGTTCATCTCCCCAAAATAATTATCCTTCACCTCTGTGGCCTTGTGGAGAAAATTATTTCATAGGTTGGAAAATGATTCCTCATAAGCTGATTATGACCGATTGGAATTAAGAAACACGCAGAGATAAGCTGAAACAGAACCAAAATCCATTTTAAAAAATTGTAGCAAATGTTTTAAAAATGAAGGGGGGGGGGACAAGTAAGAAGAATCAGTCAAAATTCAGAAGCATTTCTGGCTGTGGCATTTTCCCATTCAATGGGCTGATTAATCAAAAGATGAAGCAATACTGTGAGAAAGATCAGAAATGGCAAGTGTGAACTTTCTGACATAAGGTGACTGTCAAATAGCAAAATGTGCTACTCCTTTTGCCTCATCTCACTGCTTCCAACCTTCCACAGCTTTATTTCCTCTCTTTTTATTAGACATTATTTTGGCCTCTGTTGGATAAATGTCTTCCTTCTTTTTTCCCCAGCTCAAAGTTAAAACATCTAATTAAGCATCTAAGCAAAAAGGTAAGTAAGAAAATAACTCAAATTACTTATGAAAATACATATATTCCTGGGGTGTGTTGATTTTATCTGAGGTGCAAGAGCAGTTCTATGATCACATCGGACTCTTTTCTAAGCTTATGGGGGAGGGGTGTAATGTCAATTGTTTGGTGTTTCCAACTGAGGACACAATTTCTTCTTTTGAAGTAAATGGAGCTGGAGAAGTGGTGATGGTTGATCCAAATAGGCAAACCAAATTTGCTTTTATTTTTCATTTTATTTCTCTCATTTTAGTGAAGTTTAGACATTCTGATTCCACATTTCTGCAAATCCATACACTGACTTTATGGACTTTAATGTGAGTTAATTATATAAATCAAATTGATCTAATTTTGACTAGTTCTTCCTATTGGCCCTGGACCATTTTGAAGAGTGGGCCTGGGGAAGTTACTGAAAAATCCTTTGGCTAAAAAAGAGTATACTTCTCTAGTTCTTCATGTGATTCTACTTTCTCTTCAAGTTATAGATTGATAAATCTTCAAGTTAGGTCACTGGAATGTGTCCAATATAGACTCTTTTTGCATGACAGGATAATACTTTTACATTTGAAAGTGATTCATGTGAGATCACCCATGGAAGAGATATCAAATGGTCTTCCTTTCAGACTTTAAGACTTAGACCTCAGTTCCATACCTCAGTTCCATTCCAGCAAGGACTGTTTAATACTCACATGTGACAATGCTCTTAACAGATATTTTGGTACACAAAATGCAATTAAACTTTCTAATTCAACAAACTAGGTGATAGTTTACGGGATATGTTATACACAAATGTGCATTTATTTAAAAAAATGTTTCTCCTTCTGCCTCTTCCTTAAAACTAAGTTTTCTCTGACACTACTCCAGAATCAAAGTTGAGAGCATGCTGCATGATAGATAGCATAACAAAACCACTTCTGGAGCCCATGAGGATGGGAGAACATAACTATTTTGTACCAAATCATCCAAATGACAAGGCTTGTATATCTAATTTATTATTGAAGAGACTTTCATGGCAACCTTCTCCTCTTTCAACAAGTGTCTGTCATCCACTCATAAATTCCCTCAGTGACATAAGTTAACAAATGGCTTTGTACACTATATACATACACTAGTATATACTTGCTTAGAGGATACAGGAGACACTCAGGAATTTGTTCATACATTCTAGCTATCTCTAGGGCGTTGATGAAACAAAATTAAATGAAGTGTGCCATTTGAAAAAATAACACCCTTGAGTACACACTAATTGATTTGGGATAAGTTCTAGGCTACATTAAGCTTATATTCAGAACAATCCTATCAGAAGTAAACTTCATTATGTTTCTGGGGAGTTTGATGGATATATTCCAAGGAGCAAGAGACAACTCAGTTCAGATAATTTGTGTCAGAGAAAGATGGTGAAGAGAGCTCCTTCCTAATACTTCCCAGAGTATAGATCCCTGATGGCAAACCTATGGCATTTGTGGAACAGACGGCACGCTGAGCCATTTGTTAGGACACGCGAGGCATTGCCCTGTCAGATCCAGTGTGCATGCACGTGCTTGCCAGCTGAATTTGGCCTTCATATTTGGCCATTTTTTGCCCTCCGGAGGATTCAGGATGATTCCCTGAAGCCTCCAGAGGTGAAAAACAACGTGCAAGCTGGAAGTTTGGGAACAGACTCTCCAGAGGGTTGGGTGTGTGTGTGCTAGAAAGCCTCTGGAGCATGGGTAGGGCAAAAAATGGATCGATCGCACCCAAAAAGCAGGGGTGCCACACACATGTGCCCATGCAAGACCCTCCTGTGCTCTCCCCACTTTTGGCATGCAATAGCAAAAAGGTTAGCCATCACTAGTATAGATTCTGCCTATGGGTGAGGAACAATAGAGAGATCTGCTTGGAAGAAATACAATCCTTTCTTGTCTTTCATCAGTCTGGTCAAGCTAAAGCAAAGTACTAGCCACAAAAAGCATATACAGGTGGTCTTTGACTTGTAACAATTTGTTTAGTGACTTTTCAAAGTTATGGCAACACTGAAAAAAAATAACATATTCATTTTTCACACTTACAACTGTTGCAGCATCCCAGTGGTCAAATGACCAAAATGTAGATATTTGGCATATATTTATGATGGTTTCAGTGACCCAAGATCATGTGATCATCTTCTGCAACCTTCTGACAAGTCAATAGGGAAGTCAGGTTCACTTAATAACCATATTGCTAACTTAACTGCAGTGATTCATTTAACAACTGTGGCAGGAAAAATCACATAATATGGGCCAAAACTCCATAACAACTGTCTTGCTTAGCAATGGACATTTTCAACTCAATTGTGTTACATTCTTCCATTCCCCAGCATTGCGTCAGAACTGAGGATGCTTCTTGGATGAGAAGTGAAATATCTTCAAGAAAAAACAAAATCCAGTGCATTTTTGGAGGGGGCGGGGTACCACCTTTCGGTTAACTTTTGTGTGTTTGGTCTATAATTGCATTTAGTGATAAACGAATAAACTAAACGCAGTTAGTACAGAGTTTGGTCTCATCAATCTTGAATCTGTTACAATTCATCTGAACTGGAATAAAGCATGTTTTCCAGGCAATAATGTGGCTCTGTGGAAGTTGTGGGCATGGGCTTGTTTTTGGGGGGGGGGGGGATGGAGTCTCTCAGGCCCACATCCCTTTGTTAATATGCTATCTTCAAAAGTTTTTAAATGGAGAGGAAAAAGAATGGAAAAGCAACCTGGATTCTTGCAAACGACCTCCCTTTGTACAACTTTCTGTCAAGACAATATGGAATTGTGGAGTTGTTAGCAAAGTATTTTCTTGCCTCTTCTCATGGTTCTTCCTGCCAAAAGCTACCTTGCAATAATCAATACAGTACAATAGCTTAGTTGGAAGGGACCTTGGAGGTCTTCTAATCCAACCCCCTGTCTAGGCAGGAAACCTTATACCATTTCAGACAAATGGTATCCAACATCTTCTTAAATACTTCCAGTGTTGGGGCATTCACAACTTCTGGAGGCAAGCTGTTCCACTGATTAATTGTTCTAATGGTCAGGAAATTTCTCCTCAGTTCTAAGTTGCTTCTCTCCTTGATTAGTTTCCACCCATTGCTTTTTGTCCTGCCTTCAGGTGCCTTGGAGAATAGTTGGACTCCCTCTTCTTTGTGGCAACCCCTGAGATATTGGAACATTGCTATCATGGCTCCCCTAATCCTTCTTTCTATTAAACTAGACATACCCAGTTCCTGCAACCATTCTTCATATGTTTTAGTCTCCAGTCCCCTAATCATCTTTGTTGCTCTTCTCTGCACTCTTTCTGGAGTCTCTACATCTTTTCTACATCATGAAGACCAAAACTGAATGCAGTATTCCAAGTGTGGCCTTACCAAGGCATTATAAAGTGGTATTAATACTTCACATGATCTTGATTCTATCCCTCTGTTTATGCAGCCTAGAACTGTGTTGGCTTTTTTGGCAGCTGCTACACACTGCTGGCTCATATTTGTATAGTTGTCCACTAGGATTCCAAGATCCGTCTCACAGTTATTACTATTGAGCAAGGTACCACCTATACTGTACCTATGCATTTCGGTTTTATTGCCTAAATGTAGAACTTACTCTTTTCATCATTGAATTTCACTCAATGCTGTGATAAATAACCATCACATGTGATAAGTTAAATATTTCTTCTGGCCCTCTTATCAACCCTCATCCATCTTTGTTTTGATGTGCTGAAACACTTCACGTGAACCCTACCTCTCCTTCCAACAATATTTAAATGCACCATTTAATTTTTATTTCATAAACAGGTTGAACTGGGGATGGTAAAGAAGCTTTCCTTGGAGTGTTTAAATAAGTCCACATTTAATGATTCAAGCTGTGGGTATTACTGTGGTGTAATTTTCTCATGACATCTGCAAGAAATACCATTTGCCTGTAAGCAAAAATTGATCGGACCACACAAGATAGACAGAGTAACAGAAAATGAAGCAGTCAAAGAGCTCTGAGACTTTAGAATTCAAACAGGCACCTGACACACAATAGCCCAAACTTAACAAGTGTTCATTAGAAAGACAAAATAGTCTGGAAGGTGGACATGGCAGAACCTGGAGAAGGCATAATGAACTGGAAAAGATCACAAAATACCGGCAAATAAAATGGCTGTGGCAAAAGAAAGCAAAAATAGTACCAGTACTGATAGGCACCTTGGGTGCAATCCCAAATCAATTGGAGCACTTGAACATCATCAGGATTGACAAAATAACCATCAGTCAATTGCAAACGGCAGGTTTACTTAGAAAAGTTTTCATCCTACAATGACACCAGAGGTGATATTCAGCAGGTTCTGACCAGTTCTGGAGAACAGAAATTTTGAGTAGTTTGGAGAACCGGCAAATACCACCTCTGACTGACCCCGCCCCCATCTATTCTCCCAAGCTGATCGGGAGGGAATGGGGATTTTGCAGTAACCTTTCCCTGGAGTGGGGAAGGAATAGAGATTTTATGGTATCCTTCCCCTGCCATGCATATCAAGCAATGCCCTGCCCACCAAGCCACGCCACAGAACCGTTAGTAAAAAAACTTTGAATCCCACCACTGAATGATACCTTTAACACCACCACCATCATCTCATGACTTACAATGCAACCAACCATAATAGTAAGTATTCCTCGCCTTCAATGTGATCTGTTGTATATAAGGGATCCATTCCTGCTTGAATTTGATTAGAATGAATCCATCATAGACTCAAGACACAGAAGAGCTAACAACAACACAGTTTCCTAGACAACACACAATAAGCACTCAAATATTGTTACTCACTACTCAGCACTACTCACTCTTCCCCACTGTTGCTGCTACTCTACTCCAACTGCTACCCCTTGTGAGTACTGCTAGAGAAAAACGTCCCTTCTACTTCCACACATTAATACACACCACCTTCTCTCCTCCCCACCCCTCCAATGTTTCATAGCAAAGCTTTTATAGTCTCTTGCTGTGCTGGCTGGGGAGAGGGCTTAAAGAGAGCAGAAAAAAAATAGCACAGGTGCTAGCAATTTTCTGGACAGTCTGCTCTCTGACAACAGTGCAGTTCTGAACATGCCTATACAGAATTAAATTTTACTGCTAGCAACAGGTCTTGTATGGATTTGCGTGGTTTTATCTAAGTCATGTCATGTTTTGCACAGATAGTTTCTGTTGGTCACTATAAAATGGATTCAACACACAATAAAACTGTCATGGCTCAATTTTTAAAAAAATAAACTTGAAAAGTTTTAATCATTAGCTATGCCAATAATACCAAAAAGCCACTGATATTAGTCAATGCCTTGGAAAAAGTTTTCTAATCTAAAGGTGTCAACAAAAAGGCTGTTTCTTAATATTTATTTATTTACCAAATATATATGGCATATCATAAGAATGCTTTTGGACAGTATATAGCAAAACAATAAACAATATATCTAACTAATCTTGGTTGGCAAGCAGAATTATGGGTGCTAAATGTGAAGCATTCTTTTTGTTAGCAAGATACAAACCCATGCCATTCAATTACAGTGGGAAAATATGTAGCTCATAAGAATACCACATTTTTGCCAATACTGGCAACTATTCACAAAATGTATAACAACAATGATTTAGTGAGAGTCCTGCCTAGGGGTATAAAACACAGACCATGGAACAATGCTGGGAAAGTCACATACATTTACTGTTCAAAGTGCTAACTGTACAGAAAAATTCATATGTACATGAGAATTGGACAGGATGTGATTGTCTCTTTGTATCCAATAGAAATATCATACATTCTTGCTATTCTTCATTTTTGACCTAAATTTCTAAGGAGCTTTTGTTGCATGGCAATGCAAATGTGTTACCTACAGGAGTTCCTTCATGTTTTAGAATAGCCAATTTTTTATCTCTGTTCTGATTGCCTCTGGTGGAAAATTTTACAAGTTAATGGAAGTCAACTACTCACCATGTAACTTCAGAGCTGTTTTTTATCTCCCTTTTATATACTACAATGCACATTTGTGCCTGCGTAAGCAGAGTAAATCAATTAAAATTGTCAGTTTTCATCAAGGCTTCACTGGAATATCTGGAGCAGAACAACCTTTAATCTTGTTACAGTGGAGATGAAGGTATGTCATCACAAATACTAACAGGAGAATTGTCATAGTCTTTAAATTTTTTAGCCCAGAAGGGAATGGAAATTATGTAACTAGGAAATTTTTAAAAATGATGTTAAGATCATAGACATACCCAGAGTATCTACAGAAATATCACCAATGGAAACAAATCATGAAATTGGATGTTGTTGGTGTCTATACAACAAAAGAGGCAGTTAACTTATGATACAACTAGCATAACTTTGAAAAATCGTTCCATACCATTATAAAATGGGCCAAGGAAATGAAAAGTCAATTTGTTTACTCCAGATAATCTTGCAGATTTCCCATTGATATTGATGTTGGAATCCTATAATCGTACTCAATAGGTTTGCTTGGCTCATTGGTTAGAAAATTTGTATATAAACTATGGCACATATTTATTTATTTATTCATTCTTCTGAAAGATAGTTTCTTCCAAGCAGTTGTAATCTATATTTTGTTAGAAAGTGTGTGTGCATGTGTGAGTGTGTGTGAGAGAGAGAGCAGGGGGGGAGAGAAATGTTGAGAACATACCAGGTTTTGCCCTCCAGGGAAATTCTTTTTCTAGGAGTCTTAAGCAATAAATAATCTCTCCTTGTGTTAAAACAACACTCACTGAAGTTCAGAACACGAGCATCTGCACTTTGGAATGCTCCCTAGGGTCTCACAGAGAACAAAATGCTGAGGTTTGTGAGCCTTATTACAGGGAGTTTCCCATTTATAATAACTTGCTACACCTTAGGAATCTTCTATCTGGGAGCAATTGTCATTAGAGTTAAGCATTGAAAACCTTGAGATATTTGCAAAGTAAAGCTGGTTGATATTTCAATTTCTACACAATGTCTATTAAGGGATTTGGGGTTCCTGTTGGATGTCAGATAATATATAAATATATGGTGATTATCACTTATCTATAGTCATTAATCCTTCTTGGCCATCATGTAAAATGAAGAATATCTTCCACTGAATTTTTGCAAGACAATATAAGATCGAGCAACTGAAGTAGGCTCTAAAAGCTTCTGAATATTTGGTACCTATAACATAATGTTAAGCATTTTCATCTCTCTGGGAAGTGGTGCCATGAGCCTAGATTGAACCATGATTTATTACACCTGAAGGTCAATTTAATAGAAGACAAGAGTATTAATTCTCATTAGTCATGGCTGCTCAAAAAACTACATTGAGACACATATTGGGCATCTTTTTTGGCTAATTTACCAGAAGCATCTGGTTAGGTGGCCAATGGTGGATTAGACATATTTTAGTCTGATTAAGTAAAATAGCATTTATCTGCTTACTTTTTTAGAAATACCAAAAAGATAACCACATTAGCTTTTTTTCTGAAAGAATGAGAGAATAATTGCTGCCTCATTAGAGGTGAATAAATTCACTGTGATGTCTTTC
Organism: Thamnophis sirtalis; assembly: GCF_051295495.1. NCBI lineage: Eukaryota > Metazoa > Chordata > Lepidosauria > Squamata > Natricidae > Thamnophis > Thamnophis sirtalis. The sequence continues at coordinate 30,319,398 of NW_028261384.1, read as the reverse complement.
TTAACCTATGCTACTTTATTGTATGCGTGGTTATTCTTGCTGATACGAGACCATTATACTCATTCCAATTCTCTCATGCTCTAATCTCTCATTCTCTCCCTCCCTCCCTCCTCTCTCTCTAGGTAGCCACTCTCTACATATGTTTGCCATAGCACTCATCATCCTGAATTAGCATGACACTAAACTAGGGAAAATATAAAGAAAATATAAAGTTGCATGTTATGGAAATAACAATATATAATATAGAGGACAAGTTTCTGAGTTGCACAATACTTAATTAAATGAATCTGAGATGCTAACACAAAAATGATAGTTTTTCTTCCACTGCTATTTCCTTTGCAGCTGGCATTTATATCCTACTACTTTTGATAGATGATGTATAGTTATCAAGAACAATACATACAATCTGTCTTCCAGGATTTTTTATATCTCCCTCTTAAAGCCACTTATCTTTAAGGTCCTGGAATGCCTATGAGGCCTCCTTCTCTCTGCACATGAAATCAGGAACAAAAGAAGAAGCACCTCCAAAGAGGGAAAAATCCCCTTTTTCATTATGACTGCATTCTGCGGAACAGCCTATTCCAGATATGTGGTCATCCCTCATTGAAGAGACCAATCTAGACTTCCACAGTGTGCATTATAAAGAGCTAGCTCTTCAGGTAGGTTTTGAGCATGTGGAAGTTCCAAGGAAGGTGCTGTCACTTGATGTTGATCAGTGACACAATACTTTTCATCATACGTTTTATTGGAATTGGAATTGGAATTGATTTTATTTGTAGGCCGCCCTTTTCCCTGAGGGGACTCAGGGCGGCTCACAGAAACCAGGGAGAGGGGAATACAATACAATACAGTACTAAGACGACAACACATAATAAAATAATACGCAACATGCATACAACATTCGGGCGGGGTAATGGTCCTTATCCCCAGGCCTGACGGGCGAGCCAGTTCTTCAAGGCTGTGCGGAAGGCCTGGACGGTGGTGAGGGTACGGATCTCTACGGGGAGTTCGTTCCAAAGGGTCGGGGCCGCTACTGAGAAGGCCCTCCTCCTTGTGGTTGCCAGCCGACATTGGCTGGCCGATGGGATGCGGAGGAGGCCCAACCTATGAGATCTTATAGGCCGTAGGGAGGTAATTGGCAGAAGGCGGTCTCTCAAGTATCCAGATCCACTGCCATGTAGGGCTTTATGGGTGGTCAATAGCACCTTGAAGCGCATCCGGAGATCGACAGGTAGCCAGCGCAGCTCGCGGAGGATAGGTGTAATGCGGGTGAATCGGGGTGCACCCGCGATCACTCGCGCGGCTGCGTTCTGTACTAGCTGAAGTCGCCGGATGTTCCTCAAGGGCAGCCCCATGTAGAGCACATTGCAGTATTCCAGCCTAGAGATCACGAGGGCCCGAGTGACTGTTGTGAGAGCCTCCCGGTTCAGGTAGGGTCGCAACTGGCGCACCAGGCGTACCTGGGCGAATGCCCCCCTGGTCACAGCTGCTATATGATGGTCGAATGACAGCTGTGGATCCAGGAGGACTCCCAAGTTGCGAACCCTCTCTGAGGGGTGTAGAATTTGACCCCCCAGCCTGAGTGTTGGATTAATGGCCGAATTTTTGGGAGGAAAACACAACAGCCACTCGGTCTTTTCTGGGTTGAGCACAAGCTTGTTAATCCTCATCCAGTCCATGACGGCTTCGAGTCCCCGGTCCATTACGTCAACCGCTTCATTGATTTGGCACGGGGCGGACAGATACAATTGAGTATCGTCCGCATATTGATGGTATCTAATCCCGTGCCTACGGATGATCTCTCCCAGCGGTTTCATGTAAATGTTAAATAGTAGGGGGGATAAGACCCCCTACTATTTCCCAGAAGCTGCTCAGAACCTATGGGAATTAGTGGCACCAAACTCAAATGTGTACAAGTAGTCCTCAACTTTTGTTTGGTGACCCTTTGATGTTACAGTGGCACTTTAAAAAGTGACATGGTCATTTTTCACTCTTATGACCATTGCAGTATTCCCGTAGTCACATGATCAAATTTGGACACTTACAGCTGGCTCATATTTATGATATTTTTTGTGTCCTGGAGTTATGTGATCATTTTTCATGTGTTACCAACTTAACAGTTGTAAGGATTCACTTAGCAACAATGGCAAGAAATGTCATAAAATGGGGCAAACTCACTTAACCACTGTCTCATTTAGGCACAAAAAATGTGGGCTCAATTGTGGTCATAAGACAAGAACTACCTGTAATTAAAAAGCAAGCAAGCAAATAAGTAGTCATTGCTAAACATGATGGAAGCAAATGATGCATTGTTTTAATCTAGGACAGAAATGGACCATGTGCTGTGGCTTAAAAGTGGTCCATGATTTAGGTTTAGGTTTAGGTTTATTGGGATTTATATGCCGCCCTTTTCCCTGAGGGGACTCAGGGCGGCTTACAACCACAGGGGAGGGGAAGTGCAAGGTCAAAACAAACACTTTGTGAACAAAAGAAAAATAATAAAACACAACTTTCATTCAGCAATCAAACACTCGGGCGGGTAATTGGAAGCCTATCCCCAGGCCTGCTGGGAGAGCCAGATCTTGAGGGCTGCGCGGAAGGTCTGGGTCGTGGTGAGGGTGCGGATCTCCATGGGGAGCTCGTTCCATAGGGTCGGGGCAGCAACAGAAAAGGCTCTCCTCCGTGTGGTCGCCAGTCGACATTGACTGGCAGATGGAATTCGGAGGAGGCCCAGTCTGTGCGATCTGATTGGTCGATTTAGGGAGGTAATCGGCAGAAGGCGGTCTCTCAAGTACCCAGATCCACTACCATGGAGTGCTTTAAAGATGGTCATCATTATCCTGAAGCGCACCCGGAGACCAACAGGCAGCCAGTGCAGCTCGCGGAGGACAGGTGTAACGTGGGCGAACCGAGGTGCGCCCACTATCACTCGCGCGGCTGCATTTTGGACTAGCTGTAGTCGCCGGATGCACTTCAGGGGCAACCCCATGTAGAGCCCATTGCAGTATTCCAGTCTAGAGATCACAAGGGCTCGAGTGACTGTTGTGAGGGCCCCCCGCTCTAGGTAGGGCCGCAACTGGCGGACCAGGCGAACCTGGGCAAATGCCCCCCTGGTCACAGCTGACAGCTGGTGGTCAAAAGTCAGCTGTGGATCCAGGAGGACTCCTAAGTTGCGGACCCTATCTGAGGGGTATAAAATTTGACCCCCCAGCCTAAGCGTTGGTGTATTAGCCAAATTATTGGGGGGGAAACACAACAGCCACTCGGTCTTATCCGGGTTGAGCACCAGTTTGTTAGCACTCATCCAGTCCTTAACGGCCTCCAGACCCCGGTTCATCACGTCCACCGCTTCATTGAGTTGGCACGGGGCGGACAGATACAATTGTGTATCGTCCGCATATTGATGGTATTTTATCCCGTGCCTCCGAATGATCTCGCCCAGCGGTTTCATGTATATGTTAAATAGTAGGGGGGATAGGACCGAACCCTGAGGTACTCCACATGTTAGGGGCCTCAGGGACGATCTCTGCCCCCCCACTAACACCGACTGCGACCTGTCCGAGAGGTAAGAGGAGAACCACCGCAAAACAGTGCCTCCCACTCCCACCTCCCGCAGTCGTCGCAGAAGGATACCATGGTCGATGGTATCGAAAGCCGCTGAGAGGTCAAGGAGAACCAGGATGGACGCATAGCCTCCATCTCTGGCCCTCCACAGATCATCGGTCAATGCGACCAAAGCGGTTTCTGTGCTGTAACCAGGTCTGAAGCCGGACTGGAAGGGGTCAAGATAGCTAGCTTCCTCCAAGGCCCGTCGAAGCTGAAAGGCCACCACTTTCTCAACAACCTTCCCGATAAAGGGAAGGTTGGAGACAGGACGGAAGTTGTTTAAGATGGCTGGATCTAACGATGGTTTCTTTAGGAGGGGTCTCACCACCGCCGTTTTGAGTACGGCGGGGAAGTGCCCCTCCCGAAGAGAGGCGGTGACAACCGCCTGGATCCAGCCATGTGTCACCTCCCTGCTGTTAGCCACCAGCCAGGAGGGACACGGGTCCAGAATACAAGTGGAGGCACTTACAGCTCGGATGGCCTATGATACAACATAGGCAATAATACATTTAATTTATTGATTCTGAATTTAATGCATTTATTTTAAAATGCATTAAAAAGCAATAGCTAGTTTGATTGATTATGAAAAAGAAAGAAAATTCACAGGTAATACTTTTATTGAAATCAAGTAAAGTAACACAAAAGTGTGCACGATTTTGATTCTTTATTAGGAAAAATCAGGATGTAATATTTTGAGCACTAGCTGGGGAATTATGGGAATTGAAATCCACATGCCTTCAAGTTGTCGAAGTTGAGAAACACTGGTACACATTTACTGGCCTCAGTGCAGTAACTCCCGTTTCTGAGGGACCATCACCCATATTCCATATCCTGGATCAAAATAATGCATACAAATAAAGATACTTTCTTTCAAGTGATATATTTAGTATCACTTGCAATTTGGTCCCCATGTATCCTATTATGCTGTGGGATCTAAAAATATCCCAAGTATCTCATTCATCCATCAACAAGAAATCTGCCATCATGTGCCAACAGCCTCCTCCTGCTGTTTGCAGAGCAGAAACATGCAATTGTCTACACAAGGGAATACATGGATGTGAATTTGACATCAAAAAGGGCAACATTAAAAAAACAGTGGGAGAATATTTCAATTCTCCCTGCACCTCATGATATTTTGCTATTGGATTCTGAGTCCCCAGACTTCAAAAGAAAACTACAGTATGAAATTGTATTCATCAACACATTCCCACTGGGTTTCATTTCCACAGTAGGTGTTCAATTAGGTTAGAATAGCTGCAAAGATCACATTATCACAGTGACTGCTACTATGAGGGAAAGTCCTGCTGCTCTTATCATGTATTCTTTTAGCCTCAACACAGAAATATTACAAATATTTCCACCACCCTATCCACTGAATGATCTTTAACGCCCTGCTAATAGGGTTTACTTAACAAACCATGGTTTAAAATTCTAGCTTACCCAAATATATGACTTTAATAAGTGATTCTACCTACCACTTGATACTATTCTTGTTGCTGATATTAAAGTGGGTTTCTTGGGGGTTTTTTTTCCCATGAAGAAGAAAGCCAAATTCCTAAGTTTCTCATGACATTTATAACTTCATTCTCTTAGTATTCCATAAGATATAATACTGTGGCTATGATTGTCAAAAAGAGCAGGGTAGTCCAAATTTAGTCATATTATTTCCACAAATAAGTAAATAAATGCCAGGGCTAAAACACAAGTTAGCATTGAACTAACATTGCCAAGGCAGCCACAAATGCCATGTTTTTAACAAAAAGAAAATACATGCATCAAATCTCATTGGAACACCAAATCTTGCAAATATCAAGGCACATTGATGTCAGAGTAGGAAAAATGAGTCCTAAAGAACTAGTATTTGTATAAATCGAACAAAAAAAAAGAATTTGGTGAGAGCTAAATGAGCTTAAGGCTTCTTGCTGCAACACATTTTCCTATAAACATAATATGTATACCTGCATGGGGTACTTAAATGACCCTGTTAAAAATCTACTTGCAGTGTGATATAGTGGTATAGTGGTATATCTTAAAGAAATTTTAAGAAATGATACAAATATTAGTTAAGGTATCTGTAACTAAAGAAGAACTAAACAATTGACATCTGATGGTAGTGATAATGCATCTGTTAATAAAGCAATGTAATGCAGACATATACCCTGTTTCCCCAAAAATAAGACCTCCCCAGATAATAAGGCAAATCCAGCTTTTGAGCCCATGCGCTAAAATAAGACCTCCCCTCAAAATAAGTCCTTTCCAAAAATATTGCAACACAGCAGCAGCTATGAGGTGACCACCCTTGCCACCTCCTGTAGCTCAAAAATAATAAGACCTCCCTGAAAATAAAGCCACATGTTTATTTCGGGGGTCAAAAGAAAATAAGACCCTGTCTTATTTTCAGGGAAATTTGTATATTTATTTAGATGTAATTCCTAGGAGTTATTTCCTAGTAATGGAGGTGCAGCTTTCATTCACAACCACATGCACATCTAACAGGAAAAAGACTCATTTAATTAAATAAATGTGTTTTTTTCCAACTGAGGCTCGTTCTTCTGTTTTCTAACCTAGGAAAATGTCTCATTCAGTTTCATAGGATTTAAGTACACAGGCATATATCATTACAATGCTAATGCATGGGGGTCTTCACTTGTCAATTATTTTTCAAGACCATGAGTTTTTAAAACAGCTTATCTGCTATCAAATGATAATGTTCTCATCTATGCTTTAAAAAGCTTGTTTTTCCAATTTTTGCAGATCAAATGTTTTTCAGGGCCCACAGCAGACTTTAGGAAATTACTCCAAGTTTTGCCTTTTTTTTTCTAGGCAGCCGGCAGGACTAAATTGAATCAAATTATTGGCTTGTACTCACAACTTCCTAAGCCAAGCCACTGTAATTTAGAAAACATAGTTTATAAGCAGAAACCTAACCAATTTTTGGCTTATTGAATAAGCTGTGGTTATATAACCATGGCTTAACATGTTTTAAAGTAGCTGACATGTGATGCAATTGTCAAAATTCTTACAAGAACTGGTGCATAGCTAGACTTTAAAGTACCGAGTATTATCAAACTATTAGTCATTTAAGTACCAATTGTTCAACAATTCAGTCCTGAACTGCAAATATTGTCTTCTATTGATAAGACTATTATTATTAGATAGAAGAGTATTTTATTTTAACTATATTAGTAACTGAAATGGTGAAGAAGCAGCAAGAGAGAGCTCCTACAGAAAAGTATTTCTCTATCACAGTGTTTTTAATTTGTTTTAAATGTACTTCCTTTCAACGATTTACATCCTTTAAATCCTCTGCTGCCCCAAGTTTCAACATTTAGAAAGAGCTGAGAAAACTCCAGGACTTTACTAACTGAAGAAAGAGAAATAATGCACATTCAGCTAATAGTTTAACTATTCACAAGCCACAACAAAGTTGAAAATGGACAGTTACCTAATGAACTGGCAGCCAGCTCCTGTAAGAGTACCTACTCTCTCAAATCCCTCGGTTAGATATTACGCTTTGGAGTGGATTTACAAGCAGAGACCGAAAGCCAACAGCTCATAGATCTTTCTTCCTCCATGGAGGAGAGATTCCCCTCCGAACACACAGCTGCAATCTGCTCCGCAGCTGCAGTTATTACAAGATGAGGGTGTGAATACTAACCTGGTAAACTTAAACAAAACGTAACTGATATTTTAACCAGACAAAGCCATCTGCCAGAACAAACGGTTCTTTCTATCTTTGATTTGATGTCCATGATTAAAACCCAAGTGAACTCATTAAGAGAGGTCCTTGTAAAATATATTGAAAAACAATCAAATGATAACCCTGCTATAGCACGCAAAGATCTGTATAGTGTGTGTCACGAAAGCAACCTGCAGGGAAGCCATGGGCCACTTTACACCAAGGAAAAGAGAGAGCAATGATCAGAAAGAACTGACCACTCTCACAGGAAAGGGTAAGAAATAAGTCTCCAGTAGGCATGTAACCAAGGAAGACAGACTATTCAAATCACCAATATTATCCACAGCATATATAAAATGTACCTTGCAAATATTAAATAATAGAAGACTATGGGAAACAAAAAGGACAATTATCTTTAAGACACTTACTACTTTACATCATTTACAAATTATTTACAGCAGGATGAGTGTCTTCCATCTAGCAGAGATTTAGAGCGAATTTTACTTACCTTTAGGCAACACAGAATTTTCATGTGTTATTTAAAATGAAGGATTTTTGGACACTTTTACAATCTTCTGCTGAGAACAACTCAGTTGAGTCCTGGTCCTGAGTGTATTGTCACCTTAAGAGAATAAATGTGACCATCTGGCTTTAGATAACTTCAAGGACATTTCTGCCCTCCAAAGGTGACTGCCCAGGCAAAACGTTTGCTCCACTTAGAGCAAGACAATGCACAGATGACCTTCTGGAAAAAGAAAACCCCTCAATTAACTCTTTTAGTGCCCTGCCAGGCTCAGAACAAGACGATATTATTAAAAGACTAGGGACCTTAGAGAAATTATAGTGGCAACATACCAGTTCTAATTCTAGTAGCCAGAATTCAAATTGATTCGGTTTTACCAACTACCCAAGACAGTTGCGATCATGTTGAGAAAAGACATGGGGGGCGCTCTCCTTCAACCTATGGAATGCAGATATGCAGATCATCAACACAGAATACCCAGGGGTAGATCCACATTTTTTCAGTCACCTCCCTTTTGAAATAGCACTGCATCCAGAAACTTCAAAGAATAAAAATCCTGGGTGCCACTGATGCAAGAGGAAGGATTTGACTGCCTAAAATCACAACCTGAGCCAGGTAATGGGCTGTACTAAGAACATGGCATGGACATTTGCAGCTTAACATATCCAGTATCTGTCATACAATCCAGCCCTCTAGCCAAACCTTTCCCACAGGAATCAAAGAAAATATGTTAAAGGCAATCTCTGAGGCAGGAAGATCATCACCACCACCCAAGATGGAACCAATCTCTCTATCAAACTATATTGATGTGAAACAACAACCAGTTAATGTTCACCATATTAAGTGCAGTTACCTGCAGGGGTGAAATCCTATCGGTTTGACAACCAACTCACTGAGCACGCGCTTCGCACAATTCAGAGAAGATTTACCTTCCAGATTACTGCTTGGGAAGGGAAGGAAAACAGCTGAGGAGTGGCAATCCACTCAGCCACACAACTCAGTTGAGAAGATAAAGATCAGTAAAGTGCAGGGGCAAGCAGGTGGGCCCACTTGCTCGTGGGAGCAAACCAGTTCACTCCCAGCTGATCTTTGGAGCTACCGGTTCACCCGAACCAGTCCGATCTGGTAGAATCGCATCCCTGGTTACCTGACTACTTATACCAGCATGAGAATGTTAAAGTCAGGCCAAACTACAACCACTGTGTCTTCCTGGATACTGAAGGAACTTTGGTCTTCATCTCACATCTAGAATGACCACAAGTCATATCATTCATTCACAGATCTCAATTCATTGCCATTCACTGCCTCTGACAATAAACAAGGAATCTCTACATAGAATCACTACCCTTGCTCTGTTGGAATATTGCTGGATGGGAAGCCAAAAATACAGACTTTGCCTTTATAAACTATGTCTCCCAAGTCAACATCCTTATGGTCCAAGAGACACTTATCTGCATAATTTGGGAGTGGCTGGGTCCAATATAAAAAGATGTAAGCCATAGTTCTTTCTGTTCTTAAAGTGTCCTATTATTTAGAATACCACCAATATTTTAAAATATATTTCAGAGATTACTCAAGTGAGTTCCATAACATTATAACCTCAGCAATGAACTCAATGATTTCAGTTCTGAAGAATGCACTGTTAATTTAATTTGTATTAGTTCCAGCAATGAATGCAATGGCACTTAATTTCACCAAGCCATTTCTTTCCACATCCCCCTGGAGATGAATTCGAAGTTGATTTTGAGTTTATTTTAATAGGTTTTTTCCCCTCTTCTGATCATTGAAGAATATTGCCTCCAGATTAACAAAACCCAAAGCGTATGCTAGCTGCCAGCAGGTTATGCTATAAGGACATGGTAATCATAGATCATGCTAAGAACGTATCACATTCACTGCTGATTTGAAAGTTGCTCAGTACAATATACAAAGTCATTCAATCTGTTTCATCCTTTCCCAACCAAAATTTATCATCTAAAGTGTCTTCAGGATTCCACCTAGGAAAAGGCTTGTCTTCTTTATGAATGCACAGAAGACCTAAGGGTCCAATCAAACAAAAGCTTGGTGAGTCCCATTTTGCTTTTTGAAAAATTGAAGAAATATAAAATGCAGCTTATAACTAACAAGCCATATCTGTTGCATATCTGATATGCGATTAGAGATTGCACTGAATTCCTGAAAGCTTTTACTTAATTAGAGCCATTTAAATGACAAAGTTTTATGCTGTGAAACAATTCCTATACTTGCACAGTGACAGTTGTGCCTTAGGTCGAAACAGGATGCAAATATGGTATACAATTCATCTGCTTTTCAGCTAGGATGCTTATCACCCTAGAGTTCCCACTGCTCTCAGCCACATATGCTCTAACCTTATGTCACAGCTATAACTTCACTTGCATAAAGTAATAAACTGGAAGTGTCTACTAAGCTAGAGGCAAATCAGTCTTGCTTGGTGGTATAAAGGCATTTCTCAAACTGATGGAAACAGAGCTGACCAGCATAATTGAATGTACTGTTAGTGCAGGGGTGTTAAACCCATGGGCCGGATGCATCACATGCTGGCCCTGCCCCCATCCGGTTTAACGAAGCGGGGCAGGAGTCCCAATACATCACATGACACTTCTGTGACGATGCGAGTTTGACATTCCTGCTTTAGTGTCTTACTTCAGATTCAATATTTGTTGGGATGTACATGTTGACAAAAGCATGTATCTCTCAGACTCTATAGATGCCTGATTACAATTGCTAGAAATTATGGAAAATGAAATTTGTCTCATCTGGAAGATTGGAAGAAGGCAGGCCAAATATCAAGTTTGATAAAATAGAACTAAAGCTCAGAGGAGATAAGAGTCAGATGGGTTAATATAAAGCGGGAAGATCTGCCCACGATTCTGAAAGATCCGACTCTAAATCTTTGTTCCTGACTTGAATCTTATCTGCTAAATTTTCACACACTCTTCCCAGTAGCCAATTATTTTTCCTATCTCCTTTGTTATTTCAAACTGTACCAGATGCTGACTTAGGCCAGGCATAAACATAAGCGTTATAAGCTGAATTTAAAATGTCATGTTATTTTTCTGCTTCAGAATTTTAGCTATTAGACGGCAAGGAAATGAACCAAAAGTTCATACAAGCTTTTATCATAACAATCCCATCCCCTTACAAGTCTATGAATCAAAATATTAGGGGATAGTCACTAGAGAACATGACTGCGGAGACTCAAATCCCCACTCACCTATGACATTCACAGCACAATTTGGAACCAGTTATTGTTTATTAATCTAACTTATTTTCCAAGATTTTTGTCAGGACAAATTGACAAGGAAAACTCTAGATGGCACTTTTACCCACCTATCAAAGATCTGCAATAGTGTCATTATTATATTTTTAATAATTTTAAAAATAATATTTTAATGAAAAATAGTTCATCTATATTGAGAGGAGAGCCTAGATCCGTGATGGCGAACCTATGGCAAACATGGCGCAGGTAGCATGCGGAGACCTCTCTGCGGGCATGCGAGCCATCACCCCAGCTCAGCACCACTGCACATACGTGCACGCCTCCCGCCAGCCAGCTGGTTTTCAGGTCTTCGCCTTGCATGTGTGGAGGAGGAAGGGAGGATGCACACAGGGAGGTCATGTGCACATGGGGGGGTGTCACATGCATACACGGGGGTGGCTATGAAGTGGTTGCATTCACATTTCATTATGGGTGTGTGTATATATGCACTTCTGGCAATCAACGCCGAAAAGGTTAGGCATCACTGGCCTAGATGATAGATGTTATCTGAAAAGTACTGAGACTGGAAAAATTGTTCATTACAGTCTAACTTTCCAGGCTAATAAGATTCAGTGAAGATTATTTTAATATGCCATTTTCTAGTTGTAAAGTACTGTATTTAGGATCATAGTTAGCATTAAAAAGCAGTATGCCTTCAAAATATTTGAATTAACAGCAAAGGCCTCTTTATTTGGTTCTGTCAGAATGAAAAATCTTGAAATGTAAACAACTTCTCCTATCTTGTCATTCTTGCCTTCATTTTCATGATTATCTTAAAAGGAACTGTACTCAACAAAGCAAACCTTTTGTGAATGTAAAGCTGTCTTTCTGCCTAGTCCTCTCAGATTTCTCTCCCTCTCCTGTCCAAGAGACCAAGGTGCACGGGTGGTATTCACTTACCTCCCCTACCAGTTCGCAAATGTTAGGGCGCCTGTGCATGCCTCGCTTGCATGTACCACGTTCACACGTGTTCAGCCATCTATGCGCTTTGGCTAAAATAAAGGGCCCAAATGGGATGCTATAGAGCCAGGGCAGGGTAGACAGGGCCACCCATGATTTCCATTACCGGTTCAGGCGAACCGGTCCGAAACAGAAGAATGCCATCTCTGCCAAGGTGCCTTGTCACTATTCATACATTGTTTCTGGATCAAACAATGTTGAGATTGTTCAGATATAATTTGCTTTCCCTTGTTACAAAAATAATAGAAATAGATTGGCTTCCTGCCCCCCCGTTTCTCCAGTTCTCCACTAGCTAGTTGGAGGAAGGGTGAGGAAAAGGAAGGACATTCATTCAGTGAACCCAAAATGTTGCTGAAAATCTGGAAGACAATGCACAAAATGGCTCTCAGTGGCATAAACCTCTGATGTGACATTGCCCTTTAGGTGTCTACTGAAGTCAATTGGACCAATCAGAAACAGCCCACCCACTTATTTCAGCACTGTAAATGCTAAATGCAAATCATTGATTCAGAATTTATCATCTTGGATTTGTATTGGTAAAGGAAGTGCATGTCAAAGACACACCACTACTTTTATTGTAAGTTAACAGTGAATTTTAAAAATGAGAATGAGGCACTATAGTATAACTATATAGATCACACTGATTGCTCTTGAAGCTTTTTTTGTTTGTTTGTTTGTTTCAAATGCTTTAAAACTACGCCTTCTATTGGGGTCAACAGTTCATGCATGGAATCAGACATCTTACATCAGAGGCTCCACATCACTTATATTCACATTTCTCTTGAGTTGATACTTCTGCTAATGGACTCCAATCTGCAATAGATGGAGCTGACTTAATGCATCCTAATTCACCAGTTACCAAGGAATTATATTCTTTTGACTGATAAAACTTCAAGAAGGTAATTTTTTTTTATCCTTTAAAAAAATCTCCAAGTACATATGAATTATTATGACTTAAATACAAACCAGCAGAGATTTTCTGAAAACCTATGTAAACCCATATCCTGGACATGGTAATTATTTCAAACTAGGGAGTTTTAAAAATCTTCATGTTTTGTCACTATAGTCTTCACTAATCTTTTATATCTTCACTATATTTTCACAGCACTTGGCAATTTTTTTAAAGAAAGTCTGAATGTTGTAATCAAAATCTCCTAGTAATAGTGTTGTGCAAAATTAATCTTATAAAACAATAAAAATGAAGATCTATTGTAAATGAACATATCTGATGCAATTTTAAAGAAACCAAATGAGATTTAATTGCCCCCCCACCTTTTTTTAATAGTCTTCAAATACCACCACCTCATTTGTGGATTTAAAAAGAAAAAGCCATTTCCAAAAGAGTTTTTTTTTAAAGAAATAAATAAATAAAAACAATTAAAAACTGCTAGTGGTACCTGCATGACAGTTAGATGGTCTATCTTCAAATCACATGAAACTTTTTCAATCTGTCACTGCTCCTGTCCATCAATTGCTTAAAAAGAGTTTGAAGACTTGGCAACTTCAAAATATGTACAGGAAAAGAGTAAAAATATATGTCCCATACCATGCTGTCACAAGTCCACAGTAATAAAAAAATATCCTCGCTTATTTTCACTGAAAATAAAATAAAATATACCCTTTATTTCATTACATTGAATGTGTATTTGTTTGGTGTCGTGAAAAATTAATAAATCCGAGCAATACTTGTGAGAGAAAGCTTCAAAACTGTCACTGTGGAAAAACTTTGAACAAGGCAAGGAACTGTCGTAAGAAGCTTCATCCTATAAATTCATTTGCATAATCTCTATTGAAAATTCCAAAAACAAAACCAGAAATATTAATTAACTGTCATTACCGCTAAACAAACAAAGAGGGATGTGGTGGCTCAGTGGCTAAGATGCTGAGCTTGTCAATCAGCAGTTCAGCAGTTCAAATCCCTAGTGCTGTGTAACGGAGTGAGCTCCTGTTACTTGTCCCAGCTTCTGCCAACCTCTTTCTAGAGTCTCCACATCTTTTCTACATTGTGGCGACCAAAACTGTATGCAGTATTACAAGTGTGGCCTTACCAAGCCATTATAAAATACTTCACGTGATCTTGATTCTATCCCTCTGTTTATGCAGCCTAGAACTGTGCTGGCTTTTTTGGCAGCTGCTGCACACTGCTGGCTCATATTTAAATGGTCGTCCACTAGGACTCCAAGATCCCTTTCACAGTTTCTACTATTGAGCAAGGTACCACCTATACTATACCTGTGCATTTCATTTTTCTTGCCTAAATGTAGAACCTTACTCTTTTCACCATTGAATTTCATTTTATTTTATGTTCAGGTTTCTCAAGATCCTTCTGTATCTTAAGCCTATCTTCTGGAGTGTTGGCTATTCCTGCCAGCTTGATGTCATCTGCAAATTTGATGAGTTCCCCATTTATTCCCTCATCCAAATCGTTGATGAAGATGTTGAAGAGTACTGGGCCTAAAACAGAGCCTTGGGGTACTCCACTGCATACTTCCCTCCATGTAGATGCAGTTCCATTGAGGATTACATGTTGAGTGTGGTTGGTCAGCCAGTTACGAATCCATCTGGTTGTGATGCTATCTAACCCACATTCTTCTACTTTATCTAGTAGTAGGTTATGGTCTACCTTATCAAATGCCTTACTGAAGTCCAAGTAAACTATATTGACATCATTCCTCTGGTCCATAATTTTGTCACTTGGTCAAAGAATGCAATAAGATTAGTTTGGCATGATCTGTTTTTGACAAACCCATGTTGGCTTTTGGCTATTACTTTGTTTGCTTCTAGGTGTTCTCTAATTCATTGCTTGATTATTTTTTCCAGAAGCTTTCCTGGTATTGAGGTCAGGCTGACAGGTCTGTAGTTTCCTGGATCTATTTTTTCTCCTTTTTTGAAGATGGGAAACACATCAGCTCTTTTCCAGTCCTCTGGCAGTTCCCCGGTGTTCCAGGATCTCTGAAAGATATAGTTCAGTGGTTCTGATATCTCATCTGCCAGTTCCTTCAGAACCCTGGGGTATAATCCATCCGGATTAGGGCGCTAGTACTCCTGAATTTACTTAAAGGAAGAGCAAGTCCCATATTTGCATCCTATGAAACAGTATACTCTGTTTCGTATAAAAGAGACCATTAGACTTTCAGAAACATTTTTTTGAGAGTAGAATTAGAAACTGAAATGTGTTTTGGAATATAACATATAGCACATCCAATTCTCTAAATCTTCTCCAAAGTATCAAGTTTCCCCCCCTGTCCTTCATTTCTGAAGAATTATCTTAGAACTGTTCCTCAGATATTTGAGGAAGTAATTCCTGATTTCAACAGACCTCGGCAAACACTTTATTTAAGGCATACTGTTGTCTGTTAACAAGAAACCAATTTCATGCCTCTTAGGTTTATTGAATACTGCAGTACTATGAACATGTGCAGGCAGAGCCTTTGTAAATGCATTAATATAGAAACCATTCTACCTTCCCATTCTACCTTCATATTATGATGGTGACAAAGTCACCATCATAATATGTAAAAGAAAAGGAAATACAAAACAGCAAGGTTGTTTGCATACAAGTGGCATCCAATGAAAAGAGAAAACACTCTGTGACATTCTCCATGCAATTTGAAATAATAAATAACTTTTTAATGCCACAATTGAGTCTCCACTTAACTTCTCAAATTTACAATGCATCCAAATGATTGCATGAAAAAAAATCAAATCAGGATTAATGATGTAGAGTAAATATAAGATAGCTAGCATGATTTGATTCTGGAAGATTGATCAAACATTCTGTAAGCACATTTTTCGTTCTGATAACATCCGTGGAATTAAAACCACAATTTTATGCACAAAATGCAGAAATGGGCAACTCATAACTTGAAGCCAAAATCTATTCAACTCCTTTTTGTCTCTCCTCCTTTTTTTTGCCCCTTTCTGATATATCTGATATATATGCTTTTTTGTAATCCTCTCCATCTATCTTCCTTTTCCCATTGTACTCCTCTCACAATACCTAGTTTCTATGTATTCAAAACTCCTTCTTTCTTTCATCCTCTGAGCAAAGACAATAATTCATATAAAGTTTGATCTCTTCCCTAAAAACTGCAGGGATTGTTCACTCCTATTTTCTCAACTGCTTAAATGCTATTTCCCCAGTGAAAGCTAACCCCAATTCTTATTATCTTATCCTTCACAAACATTTTCTACCGATGTATTTTCACTGTGTTATTCTCCATAAAATCTAATCTTTTTCTTGAAGTACACGGTCACTATTTTTAAAACTATATTTGTTCTGGAATGCATATTCCTAAAATGGTCCCAAGTTGAAAGAACTCAATTGCATACAAGTCCCTACATCCCAACTAACACCGGCCATATAATCTTGAGAAGTCTTAGGGGTGATTAGGAAAAAAAATTGCAGGCTGTAATCAATTGACTACATGTTTTTTTACCTTAGTTTAAGAAAACAAACCAGTTTCAATTTATGGTTAATTATCATAGTCTACATTCTTAAATCCAGCATTCTTCAAATGTTTTGAAGTTCATCCATGTTGTTGTGTGCCTCAAAAAATACTGTATCCAGTATCCAACTACTGTGCTATATTGTTATCTCCTGTACAGTTATGAATATCCATAGAAAATGGATGCCAGGCAAACAGATGAAGTTCAGTTTCAACTAAAGCTATCTTTAAAAAAATATGGTTCAGTTACATCTTTATTCCTCTTGGTTCTCACAAATGTATGCATTTCTTTTTTAATTGTTCTATGCTCCAATGTACTCATGCCATATGAAAAATTATTCCTTGAGACAAGGAGTAACAATAATTAATTTAACTGGAAACAGCCAAACTAGAATTCATCAGTAAAGCTAATACCTTTCTTATAAATTAAGCAGAATCCAGGATTTCTTACTATATTACAGGAATTATTGTCTACCTTATCCATGAAATATTGCTTTGCAAGTGAATGCACATAATTCCCAATTGCTGATAATTATGTTTGCTCGCCTTCCCCTCTAACAAGATGTACATGTATACATAATCCTCCATCCTCATGTCTATATGCCTATCTGATGAAGAGGACAATTAACCACAAAAATCTATGCAGTAATACTTACAAATATCTTCAAAATGCCATTCTGTTCTTTTCCATGACCCTTGGGTTGCCTATTCCCCTTTTTCTCTTACTTAGACATCTTTTATACCGAATGGCTGTGTTTTATATCAAAAACGTTTATCTCAATTTTCATCCATTATGGAATTTGATTGGTAATACACTGGAGTAATGCACAGATTTTGAATTGATGGTCAAAACATAATTGGGAGGTATGTTGACATTGCCATTTACCTCTTCTAAACACCTAAAAGCAATTAGATCTTTTTTCAGAAGTGTGAATAAACTGCAGAAGGGCATTTGAATGATCTTAGAGAGAAAAAATAGCTGTGTCAAACTGTTTCCAACAGGTAACATATGGGCACCAATATTTATTTCTAGTCACATGATCCTTCCTTTTGAATTTCACTACTGCTCAACCTTGATGTACATGAGCCTTATAAAATATTAGAAATATCTTAATGATTGCCTTCTTTTTGTCAAGGTATATGAAAATGATTGGCAGGGTTAGAAATGGAATGAAGAAGATAGAAAGATTTTATATATCTGACCACTGTAGTTAAATGGTTAATATCTCAGTTCTTAGGTTTCAGTTCAAAATTATTTAACAACAAAAGGAGTAAAAGTAATTCATAGTTATAACAACTGTCATTTCTGTCATTATCTATTCTTTATTTGGTTTATGGTTTGGGTGCAACATTTTTTATTGAAGGATAGAGATTGCCATTATTTTCTATGTGAAGTATTTGTAATTACATATCCAGATTCCATCATATTTTACTTAAGAAATATTTTTTGGATTTATATTTAAATTTCAGGTTCCTTTCTCCCTTGTAAAATTTAAAAGAAAAACAACGGCAACAAAATAATATGTATACACACAGACACACAAAATGGCAATTTAACTTTCAAGTTTCAAGGCTAAAAATATTACGTTAAACACCATAAGCTTGATAAACATATTCAATACTACCGGCATATACTATATTTGGAATCTCAGCCAATGGAGACAATTATTCAGGTTAACTGCAAAACAGGATGGATGAAAGTAAGATTATCCTTCCATGATATTTCATTCCATAATTTCTTGGGTATGGCTGGGATGTTCAGATGAATATTACAAAATAAATATTTTCCATCAGTGTTATATTATTTGAATATTAGATCAGTTTTCTACATGCCAGTGCCAAGTCATTATATGCAAATGCTAATTTATACAATTGTGTGTGAGAGAGGGGAGGGAGGGAAGAGAGGGGGATAGAGAATTAGAATGAGTATAATGGTTAGAGAGATATATTTTATCTTGCTTTATCTTGCTAACTGAAATTAAAGTTCTTGCAGTTAAAGTTCAGGTTAGTTAATCACAGTCTAAAATCTTAAATTCTGCTTTTGAAAGTTACTATGTGATTTACTTCATTTCTTGCCATTTGACAGCTCCATGAACACTGTCTCTATAGAAACAATAAAAACAAAAAGCTTGAATTGATGCCATGAGATCAATATCCACTTCATAACATCTTCACTTGTAAGCCATAACTTGCTGCTACAATGAATGAGTTACCAAGATTTATATGAATAACTCATCCTACGCTATCATTACAGATATTCTCAGGCAATTTTCTAGAGTAGATGTGGCTTCAGGCAATTTTATTAAGACTTGAGAATCCTACTGACTGCCCCAAATAACCTAATAAATTTTGATGGATCAAAAATGCAAATCTTAAACCCAACAAACAATAGAGTACTGTGAGGAATTTATGTTCTTTTGCACATGTTAGTATACTGGTAAAAAGAAGGTTAGGAGTTAAAAGGAATTTTGCTGCAGATACTACTAAAAGCAAATCAGACTATTTTACTCTTAGACCAGGGGTGTCAAACTCAAGGCCCGCAATTCCAGCCCACGGGGTGCTTAGATCTTGCCCCTGGAGCTGCCCTGGAAAAAGGAAAGGAATGACCTATGGTGCCTCTGCCAGCAAACATGGAGCTCTCCCGAGCTCCATATTCTCTGGCAGAGGGTTGCAGCAGGCTGTCGCAGCCAAAAATGAAGGTCACAAGCCTGTTTTCGCTGGCAGAGGGCTCGAGCCATCACAAGCACCTACGACATGACTGACATCCAGCTGGCCACGCCCACCCTGGCCCCTGAGGTGAAATACAACCCTGATGCGGCCCTCAATGAAATTGAGGTTGACACTCCTATCTTAGAAGATTCAGGTCTGGTACAAATAAAATCAAGCTAGTTCCAGAGGATCAGAAAAACCTTTGGCTGGGGATGGGCAGTGACTTATTTCTAAAGTAATGTTGCTCAACCTTGACCATTTCAACTCCCAGAATTCCCCAGCCAACCATGGACAATTCTGGGAATTGAAGTCTATGCATCTTCAAGTGGTATACATGACACATGATAGGAGTGTTCCAATATTTGAGGGGCTGCGCAAGAAAGAAAGGGTCCAAAGCCTGAAGGCAGGACAAGAAGCAATGGATGGAAAAGGAGAGAACCAACCTGGAATTAAGAAGTAAGGAGAAATTTCCTGCCAGTGAGAAAATTAACCAGTGGAATAGTTTGCCTCCAGAAGTTTGGCGTGTGGCACGTGTTAGCCAGGGATCACTGAGGTGGATGGCTGCCTCTGAAATGATTTTTTTCCAGCGGTGTTATCTTTACCCTTGGGAGGCCTGAATGCTGATAGGCAATCGGGGGAGGATCCTTTCTTGTCCCTTCCGCGATTTATTCGCTCACCGCCGCGCTGGGTGACCTCAGTGGTGCGCAGGCCCAGCCTCTCACCACATGAGCCACCACAGTCCCCTTCTTACATCTAATAACACAAATCAAATATATTGGGGAAAAGAATCACATATGCTTCTCAATCTCAACAGTGCTTGCCAACCTCAGCAATTTCAAAATTAAGGTAGACAAGTTGTGGGTCACTGGAGGTTTTTAAGAAGAGATTGGACAGCCATTTCTCTGAAATGGTGTCAGGTCTCCTGCCTGAGCAGGGGGTTGAAGTAAAAAAAACCTACAAGATCCCTTCCAACTCTGTTATTCTGTTCAAGGTTGAAAAACATTGTACTAAAGGCACAAAAAGTCTCATCTATCATTCTGCATTCAACTGTTTACAACTGGAGATTTCTTTGCAATATTTAATAGCTTCTTCTTCAATTCACTTCAGAAAATATCTTTTTGTTTTTTGCTTCAGTCATTCATGCAGAAGTGGCAGCCATTAACCAATTAACATGCATGTGTAGTTTTGCTCTAGATAGTGAAAAACAATAGGATACAATAGCAACAAAGATAAAAATTGTTCAAAGGCAGTATAAAACAGCAATGGGTTACATTGCTAGTGTTTTCAAAGTTATATCTTTCTATGGGTTTCAAATCTGAGCCTTCTATCACAGTTTCATTAATATATAATATATCAGCATTTGGGATGGGAATTTTGGAGAACATAAGCCAGGGTTTTTCAACGTCAGCAACTTTAAATGTATGGATTTCAACTTCCATAAGTACTGTATATTAGATGAGGAATTCTGTGTGTTGCAGTCCACACATTTTGAAATTGCTGAGGTTGGCAAGCACTGTTGAGATTGAGAAGCATATGTGATTCTTTTCCCCAATATATTTGATTTGTGTTATTAGATACAAGAAAGGGACTGTGGTGGCTCGTGGTGAGAGGCTGGGCCTGCGCACCACTGAGGTCACCCAGCGCGGTGGTGAGCGAGCGAATAAACCACGGAAGGGACAAGAAAGGATCCTCCCCCGATTGCCTATCAGCATTCAGGCCTCCCGAGGGTAAAGATAACACCGCTGGAAAAAAATCCTTTCAGAGGGAGCCATCCACCTCAGTGATCCCTGGCTAACACATGCCACACGCTAAATAAATAAAATTCACATAAGAAAAACACCACACAGATTAAAAAAATGTAAGTACATTAAAAGTAAAAAGAGTGTCTCATTTCTAATTCCATGATAAAGACTCATGAAAAAATAATATTTTGTGATATTGTTTTAACACAGAAGCACTTACATCAAGGGATAAATAACAAAAAGACAAAATGGAAAACAAATAAACACATAAATAATTTACATACTGGGAAATCCCTTTTGAAAACATTGGATTGAATCGGAAACAACTAAAATTAATTACATATAAGGGATGTTCATAAACATGACTGGATTTTTACCAGAGTTTACAAAAAATCTTCTAAACTACAACAAAGGGAAATTGTTGATTTCAAGCTACACTTTTAACTTATTCCTCAAGATTGTTGTTAAGCAACTACACTTCAACTGAATTATATTTTATCTTTCTTGGCCAAATCATAGATAATACTATCTAGTAGTTTATCATTTTAGAGATATTTTCTTATCTAAGCAAAGAAAAAGAATGACCATGGACGGGCAAAAAGGAAATGGGAGCAGAAGTAATTTCCAACTTCCTGTAGCTTTCCCAGTGACTTCCTTGTAGGAAGTTTGGAAACGTTCATGTGGCCGTGGCTTAGTGTGGCAGCACAGTGGCATGGCAGCACTGAAGTGGCCACAAATGACAGTCACATAACTGTGGCTGAAAATGGCAGTGCAGCAGCTACAGCAATGAAGAGACCAGAGCTTTGCTAAATTTAAAACCCACGAATTTTGGATAGTTAGTCCATTTAAGTTTTATTAATTCAAAAATTGTTGCCTTATGATGCACCATTTCAGCCAATTGAAGATTACCAACAAGCAGAGATGACAGTTTTGCAGTATGTAGATAATACTAGAATACTATGAACTTTACAGCAAATATAAATCATCATTCAGTTAATCAGAGTTGTATGTGACATTTGACTCCCCAATTATGGATAGTTTTAAATATGATTTATTGTGTTAAATCAAATTCCAAATGATATGATGAGCTGAGTTTAACCCAGATCTGAAACAAATGTCAAGAGTGAAGGGAGAAGAAAACCCAGAGCTTGCTTGGGCTCACAGGTATAATGTAAGTTGTGGTTCAGTGTTGCTTCCAAATTAGTTTATCCACTTGGAGAAGATGTGCTTCCAGTTCTATACTTACTGAACCAAATAAATACAAAAGCAAGCAACTTCATCAGAGGAGCTTGCTTGGATGAAGAGAAGTGTACCTAACTCCTCCCATGATCCCAAATTCTATCTTTCAAGTTGAAGCTTCAGCCATGCAAGTTTATTCTCAGGTTCAAGAGAAGGAAATGCAATTAAAAAAGGCTGAGAGGCACTGATAGAAGAAGCTGGCATGAATAGTGGGAAGGAATACTTGGTACTCAACTTGATTTGTTAATTTCCCAAGACAATTCCCTCCTTTCCCAATTTTAATATATTCCTTCATTCTTAGAATTACAAGGATTATGAAAATATTTTGTGTATCAAAATCAAACCCTATAATATAATCCTTTCGTTGCAAAGCTATACATTTCCTTCAATTTTTCTAATACATATTTGATGTGATGTAGCACTCCTCTTAATTGTTGTGACCAGAAATTATCAACAAACCCATCCTTCCTGTTGGCCAACATGATTTCTCTGAAGGTTAATTCTATGACACTTCATGAGAACCATATTGTAAAAACTAAAATTTAACAAAGATTGATTTCTAAGGATGGTATTTGCTGGGCCCTAAAACTAATAAAGGATCTATTACTATAGCCATAATAAAGTTATCTTTTAACTGTAAACATAGTGTGCAAGAATAGA
The DNA here is from genome assembly GCF_051295495.1 of Thamnophis sirtalis. NCBI lineage: Eukaryota > Metazoa > Chordata > Lepidosauria > Squamata > Natricidae > Thamnophis > Thamnophis sirtalis. The sequence goes on along the minus strand of NW_028261384.1, from coordinate 30,296,552 downwards.
CTCCATGCAAAGTATGTTCAGCTTTTATATGTGACGTCACCAAAGTCCACTAAAGATATCTTAACCAAGGATCCTCCAAACCTTGAATCACTTCATGTTGATGCTCAAAGAACATATATGTATTTTTTTAATAAAGCTGATGATGATAAAAAGTCATAGTTTAACAGTCAAGTTTGCAAATATTTCAGCTTCATTTCTTAGCAATATTAGGGACCATCTTTTTCAGAATATAAGACGCACTGGAGTATAAGATGCACCAAGATTTTTGAAGAGACAAATTTAAAAAAAGGTTTTGCACTCTGCAGACCTCCCAAAACACCCTGTTTTTCCTGGGCCCATTTTTTTCCAAAAAAAGGGGTATGAATAGCCTTTAGGAGGCTTGTAGAGTGCTTCTAGGGGGTGGCCCCCCAAATCGAGTTAAAAACAGTCATTTTTTTTGCAAAAACAGGCCCTTTTTTGTCAATGGCAAAGCCTTTAGGAGGCTTATAGGGTGTTCCTGGAGGCTGGGGGGGGGAAATTGACCAAAAAAAACCCTGGCCCATTTTTTGCTCATTCCTGCCCTCCCCAGACTCCAGGAGTCCTCTGTAAGCCTCCTAAAGGCAATGCACGGCCATTTTGATGAAGGGGCAGGGTTTCAGGAGGCAAAAAATGCTTTATTCAGTGTATAAGACACACCCAGATTTTCAGCCTCTTTTTTGAGGGGAAAAGGTGCATCTTATACTCCGAAAAATATGGTAAGTATTTTGCTTAAGGAAAAGCTAAAAGTAACATTTATGGATCAAGGACAGAGGAACAAAGAAAGCTGCCTAGAACAGGCCATAGCTGGCTTCTTGAAATGGAAGTTTTTTTAAAACCAAGTTTTCTGAGGAGCATTTGCACTGTTCCCAGGATGTTTGTATGCAAAGCCACTTATTTTTAGTTCATTACTGGGTTAATTTCAGTAATATAATGGAAAAAGTGTGAATACAACTCTGCAGTTATGGTTCAGAAGGCAGGCAATTTCCAAGCCTCATCCTGCCTCCTCCCCAGTTAATCACTCTTGCCTGTTGGTGTTAAGATACAAGAAACAAAATATGCATGATGACACTGCAATTCACATTTCATCATTCTGGTGTCATTGTGGGTAGCATCAGATGTCTATGGTTACCTGGCAACTATACAATTCTATGAACTTTCAAATGAAATTGTGATGAAAAATTAATGCCTACCCCAATTAAATTTCACATAAGCGAAACAGTGCTTCAGAAGATAACTTGAACTATCTACTTTGTTAAATTATTTTAACAGTCCTTCATAAATCTTTTGAAAGTCATTAAAATATAGAAGTGCAACCATCCATGCATCATGTATTTATTACTTGAAAATGAATCAAATAACCTTTAGGAATGCACTTTTTTAACAGAAAGCTATATATGGACAGCAGATTAAGAAAAGTAAAATTATTTGGAGAAATAAGTTATAATTAGCAAACTAAACAGCAGAAAATAATGAATGTATATTTTGTCTTTAAATTATTCTTCAGGCTTTTTTAAAGTGTACAGTACTGGGCACTGAACCAAATTTCCAGAGCAAAAGACTCCATAAATAGTCATATTATACAAATTCTTCCTGAGGCATTCCATTTATAATAATGTATAATTCTAACCATTTCTAGACTATACAGGGCCTATGGACATAGATGCTTGGAAAAGTTCAGGCTTCAGACATGTAAACACATTTATGAATATTTTGCTAGGATAGTTACTAAAAATAAAAAAGACCACACAGTCAGTGGTTCTCTTCTGCAACCCTGAATGGAGAAAATAATTTGGTAATTATATTATTAACCAACACTTAACATATAAAAGCGTATTAAGCATGGTGGCCACAAGGGTAGAAATGAAAATGCAGGGGTTGTAGCTGGGTCAGACAGAGAGAAGTCTCAAATATGGTCTTTATAATGGTGACATAAGATGTTATATCTATTGTTTTGCAGGTCTTAGTCCAGGCCTGTTCAACTTGTAAAGGAGAAAAATACAATGTTGGTCAATTAAAATTAATTGCAGGCTACATAAGAATAGTTGGCATAAATCAAGATTAATGTGGCATGGTTATGTGGTGGAAATGGCAGTTTTAGGGAATACTGAGGTGGTCAGTAATATGTTTATCAAGATGATATTTGAGACTGGAATAATTTTTTAAAAAATGGTGTGTCACACCAAGCTGTTTGGCAAACTGTATGTGGCCTACAAGCTATAGGCTCCACATGCTTGACTGGAAAAACCCCCGGTTGAACCTTGACCATGGTTAACTGGACCTAATGTAAGTATTATGGATACCTATTTACATGTATTGATTGATATACTTATATATTGCTCCACTCAGAATATGGCTCCGAGATGTTTGCAAACTGGCTCTGAGTTACTAATTAATTAAGTAGCTAATTAATCCTAGCAAATTAGAAATTGGCAATACTTTTCAAAAGTTCTGGATTTCAATTACCAGCCATCTCAGCTACCATAGTATACAATAAAGACTTTGGGAACTGTGGTAGTCTAGAAATCTTTAAGGCAATACGTTGATTACTTTTGGTATGGATATTACAAACCTGCCCTTCCTTTGTCCCTCGCCTAATTAAAGAGGAAGACAATCCACACCAGAGGAAAAGTACCTTTGGATTCAGTCTCATTTGTCAAAGTAAGTTGATTGCCCAATTAGAATTTTATCTGGTGTGTAAGAGTTAGAACTGTGTCTCATTGCAATTTATCTTTTGTTAAAACTCCAATTCCTTTTGTACTATCATTAAAAAGCAACTCTCTTTGTAAACAGAGATCAAGGCGGGCCACAAGTTGGTTTCTTAGAAATAAGTTTGAAGCTAACAGGTCAGTGCAAAGTTGTTTGAAAACTGAATTTGATGTTCTTGATATTTGAAATAATTCACCCAAGGAAAGAAGTTGTCTTTGTAGCATTCCTCCCAAGCAGTTACAAGAGCTTAAACATGTCCAAACTGACAAGGATTCTGATAAGGTGCAACACTGCTGAAATGTATGAATCAATGACTTTTACAGAGTGGTAGTGAATCACAGAACTATAGACCTCTAAGAACATCTGCTTCGGACAGGAAGGTGATGCAGTGGTGAGGGTGGCAGAGTAGATCATTGACAGTTCACTTCTGAAAAACCTGCCAAGGAAACTGCAGAGACTAGTCCAGATAATCTCTAGGAGTCAAAAACTGACCTGAAGGCACAAAAATGTATAAGAACTCTAAACCACAGGTGCTTTGTACATTAGGATTTAACTAGTATGGAAAATATGATGTGTTTGCTCTTTTTCTAACACAACTCTGGCAGCAAGCCCTGATCTAGTGTAGCAAAATGTGTGAAGCATATTATTGATTCATCTACTTTACGCAGTTGAGTGTTGCCTTTTAAGGTAAAGCTCTCCCGTCCAGCTTCATGTGCCCTCCAATTTCTCCTTTCTTAACAAGCTTATTACAGCCAGCTTTGACATATTACAGTATAACCAGACTTACCCCATGCTTCTACTTCTGTATACCACCCCACCCCTAAAAATCAAGCAAGATTAGGTACTCAGTTTATAGTACAATAGCCCATCCTGGCAGCTAAAGAGTCACTTTAAAGCATTTAAAAAGTGTAGCAGATCACAGCATGATAAATACTTTGTTTAATACGGCAGTTGGTGTTCTTTGTTTCCAATTTAATGAGTTCTTCTGAATCGTTTACACCAAGACTACTACAATGAGAGTATGCTTCTCAAAGCAGTCCCCACACTTTATTATGCTGCCAACCACAGAATTGTTTAAAACAAATACATCAACGTCTGAAAGACACAAATATTGCATTCATTTTTATCATCCACAGCAGCCAAGGGGCCCTGTCACCATGTATATAACAGGCAGCCAATAACGCAGGCACGCGACACTCTGAAGTTAATCCATCTATTCTGTGAAGTGAAATCTGCAAAATTCAGGGTGATTGCCTGTCTGCTTGAAATCCTAAGGGAAAGCAGGAGAGGATAAATAGCTAATCTGAAACGCCACTTTTAAATCCATTCCTTTCAGAATAAAAGCTGCACAAAACTGTGTCACGGTTGTCCTGTCAAAGACACAAGGGATGGCCTGCAAACAAAGACACATGTCAATTTTGCTAAGGGTCATGTTGAGCCATTTATGAGCCAGATTCTCTCACCCAAGCAATTTCCTCTAGATGTTTCTTTGCAAAAGGGGCTTCCACTTTGAATAGATGGTTGGGAATTCCTTCAGTGTGCCAAAAAGCTATTGTTACCAGCTTTCAGAATTTACATCCTTAAGCATCAAATAAGCCTAAGTAATTAAAAAATAAAAAATTTAGATCAGGAAATGCAATGAGTATAGAAATGCTGGAATCTTGGGACAGCTGTTTCCTATAGCTCCCTATTGCTAGGTCAGTCTTCTCAATCTGATATGCTGAACTTCTGCTTGGATAAACCAAAGCTACCAGAATCAAAATACTCTGCATTTCCTTAAGCTGAGCAACACTAATCCAGTTATCAAAAGATTGGGTCATGTATATTTCTATACAGTGAAGAGCTACAAAAATTGGGAGAGCACTATTTTTAGACTTTGGACTGATTATGTCACTAATGTTGGCTATTGAATCTTCCTGAACGGGAAGAGGACATCTCATTTAGCTGAGCCGTAGCTCTGATTCCTTCCTATATTTGTGGTTTGTCCTTCAATCTCTCTTACTGGTTTGTGTCTTGCATCAGCTAACTTATCCTATAACTTTCACCTGCCTTTCAATGCTGACTGGACCTTTTGTCCACAGCTACTAGTTTTTAACATTTAGATCACCACAATATGTTGCCCACAACTGGTCCACGTCATTTTGCATCAGACATACTACACCTTAAACCTTTTTAAAACTGCCAGTGGCCAATTATAAAAGATACTGTGAGTTATACAGTAGCCACTTGGATATTGGTGATCATACACCAATTCTATGTGACTAATAGCAGGTTTCTTGGGTATTGTGTTGAATCAGAATTTGCAAATGTAAAGGAGGAAAATAATATATTGTGCTGCTTTGAACGACACCATGCTTTGCTTTTATAAAATTTAACCACAATCCTTTTTTTAAAAAAGTAACCTATTAGAACTCCATGTTTCTTCCTAAATTCTATGCTAATTGTCAAAGGAATTTCCTGGCATTTATACAGTTCTAATGCCGATTATATAGGTGCGTCGAGAACCGGTGCCAGATACTTTATAAAGAATAACCATAATTACCACAAAGGAATCCATCTTGATACCTGTCAGATAATTTTGTTCGATGAAACTTTTGCTTCTATTGAAAAATCCAACTGCAACACTTACAGTACCTGGCAATAGGAATCAATGTATTTTCAGACAAGAATTAAAAGTGGGGAAATAATTGAATCATGAATGGTCCAAAGAAACTAACTCAAAAGAACTGAAATTGTTTGTATTAAACTCAGCCCCCAACTATTTACAGTATAACATAGCCTATTGCTGTGACGGCGAACCTACGGCACATAGGCACGCAGAGACCTCTCTGCCGGAATGCGACCCATCGCCCCAGCTGAGCTCCACTCCACACGCCTCCCACCGGTCAGTTGATTTTTGGATTTTTGCAGTGTGTGCTGTTTAATCAAAATGCAGTTAAAACACTATACAAGTAATCAAGAATATAACTATATACATCCAACAGGAACATCCTCTCAGGAACAGATAGAGGTAAATCCTAGAGAGACAGGAAATGTATCACTGAACAATGGAGATGAATGCTAGAGAGGAATAAAGATGCATACAAGGCAGACATAATACCTGCAACAGCGTGCACATGCAGGAGGAGCATTAGGGGGCGCCCCCTCCCACACTCCATTTTTGGTGCCAGGAGGCTTCCAGGAAGCCTGCTAGGCCCCAAATGGGGCGGGGTGAGTAGGTCACATGTGCATGCATAGGAGGGCGCACATGGGGAGGTCATGCATGCATGTGTAGGAGGGTAGGGGCATGCAGGGAGTCAAGCGTGCATTGTGTTATGGGTGTGGGCATGCACGTGCACGCTTTTGGCACGCAAGGACAAAAAAGATTAGCTATCACCGGCCTAATGGATTTACTTCAGTGAAAACTGATCTTTGAAATACACAGGGATCTAAACTCATCAAACTCTTGTTGTTTTACTTCTTCCAGCCTAAAAAGAAAGATATCACAGAATTCAATAAACAGAACCATCCCCTTTCTTCCCATGTTCAGATATTTAATTTTTCATTAGACTGATTAGTGAGCCTGTCTCTGTCTCTCTCTCTGTGTGTGTGTGTCTGTGTGTGTGTCTGTGTCTCTCTGTCTCTCTCTCTCTCTGTCTCCCTCTCCCCCTCTCTCTTTCTCATCAAAGCAAGACCTATGCAGCCCTAATCAGTTCACTTGGGGCATAATGTTTAAATGTAAAATGCAGCTTTCCTGAAAACTTCAGGAATATCTCTTCCTACTGAATAGGTGTGAGCAGAGTCTGATGGAGATTGTGGTTAATGGTATCTTCACTAAATATTGAAGAAAGGCATGGATAAAAGAAAACCATCTTAGAAACACAAATGGTGCTTGGGAGCTAATACTACACACCAGAAATAAAACATGTTAGCACAGGACTTTTGTTGGAATGCAGATTCAGGCACAACTCAATGAAAGAAAAACAGCCCTTTAATTATTGTTCTCGTTCTGTTGTCCTCTTAATTTCATATAGAAATTAATTTCAATTTATTTTTAAGTCTTGTTTTCCCCCTAAAATTATTTTAGAAAGCATATGATCTTGAGAATAACTTTAAGAGTATTTTTTTAAATTTACAGAATCTATCCAACAAGAACTCTATTCAAGCCAATTACTGAAAACTGGCATTTTTGAGAAATTGGAGTTCAATTTCCATCATCACCAGCCTATATAGTTGGGTCAGAGTTGCATTCTGACAGTGGCTAAAATTTTCATGCCAATGATGAGTGGATGCTCCAAAGATCTGCCATAAAAGAATTTCAGTAAAGGGCTTAGCTAGTATATGCAATAAAGGTTTGATTGATTGATTGCTATAAAGAGCATCTACTGTTTTCTATAAGGGCACATACCTGAAACAAAAGGATATCCAGAAAATGATTGACCAATTAATTTAACATCTGTTCTTAGTAGTCAAGTGGAAAACATTATTCCGTATAAAATAATTAAGCTCACAGAATAAAAAAGTCCTACTGAAAGAGAATCAGCATGGCTTCCAAAAACTTAAGCTCTGCCTGACTAAATCCTTCTGCATTTTTTGAAACCAACCAACAGGAGGATAAATCTGTTCTGACAAACGTCAGCAACTCCAGAATATTAATTTTCTACTCTCCAAATTCCCACAAATGATTTGAATTTGACCTGAAATCATGCTTACTTCTGCTAGTGTAGAAATGCACTAATTAATGTTTGAGCTACCATAACTGGGCTGCAAAAATCCAAAAGAGCAAAAGATAATTAAAAAAACAAACAATTTTATCTCTCTCTTCACTGCCTTTTGAGTCAACTGGAATTCTGCATCTGAAATGTGGTAGACCTAGACAGTGCATCCTAATTCTCTTCTTCAGCTGACCAACTGAACAGTAAAAAAAAACAGCATTTACTTAATGTCCTATCTCTAATAATATAAATCTGCCCATGTTTTTTCCATATAGAAAATAAATTGCCACTTGGACTCCTGCTCCCAGTTTTTCAGTATGTATAATTTGCGTGGTCTGGCAATTTGAAAAATATAATTGAAATAGACTGAAATGATTAAAAATTTAAAAAAGAAAAGTCAATTGTACAAAATAATAATAATACATTCCTTCCAAAGTTTCATAGGTACCCTTTTCTAGATTCCCTGCTGCATCTAAAAGTCCCAGTGAGTTGACAAGACAAGCGTAACCATGTTTTCCTGAAAATAAGACAGGATCTTATTTTCTTTTGTCCCCCGAAATAAGCGCTTGGCCTTATTTTTGGGGAGGTCTTATTATTGTTGAGGTGCAGGAGGCAGTGAGCTTGATCACCTCATGGCTGTTACTGTGTTGCAATATTTTCAGGGAGGACTTATTTTCGGGGGAGAGCTTATTTTAGCACATGCGCTCAAAAGCCTGATTGGGCTTATTATCGGGGGGAGATCTTATTTTCAGGGAACAGGGACACTCTACAGCAATATTTCCCAACCCAGGCTTCAACTCCCAGAATTCTCATAAATGGCTACATTAGTTGGGGAATTCTGGGAGTTGAACTCCACAATCTGGAATTTGCTGAAGTTGGGAAATGAGTTTAGAGGGGGAAAAGCATAGCTGGATCCCAATGACTAGAAGCAAGATGAGAGAAAAGTTCCTTTGAGTAGGAACTGCAGCAATTACTGGGATTTTGAAATTGAGTAAATAAATAAATCAACCTCTCAGGGGAAAAAAACACTTTAATGTAATCAAATCTAGGGTTGTTTCCCCTCCCTGCAAAGAAGGCAAAATATGGTTTGGAGGTGCCTTTTGTTTCCTTAAGCACCTTCTAAATCTGAATTACTCCAGGGCTGTCAAACTCATGGCTGCAGGCTGGATGTGTCACGAGCTGGCCATGCCCACACCCAGTTAAGCGAAAGGGGAGAAAGTCCCAATACATCACATGGCACCGCTGTGATGATGCAAGTTTGACACCCTTGAGTTACTATATCTGATTCAATAAAAGAAATAAAGACAGTCTAGTTTTTTCTGGCATGTGATGATCATCCCAATTGTTATAGCAATATTCAAAAGCTTTTGATGAAGGAAATGTAGCAACCATGGAACAAGTCTTCTTCTAGAACAGGGGTGTCAAACTCAAGGTTCAGGGACCAGTTCTGGCCCGCAGGGTGCTTAGATCTGGCCTGCGGGGCTGCCCTGGAAACAGTGAAGGACTGGCCCACAGTGCCTCTGCCAGCAAAAATGGAGCTTGGGAGGACTGCATCCTCCCAAGCTCTGTTTTCACTGGAAGAGCGATGCAGGAGGGCATCGCAGCTGAAAACAGAACTTGGAAACCTGTTTTTGCTGGCAGAGTGCTCGAGCCACCACAGGTGCCTCCTGATACGAGTGATGTTGAGCTGGCCACACCCACCCTGTCCATGCCTACCCCAGCCCCTCAATGTCAAACATGACCTTGATGAAGTTGAGTTTGGCACTCCTGCTCTGGAACAATAGTTTAAAAGTTGTTATATGTGTGATATAATTACAGGGATCCTGTCTGATTAAGATCTATATTATAAACTTCTTCATGAGTGATTTATACTTAGGAGTGATCAAAACAGAGAAAGATAGGCAATAGTTAAAATAAAAAGATAATTATGAACTCCAGGAGGATCTATGGAACCAACAATAATGTAATTAAACATAAAATGATTCATACTGGCATCCCCAAATCCTACATTCCCATATTCACTGATCAGGATTGGTAGGATGGAGAAACTACAAATGTGCAGCTCAAAGAAAATGTTAGCTGGTGGTCAGCTTTATGAAAAAGTAAATTCCACACTGGATGATCAATAGCAAAAGAATTTAAAATACAAGTTGTTTAATGATTTGGAAACTAGAGATGTTTTCCAATCCTATCTGCAGGACCACCAGCAAAGAGAGGCTATGGGAGATTTCTGTTCATCTCAAAGATACTTGCTTTATTGGTCCAAAAATATATTCTTTTCCTCCCTCCTGTTCAGTATCTGACTGACTGCTGGAGCTGATTATCCAGAGATTAGGAATACAGTTGTGTGGACCACATTATCAGATCTATCTTGTTATTCCACACAAATGCAGTACTTGACAGTTGCTTGGAGGAAAGCCAAACGACTTGAAGTAATTCAGATAAGGTGGAAGTACAGTCGATAAGCATTTTCAGGTCAGAAATTTGAAAATGAAGAGTATTCTGGTCAGATTGCACACCTTCCTAGGATACAGTTTCATAATCTGGGGCAGTGGTGGGTTTCTACTGGTTCGGCCGAACCGGTAGAGGTTTAGAGGCTTGGATCATTGGAACTGGCAGTAAACCAGCCTGCCATGCCCCTGAACCAGTTCCTCGGTCGCTCGCTCTACCCAGTCACTCCTCACTTCCCAGATGGCTTGCCTGCCTAAACTGCCACATGGTGCCTCTCCTGCGCCCCAACTGAGCTGCCGCCTCCTGCCTACAGGTAAGTCTCGCTAGTCCCCCCCTCCCTGGAGTTTGCTGCCTGCCCCCACTGGGCTTGCAACCTTACATTCCCCACCCATTCCAGGCCCAAACCAGGGCATGGGGGTGCCTAGCAATCCTCCCTGCAGCCCCCTGGGAGCAAAAATGGGCTGGGGGGGGGCTTCAAGGGAGAAAGAAAGAAAGAATTCACCGTTTGGGGAACTCCAAGTGCATGGAGCTTGAGTTGAGAGCTTATTGAAAGTGCTGCTAGCTATCCTTGCTCAGGCTAAGCTAATAAATAGTGGAACTCTAAAAATGGCAGATGATCAATGGGCATGTTCTCAGTTTCAAAGAACCCCAGATAGTCTTTGGTTGGAGGAAGAAACCAAAGACTATCTTGGGTTCTTCACAGGAAGGGAGAAACGGAGAAATGAAGGGAAGAAGGGAGGGAGGGAGGAAGGGAGAGGGAGAAAGGGAGGGAAGGGAGGGAGAAAGAAATAAAGAGGGAGGGAGGGGAGAAAGAGGGAAGGGAAGGGAAAGTGAATGAGATATGGATGGAGGGATGGGGAGGGACGGAGAGAAAAATGACAGGAAGGAAGGACCACAAACCTGGCACTAGACGCAGCTTCAGAGGATGCTTTGAAACAATACAGCAATCCAGGGCTGGAAGGGACCTCAAAGGTCATCTAGTCCAACCCTCTGCTCCAGCAGGAGACCTTAAATGATTATTTTGGTGCCTCTAACACATAGGAAAAAATCCCCAGGCATTGCCAACCTCTCCCCTCTAGTAAAAAAAAAACTAGAGCAAAAACTTCATGCAGTATTAAAAAGAATAGAAAAGGGGGCTGATGTGTATTGTTTAATGGACTGCTACATTGGCAAAATGGACGGCTAAATTAGCCATGCCCAATCAGTCATATGACTGCCAAGCCACACCCACAAGACCAGTAGTAAAAAGTTTTTGAAACCCACCAGTGATCTGGGGGCTTTCTTTCATTTGATGCACAAGTGGTCTTAGTAGTTAGGAACTGAGAATGGAATAAGATTCTGAATTTTTGGCATTTTTAAGCAAGGAAACATTCTTCAGTTGCTTCTGTTTGATCCATGGCTCCCTTATGCAAAATTAGGTATGAAACAAAGAAAGTTGTTTTACACACACACACACACACACACACACCACCTGCACACACACACACACCACCTGCACACACACACACACACACACCACCTGCACACAAACATTACCTTATATTTGAATATATATTCAAATATCTATTTGAACAGAATTTTTGAAGAATATACAATATACAAATAAATATTTTAAGAAAAATTTGATGAAGTTAAAGTCACAAAAAATAATATAGACAAGCCTGAAACATATAAAAAGAAAACTAGGAAAGGTAGAAGAAAAAGCAAACAACAGAATAGATTGGGGGGGTGGTTAAAAAAGCTACTACCTATCTTCTGTTACAAACATACCAGAAATTAATACAGTTTCTGCCCTCCTAAATTATATAGTTCTTTTTCCCTTTTAAAGAGTAAATCTAGAAACCACCGTTCAATTTTAACCAATTCCAGCAAAATGTCCATAAAGTACAAAGAAGTTTCTGTGCAATTGTTAAGGCTCGTGAGGTGTGAAAAAAGGTGGTTCTACAAATATTTCTAAGAAGGAAGCATGTAAGAAGCAACAGCCAGTGACTGCCAAAGAAAACAGGCTCAATCAGGTTTAGCTTCATGGCGTCTTTCCATATATTATTTGCCTTTCAGCATCGGAGAGGAGAAATCAGACAAGAGCAAACTTGAAAGGTTCTTGTCCCGAGAGAGAGAGAGAGAGAGAGAGAGAAATCACCCATCTCTTCTAACATGTGCATGCCAAACCCATTACTAAATTCCTTAGTGATTCTTGCCATGCAACAGTGACTCACTTGCATGAGAGACATGCACTTTGCCACTTCTCAACTGCTTTGATTACAGTAAGCAATGAATCTGCCCCAGATAATGCAGGCCTCACCTCTTTAAAGTCTTAAAAAGCACAGATTCTCATGGCTGATTAACATGCCTACCACTACTACTATTATGGAACACAGTTTATCCAAATATTTTAATATATTAACACTGCTTATTGTCTCTATTTTTCAGTTTCACCTTGAGAAAGTTATCTAAATATTGTCTATATTAATATTTTTCACCATATTTCTTCTTAGTAGAATAAAGGTGGAGTATGTACTTGCTAAAGAAAAGCTTATTGTTTGCTATCAAAGGTTTCACATTCCTTTGGTTATTGCAACAGCATCCTTAGTGAGACCTCAGGGAATAAAAGGGAAGTATACTCTGTTTCAAGAATCTAAATATGTAATTTGAGACAGGAGATGGTGGAGCATTACCTGCGCCCATGAGATTCCTAGGTCCATATTGTTTATCACCAAAGAAGAGAAAAGGAATTTCTAGAATTCAGTAGGAAAATGTACCACTCTTGCTAACTCTCAGTCTCATCAATCCAAGATCCAGAAAATATAATTTATTTCTGGGATGTGGGGGAGGCAGAGTCAAAACAGAGGCGAAATGGTGAAGAATAGAATTTTCACCTCTGTATAATTCTCTACAGAATTTTTTATTTGTAATCAATAATTTGGGTCATGGTCAGGGAATAAAAAATTCAAAATAGCTTTGTATAGTCCAGAATTGAAAACTGAACTTACTAAGAGTTTTCTTCTTATCTCTCACTCCTATTGTTTTTATGAATTAGCAAAAGTGGAAGATGCACATATTAAAAGCAAAATGTTCACGCCTAAATAACAATGGGATGGAGGAACATTAACAACAGATTAACTGAGGACATTGCTAACTATTTTAAATGGTTAGCATATATGGTTAATATTCAGGTATATTGTAGAAACCAATAAATGTCCTTTTAAAACTCTTTATACTTTATGAAGTGATTATAAATTTGATTGTTGGTCAACTTTTACATTAGGCTATTTTTTTTAATTTCTGTAAACAGCTCATATTTTGATTATGATTTTATAAGCCAAAGCAATGGAGTGAATTTCAATACATATCATATGTTGGAGATCAATTACTTTTATCATCATCAATACTTTTAAAAGTAAATTCTGTACAACCCACTACAATCTATTTATGGGAGCTTCTTTACACAAAATATTATGCTTATATAATGGCACATTAATGCTAATTATTAATCCTAGCACTAATGATGTTACCTAGCTTGGTAATGAAAAGTCTACCCCCCCCCCCAAAAAAAACAATTCAAGCTCAAAGACCTCACAGTTCAAACCAGAGCTACAAATATTCCTTTTTATTAATTTATTTAGCATATGAGGGGAACATGACAGAAGAGAAGTAAACATATATGCACAATCCATGCAATTACATACAAAACTTCTACAGAGTTACTGCAGTGGCCTCGTAGCTTCTATTAATGTTCATCATTTATAAAAGGAATAAGTAGTAAAAGAACAAAAGATATGCCACAAACTAGCACTCAGTAGAGTAGCTGGAAAAGTTATTCAAATGTCATTATATGTCTATTACTTATGAAAATCAGAATGCTATCCCCCATAATGCTATGGGAGCAAAAGTTAGACTTAAAAGAAGTGGGATAGGAAGAGAATTGATGCCTTTCAACTTTGGTGATGGAGAAAACTCCTGAAAACACCATAGAAAGCCAAGAAAATAGACTGATAGATGATCAAACAAATCAAACAAGACTTCTCAGTTGAAGCATAAAGGTCCAGGCCCCAATTAACCTATTTTGGACATGTATGTGATGATGCAGGTTAGCAATTGAACAAAAATTATAATGTCTCTATGGACGTCACTCTAAGGGATTGTCCTTATTGTCTTTATTCTGAAACAACCCTAAGTTCTTCATTTAAGCCAGTTCTTTTAGAGTCCACCTACAGAATTCAAAGAGTAAAATTATTTTAGAGGATAGGCGTTCCAGGTGTTCGGTTCCAGAAAAAGTTACTGAGGGCTTGGATTACCATGCTAAAAAAACCCAGTATGCTTCAGCACAGAACATTCAAGCCCTAGGATTGTGCACATTTTTGAAGTTGCCATTACAATGTTCCATGGATAGGTAAAGGAGGGCTTAAATGCCAAGTGTCAGTTCTATTTCCCATTTGTAGAGAAAATGTAAACTCTAGAATGGGGAAAACATGCCTAATTATTAACACTAAGTCACTATTCAAAACTAACTTATTAATCAATTATCCAGATAATGACAAAAGTAGTCTCCTGAGTTTAATTAAATATAACCCCAAAGGTTAGCTAGTTGCTTTTTGTTTGTTTAATTAATTTAATGCAAGTTTCAATCAGAATACATGCATGAAGGGGCACGGTATTTTAATCATTTGCCTTAGAAAGATAAAATTATACAAATGAAAATGGTTCAAAATACATGGATGGCAATTGAGAACAGTTTCCTATAATTAGAGCAACAAATGAAGGCAGAGTAAATGCCCAACTTAACCAGGAAAATGAAGGAGCTTAAATGCCCAACACTAACATTGTTTTTTTTGTCTCTTTTCAAGTTTTAATGAAAGGCCTCCTTCTAGCCTTTTCAGTACAAATCATCAAAAAAAATGTACTAGTCTTGCAGAAAGGTATTGTAGCCAATCTTTCAGCACACCAAAACAGAATTCCTACAAGCAAAAGAGATGGTCATCTTTTTCCCAAAACAGGATTAGTGCTGCAATTTTGGGACTACTTTATAAGGTATCATGCATATACCTGTACTAATATTTAAAAGAATATATGGTTTGAGGATATAGTAAGACATGAGCTATAATTTAAATAGCATCTTGAAGGGATGTTCTTGAGTAGAGCAGACTGGTTCTGTTGGGCTCCCAGGTCTTGTGTAAGTGAGCTGACTGCATAGTCATAGGCCATTATTAGGGAATGTATCCCTGGAAAAAACTGAGATGTTGAAGATTTTGTGACATTCTCCTAAACTACAATAGATCCTCGGGTCACGACCATAATTCGTTCCATAACTTTGGTCGCAAACTGATTTGGTTGTGACCCTAACCTAGCTTTGGAAATTTGGAGCTTACAAAAAAAAATGGAGTGGAAAGGGAAATCAGCCAGGGAAAAAAATTGTGAATTTTTTGGTCAGAATCCAATTTGGTCATGGTCTGAAGAATTCGTGACCAGGGGTTCTACTGTATATTGACTTCTAATTGTTTTGAATAAGGAAAGATATGTGGAAAAGAACAATTAACTTCAACCAATGTGCTGTAATGCAGATCCATGCATCCATTTTGATTTTAACAAATGCCTCCCTTCCAATACTAAGTTTAAAACTCAAGGGGCTATCACAGCAAAAGCAGTCTTTTAAGCTGGTAACCGGGGGGGGGGGAGTACAGAATGTACATTTATCAATGTGCATAGATTGCTGAAGATTTACAGTGATAATTAGTACACATATGGAAATTCTAGAAATGTCATTTTCATCTATGGAAAAGGGAAATGGGTGATTTCTTGGAAAACTATGGACTCAAAATGTTTCGCCTTTTGTGTCTTTATTTCATTCTGGATCAATGCAGAATTTTGTCCGCCAAATTCTGTCTATAGATTTGTTCCACGATTACAGCAGGCAGAAATGAGTCATGATGAATATGTGGTATACAGTATATGTCACCAAGTATTGAAGCTTTTTTCAAAGAGAACTGAGCGCACGTCAGGATAAAAGCCAAGGTTTTAAAGCATAGTAAGTTGCAAAAAATATCCATTCCAACAGAGAGAATTCCATATTTCATACAGTAAACAGCCCATGTTAAGATTTGGATCTGTTAGATGGAATTTATGTGAGGTGGTGCTTTTAGTTCCTGCATCTCAACCGCACTATTTTAATATCAAGGAGAAGCACAGCTCAAATGCTGAGAATATTTCCTCCAGCCAAGCAAAATAAAAATATTCACAATTACAAGCCCAGATAAATCAAAGAACAGTATTTGACTACAACAGTTTGCTTATCTACCCACTCCTCAGCTTCATCAGATAATTCGTGGTATGGTAAAGCTCTGGCAACTACTTCAAAGAAACAGGAGCAACTTCTGCATGGAGCATGCAAAGAAAGCCTGCCAAGAAACCAAGCGACTGGAAAACTTTTATGGGGAGAGTAAGTGTGACTGAGACCTATAGTTCAACACTTTGAAGACCGAAGTTGTACAATAGGAGTGAACCTATATATATTTACCTTTGCTGTTCACTAAAGAGAAGCATGAAAATTAATTCACTCTACAGATTGAACCATAAAGTACAAAATTTGATGCTGTTTCCATGAATTAACAGCTATTTATGGAGGCAACATACAACATGGGCCTATTAGATTTTTAAAAATATTTTTATTATACATTTTCCTTATAATACATCACATTTTCAATTTTATGACAGTCCATCTCTTTCCGCCTCTTTCTGTCTCCTTCCCTCTCTTTCCTACTTCCTTCCACTTTCCTCTCTCCTTCTCCTCTCACCTCACGGGCCTATTAGATTCGACTGCATTATAAGCAAACTTTTGGCTTTGGACAACTGAAGTGGCATTGTGCAAATCATCTGCTCCAGAAGCAGACAAACAGATATCTTATTCCAATCTATATCTGTCATCGTTGTTTAAGCAGCAGAAGGTACATCAAACTTCAGAGTTTCAGCTAGCCTTACCTGATAAAAGCAGGGATTGAACCTATGACCTTTTGCAGTTAAACATACATTTTTCTAGGTAGCTGTGATATCTTCAGTTACCCAGAAAGAGCTTAAACAACTTCTAAGTGGCCGCCTCCAATGTACAAGAGACCACCAGAGAGATGTTAATATGTGTTTGTGGTTATCAGCAAGAAAATTACAGGCAGCAAGTAATTCCATGCCTTTGACCAAAAAAAGGAGGAGGAGGAGGAGGAGGAGGAGGAGGAGGAGGAGGAGGAGGAGGAGGAGGAGGAGGAGGAGGAGGAGGAGGAGGAGGAAAAGAAGAAGAAGAAGAAGAAGAAGAAGAAGAAGAAGAAGAAGAAGAAGAAGAAGAAGAAGAAGAAGAAAAAGAAAAAGAAGACTACAGAGAACGTATCTTAGTACTTAAGGTTTATAAAGTGCAGAATATCAAGTGTACATAAAAGTATGGTCATAAGTGACATGTGAAAGTTCCTAATTTATGGCCTCTTAAGAAGGAGTCACTGATGCCGTTCATAATAGATATGTGAGTGTTATCTTGCTGTTTGTCCCCAGAATATTTTTAATGCACAAACTAGAACCCTTAATGACTTCAGAGATGTACCCAAGTAGGGATTTTGGCTAAAATATGGAAAGACGTAACATTGCATTCTTTTCATTTCTGTATCTAATCTATAGTCCTGGGATTTCCTGACTGACCCCTCTCCAAGTATTCATAGACTTAACTCTGCCAACTTCCCTATTCAGACAAGGACAACCAGCTATTGATACCTTGGAGATCTAAACCTTACTAAATCCAACACATGGAGAAAGAGAGGGAGAGGTGGGGGGAGAGAGCACTTGCACATGTAGCATTGTGCTTATGAAAACTTTAAATAAACCTAGTGACTGTTCTGAAACTACATTTCCATTATTAATGGAATTAGTGGCAAACATGCCAAGCTAATACAAAGCTAATAATGGCAGCTTAAAATGGGCACAGGTAGAATGTTCACCTGCAAATTACCTTTATCAATTTCTCTCTCTTGCTTCATGAAAATAAAATTATCATGTCATTTTCTTAGGTGATAGAAGAGATCAAGTTGTCAACTAGCCTAATCTTTTTTAGAGAAGGGATTTTTTTTTATTTTAAGAATCCCATTATAGTATGTATACTATAAAACTTTTGTATGTCTCAAACTTTCTTGAATGCTACTGAACAATTTTCATGCTACCTAGAGGCAGAAAATTAAAGAAAACTTGCAATATTATGGATTCTCCTTAGGGCATTACAGATTCTGGGATAGGATAAGGTTACGTTAATTATTTAAAAGAAGAGATTCTCAATGTAATGCTGTAATGGAGGGGAATTACTTTTGAGGACAGTATTAGAAAATTATACATATTCCTCCAAACCAGGGAAATAATTAGGAGATTTAATGATCTGTAAATATCAACAAGGCTTTTTATTGCTGCAATTTAATATTCTACCATGAAGAGTCCTTGAAGGCAAATTTAAGAAGATCGCCTATGCAGAAAAAATTCATCTATGTGGTTCAAAGGTTATTTAATCCTTGACCCATGTCCTGTGATGTTGCAATTATTATAGAGATCTTAAAAATAGGAGAATACCAACTTTTAAAACATTACTTGAATGTCTTAATGAATTTAGTTTCAATATCATTTATTGGCTAAAACCCTAAAGTAATAGAAAATACTTTTGCTGCTGTGCTATAATGTATCTCAATCTTTTAATTGCCCAGATATGTAATAATTTACTTTTGTCAGAAACTTCTATCCCTTCTAGGTAGTCTAAGCAAAAAGAACAACAATGAATTCTAGTCTTATCTTTGTTGTAGGGATACATTAACAGAAACCTGAAATTATTTCTTCCTTCCTGCTCTTTTGCTTCCCAAGAAAACTAAATAAGTTCCCTTCCGAAACGCCCGCCCTGCTTCTATGGACTAAGATACCTTTTGCGTGATGGATGTCTGATCTTCATGTCTTCCTCTTGTCTGTCAAGGTCATACTTACATACCATTAAAGAATCCAAAAAATAAAAATTGATAATTAGAACAGACAAAGGACATATAGATATAAACATATTGGTTATTATCACAAGTTATTTAGCTAATGGTTTTTACAGATAATGCTCAAGTTATGACCATGATAGAGTTCACCCATTACTGTTGCAACTTGTGCAGTTGAAAATCGGGTCACCCACATGACCAACACAATTTTAAGACCATTTTTGCAGTAGTTGTTAAGTGAACCAGTAATTTTTCAATAAAATCATAACATGGCTACTAGTTACGGGGCACATAGCCTATTTTAAATACTAATTTAGCAGAATATTCATTCCAAAAGGATATTCTCTACCACTGATGAAAAATGCAGTTTTCATCTTGGGAAACATGTGGGAGAGATGAAATAGTTGTTCAGCTCCAGGAAAGCAAGATGTATGAAAAAGAAAAATAGCACTCCCTTGAACTTGTCCTTAAAAGGGGGCAACCCTGGTTTTCAACAGACAAGATTCCACTAATATACCCTACAAGAGTGTTTCTCAAATTTGACAATTTTAAGACACGCGGACTTCAACTTCCAGAATCCCGGAGCTAGCATGGCTTAAAGTTAACAAATTTAAGAAACTCTCCTACCGCAGTAAAAGGGCATTACTGGGATATTCGTATCTTGACCTGGCCTTTCTTGAAGATATGGCAATCACTCCAGCATCACTTTGTTCTTTTTTCAGAGCAGACAGCTGTATTTGCATATAAATTTTGGTTCCAATTGCTTATCATGTTCATTTTGTAAAGAAACTGAGCCCAGAAAGATTTATTGAAAGAAATTTACTGGAAGATGGCAATCATCTTTCTTGTCTCCTATCTTTTCACATGTCAAACAAAACACATGTAAAATACCAAGTGAGCATAGACCGGAGATGTTCAAAAACCCACTGGAATCCACCTAATCTAGAGGAAGTTCAGTTTTAAGGCATTTTTTTAAAAGGAGAGCAGAAAGTATCTTCATCTTGTACACTAACAGTATTTCAGTATCTCATCCTAATAGGATGAGATATGTCACTTTGATTAATTAGGATGGTAATATATCTCATCATAACAGTATGTTATGATGAGATATATTACCATCCTAATTAATCAAAGGAACATATACAGATTTAATGCAAATTGTTATCCTCCTCGTCCTCTTTTTCGTGATGCAATAAATAAGCAAACAGTCTGAAATATACACAGAAGATTATATATTTTGGTTAGATTCCACATTGAAGTCTATCTGCAAATGTAAACCAACAGATAATTCTTCTCTTTGCTTCACCAGCTCAATATGTGGAAAGCAGAAGATAATTTGGTGTAAGAACATAAGCAACATAAGCAATTATCATCCTCTACCAGATTTTTTTCTGCTGTATAGAAAAATTCCATGTGGCTGAAACAATGAAGAGAACCTATATTTCATTTTAGAATCAATCCAGCACCACTTTTACAGAGGTATTTCCCACACCATTTAATGGAGCTCAGTTCCTAATTATAAGCATATAGGGTTCCCACTGTGTGGAAATATTCACTATTTGTTATGAATTGTGAAATCCTTACTCTACAATGATTAAGACACAAAAGAATAATTTGTCCATCAGCCCCATTCAAGATAACCAGAAACCACTTCCAGTAGCAACTGTTTGACAGTGGCTGCAAACAACTGCTTGTTAATAAACAGCCGTATGAGTTGGCCCCAAAATGGAAATTTATTGAGCAAAAATGACTACTAAGGAAAAAAAGAGGAAAAGGAAAAAATCTAAAATTATTCTGGCAAAGTTCTTGTCATATTTTATGTCCTACATCAATTTATATATGTCCTCCCCCTATCTGAAATATTATGTTTCCTTGTACAACTTGTTTTCAAACTATTGTTGCACTATAAATTAGACAGGTCATGACACAGGGCCTTATTTTTTCTGTTTGCAGTTTGTGCAGTTTAGCATGTTATAACTTATCTGACAGGTCATCAAAACCCAACATGGTTGACTAACCAATAAATCATTAATGGGTTTGCATCATCCTGCAGCCCAAGCGATGTGGCTGGTGCTTCATAAAAAAATTGTGCTAATTTTCCTTCATAATAAAATTACAGTACAATTTTAAAAAATTATAAAAATTATCAAACTTTCCAGCAATTGATATAATAAAAATATGTTGCATTCTATTAATGTAGAATAACATACTCCCAATGTGGGCACATTTTAATTTGTATTATGCTAAGTAAAATAAGAAAACCAAGAATCAGTTTGGTGTGGTGGTTAAGGCATCAAGCTAGAAATTAGGAGACCAATGAGTTCTAGTCCCACCTTAGGAATAAAGTCAGGAGAGACACTTTAAGCCAGTCATTCTTTCTCAGGCCCAAAGATGACAATGAAAAACCATTTTTTTTAAAAAAAACTTGTCAAGAAAATTATAGGGACTTGTCCAGGCAGTCTTGGAGAATCAGACATGACTGAACAGAAAAAAAAGTAACTTTATCTTTTTATTTATAGCTATGTATTCTAAATAACAAATAACATTAAGACATTTAATCTTTTTCAATGGGGTAAAGATTAACTTGGGGGGGGGGGGACATGATCCTAAAGGCCAAGAGCAAAGGACTCTAATGTATTTCCAGAGGCAGTGTGTTTTACAACTAGTAGAACAACTTCTACAACTTTGTTCTACAACTTTGGCCTAAGACACTTTTGAAAAAAACTATTTTCAAGCACTATGTTATCAGGTAACCCAACTCACCTCCAAGTTGCCAAATCCATGCCCTGTGATAGCTACATTCCATTTCTTCTGAAATTATGTAAATTTATTTCTAGTTTTACATATGTATATACAAGGCAGTTAATATATGCAACGTACATGAGCATCTGACTTTTTTAGTGTGGCACTTTTGCACTTTGGAGATGTGTAAGTTATAACATGACTTTCTCCTCTATGGAACAGGTGATCTTCAAAGAGGTCAGCTGACTAATTTTCCAAAATGTAATTATAAACCAATTACATACATGGGTTGTTTACAAGGTAAGAAACAATGCTGAAAAGAAATAGAACATATGAATTTTCAGCCAGAGTTTAGATTCCGCTAACTATTCCCTGGCATCCAATGGGCTTTGGACTACCATGCATGGCACATACTTAGTGGTCCTAAGACAAATCTCAAAAAGTAGGCCTTAATGTGTGTGTGTGTATGTCTATGTGTGTGTGTGTGTGTGTGTGTGTAATACAGAAATTATTATATTTATCAAAAAGCCATGTGTAATAACTGAAGTCAGTTGAGTACCATTCATATTCTAATTATGAATGGAATATAGTGTTTATACTTTGAACAAAAAGCACAAGTGAAGCAGCTTTTGGCTTCTCTAAAACAGAACATTAGTGGGTTGAATGGTAAACTTCAACATAGCTGAAGCATTGCAATTCCTTGATCACATAATCTAAAACCAGTCATTCACGGCTCTTATATATTTCCTCTCAAAGATGAGGATTTGTCTCAATTTATTTTGGAGGAATTTTAGTTGCCACATTTAGCAAAGGCTATTAAAGGAAGTATGAGACCAATCTTGAATGGGAGAATAAAACTGCTTCGTCAATGTACATAATCTTCTATGGAACAGAAATGGTCCTCAGTATGATTTAGAAATTCTCCAAATCATTAAGATAGATGTTAAATAATGTTATGGCCAAAATACAGCCCTGGCACTCATAGGTATGATGCTAGTAAAAACATCATCATTACCACATCTCATTTGCAGTTGACTATTTTTATAAGGTCTTATCCGGTACTGTTTTGCTACGTTTTTGCAAAGTTTGGATCTAAGGAAAGAGTCAAATGCAACCTGGGGCTATAAAGGCAGCAAAAGTCTTTCTCACTATCTAGATTTCCCTTCAACGTGAATCAAGCCAATTATTTACCCACTTTACTTGTTATTTGTTGGATAAGACATTTTAATCCTGCAATCAATAAACCTTTTAACCGGAAAAAGATATTTTATCAACACCATTTATAACATCATGAGAATTTCTATTCTCTATTTGATAGCTTTAATAGTAATGGGAATTTAAATAGGACAGCATGAAATTATTTAGACCTGGCAGCCACTTAAATTTGACTATATTTTGTTCCAGCAATATCCCGAGGGCAAATCTGTTTAGTTATTCTTAGAGCACATCTAGAAATTAAAAGGTGGGTTCTTAGAAGATGACTATCAATTGTAGAATGAATAAAAAAGACTGAACTCAAGTGCTATCGGTTTCGGATGTCAGGCTGTCATCTACCATGCCAAAGCCTCTGAGACTTAAAACAGATGAACTCAGTAGGCCTGATACCTAGAATCAAACCATTTAATATATGCAGATTGGATTTATTGGCTAGATAAATGAGGCAGACACTTTATACAATGGCCTTTTAAAATAACAGCAATCAATAAATCTACCTAAATTTGGGTCAAATGAGTATACATGTTTAAATATGAAAGTATTATTATTTGGCCCAATTCTGGCATCTACAATTAGTGTGGTCTTTGGTGATTTAGCTGTGAGGGATAAAATATAATCCTGCAATTGGTGCATAATTATGTTGGGGCAAACTGGTCACATACAAATAAACTCTAGATGCATTCGCTTCAGGCTCCAGAAATAGTTCACCTCTGTTATTTCTTATGTCTTTTCTATGGCCATCCACTGCTCAGCATACATTATCAGCAAACCATCATTCTAAAACCTATTTCCTTTAAAAAAAAATCTTTGCCTGCAAAAAGGGGGATTGATTATTTAATGTAAGCAGTTCATTCGACATTTAGATCTTTCCTCCAGGAATGTGACATTGAGTACAAAACAAAAGGTTTGTTGACCCTAACAGATTTTCAAAAACTCAACCCTCTGCAGTTTGTGTACATAAATGTCATTGGGATTTTGGCTTGTTTTCAATGCAGAGAACAGCACACGAAGCCAATGGTGCCACCTCAGCATTATTTAGTGGAAGTAGATAAAATCAGTTACCAATTAATGGTGCAGAAAGAAGGGAAGAGGAGAAACGAACAGCAGACCAGTCATTGCAAATTTAGATGAAAAAGCAATGAGGATTAAAGAACCACCAACTGCCTTCCTGGCACAAAACTGGGGTGCGGGGTGTCATTCTGAGTAAGCTTTGACTGGAATGTGAATCTTAAGGCTTGTGAATGGATCTATTTGTAGCCATATTATCATCAGACATTTTTGCAGAATACAAATCTGTAATTTCAGATTAGCTTCAATTGCATTTTAAGCATAAAAAAGGAAGGAGGAGGAAAGGAAGGTAGGGTTTTGGTAGTAGAAATCTTTCATTTTCTGCAGTGAATAATTCTTCCCAGAATCACTTTATTTCTATTAATTATTAAAGCACGTAAACTACTTGATAGTCCAAGTTATCCGTTTTCTTTCTTTCCAATAAATGTACAGATAGCTATTTCAATGTGTTTAGTACTACCATGCTCTCTCTCTCTCTCTCTCTCTCTCTCTCTCTCTCTCTCTCTCTCTCTCTCTCTCTCTCTCTCTCTCTCTCTCTCTCTCTCTCTCTCTCTTATCTCTCATCTATCTCTCATCTATCTCTCATCTATCTATCTATCTATCTATCTATCTATCTATCTATCTATCTATCTATCATCTATCTATCTATCTATCTATCTATCTATCTATCTATCATCTATCTATCTATCATTTACATCCCAGCTCAGCAGTTAAGTAACACTTAACTGACAGTTTGATACTTAAAACACTTTAGGTAACACTTTAAAATGGGTTTGCTATTTATTGCCTCAGGTACACCACTTAGAATCTTTTTTTAAAAAAAGATTGAGATGGTTTAGAAATTCTATAAATGTATACATATATTTATTGGAGCAGAGTTTATATGATGAAAGCCTACACAAAGCATCATTCAGCGAATGAGAGAAGCAAGTTTTGGCACTTTGGTCACACACTTGGGATGTGCTGTAATTAAACTCACATTATTCCCTCATATTACCTTACTAGACTTCCTCGGTCTTCCTGAAAGACAAGATACTAAAATGAACAAGGAGCACTGAAATACTATTGTCTATATTACAGAAATGTTAAAAAAAATGTTTCACTGAACCAATGTACCAATTCATTCTTAGGATTTGCATTTCATATTGCAACTTGTTACTAATTACTAATTTTATGCTATTAATAGTGGCATAAAATGCAGAAATGCCAAAAGGCAAATAATGAAATGGAATATTGATATTAATTTTACTCAAAAGGGATTAGAACAGTGTTGGGATTCAAATTTTTTTACTACTGGTTCTGTGGGTGTGGCTTGGTGGGTGTGGTATGGCTTGGTTAATGTGGCAGGGTAAGGATATTGTAAAATCCCCATTCCCTCCCGATCAGCTGGGACTTGGGAGGCAGAGAATAGATGGGAGTGGGGCCAGTCAGAGGTAATATTTATCAGTTCTCCAAACTACTCAAAATTTCCGCTACTGGTTCTACAGAACTGGTCAGAACCTGCTGAATACCAGTTCTACTTCTGCAATAGAATATTGTGGTAAAAGTTATACTTTACACATATTACGGTATTTGTATCAGTGATGTTTACATTACTTTCTAAATATGGTTTTTATTTTTAGGGTGGCTTTCAGAAACATTTAAACTGCATGAACTAAGAAGTACCATACAATGTAATTTGGAGGAAACATAATATAAACAATAGCATTTACAGGTAATCCTCAACTGTTTATTTAATGACCGGAGTTAAAATGGCACTGAAAAAATGACTTATAACCATTTTCCACACTTATGATCATTGCAGCATCTCCATGGTCATGTGATTTACATTCCTATACTTTACAACTGACTCACATTTATGACAGTTGCAGTGTCCAGGGTCATGTGATCACTTTTTGCAAACTTCTGAGAAGTAAAGTAAATGGGGAAACCAGTTTCAATTAACAACCATGTTACTAATGTAATAACTGCAGTAATTCATTTAACAAATGTGGCAAGAAGTCATAAAATGAGGAAAAACTTATTTAATAAATTTCTCACTTACTAACATAAATTTTGGGTTCAATTGTGGTCATAAGTTAAGGATTACCTGTATATAAATGATGAACAAAGTCATATTTTTAGAGAAAATTCCATAATTTTTTCCACTAACCATCCCCTTCCCCATCAACCAAATAAACATACATGAGCCAGTAACTCTAACAATTGTGAAACAACCAGACAGGCCAAATATCACAGGTTGAGTAATAGTGGATTGTTTCTCAAGTATTAAACCATTATCAAATGCAACTTCCATTCTAAAGTTCCTTGGATAACCTTGATCAAATTGTTGTTCCTTTCAGGGCCATTAAAAGGCAAATGAGCCCAATCCAAAAAAACCAAAGAACTGGATTAAAAAAACAGCAATGAACAAAGGAGATAATAATCATGAGAGTTAGTTTATTCTAGAGCAGTGGTTCTCAACTTTCCCAATGCCGTGACCCTTTAATACAGTTCCTCATATTGTGGTGACCTCCAACCCTAGGAACCAGTGTCTCGGTTCCTAAGACCACCAAAAATATATGGTCTTAGGCCAGAGGTCTGCAATCTTAAACACTCAAACAGCCACTTGGGCCCGTTTCCCAAAGAAAACAAAACACCGAAAACCACAAATCCTGAGTGGGCATGGCCAACTCGATGTTACTCACTCCCACCGAGTCACTTGACTCCCCCCTAGCCATGGCTTCCCAGGTTTTGTGGCTGTTTTCTTTTCTATGGGAAATTCACACACATATACACACATTTCTCTCTCCCCCCTTCTCTCTCCCTTTTCTATCTCTTTCTTCCTCTCCCTCCCTCCCTAATCTCTTTATCTGTCTCTCCCTCTACTCCATTTCTCTCATTCTCCCTCCCCTCTTTTTCTCTCTCCCTCTCCCATCTCTCTTTCCCTCCCTCTCATCTCTTTCTCTCTCCCTCCCTCCATTTCTCTTTTTCCCTATCTCCCTTCCTCCCCCACTCTCATTTTTTCCTCCTCCCCATCTCTTTCTCCCTCCCTCCCTCCTATCTCTCCCTCCCTCTCCCCATCTCTCTCTTTCTCTCTCTCCCCTTCTTCCTCTCTTCCCCTTCTCTCTCTCTCTCTCTCTTTCTGCTGAGGAACAATCAGCAGCCATGGTGGAGGCCTTCCTTCAGGTGATCCTCCTCCCCCTCTCACAATCCCCTGGCCTTGCTGTGTCATCCCTCCCCCTCACACAAGAGGAGAAGTTGAGGGAGGAGGGTCACCAGAGCCTCACTTTTCCTAATTTTTTAATCAATTGCAAATGTAATACTGTCCAGGTCATTAATAGAAATGGCAAATATCAAGAAAATTCTGCAGTCCTCTACTCAATGCTAGCTCCAAGCTGATGTAGAACTGTTTTGATTATTCTTTGGGTACAATCATTCAGCCAATTCTAAATCCATTAAACACTTATGTCACCTAACTCATATTTTACCTCTTCATAAATGAAGAAATTGTGAGTGATGTGGTTGCTATGCTGAGGTCAAGGTACACTACATCCACAGCATTCCCTCAGTCTATTAAGCTAGCAATTCTGTTGAAAAAAGAGATAAGATTAGTCTGACATGACTTGGTTGGAACATAACTGACTTGACTTTTGTCTTTTGCATTCCTGTCCAAGTGCTCAGAAATATGCAGTTTAATCATCTGCTGAAGGACTTTGTAGGAATGTCATGTTGACCGGTCAATAATTTCCTGAATCCTACTTTTTTTTCTAATTGGCTATACAGCCAAACTATTCATTGAGGTCATCCGCTTGGATATTCATTGCAATGTTGATTGATTAGAGCATAAGTTGTTTTCAAAAACTAAAAACCAAGAACAAAACTTCTTTGAATAAACTTCTTGAAACTTATAAAACTTGTGTCAATAGCCGTTTCACTCCGTAACAAGGAAAATGGAAATGCTAACAAACAATGGACCTTTACCCATCTAATAGTTTATCTAACTTGCTCAAAGGTTCTTTCAAAATATGTCTCTGTTTATATAATACTCCTCAAAAATTCCAAAAACACTTCTGTTGTTTGTATGGAAACTTGGCAGGTGTGGAATCTGCAGGCTGTTAATTTCTCTGTTCTTGGAGGAAAGGGTTATATTTTACAGTAAGAGTAAAATATTAAATTGCAACCAGATCTAGGCTACAATGGCTTGGATTTCCTCTCCCCTTTTTTCCTTTCTACAGACGTACCAATATTACTTGGAACCTGCTGATCCGAGTAAGCTCTGGTGTTCATCTGTTTAGGTAAGTGGGAGCTGAAGGACAAATAGAGCACATAAGAATTGGGAAAAATGTTTTCTCCCCATTACAGAAGGTTCTCTGTCTAGTTTTAAGCAATTAATTTGATAGGAACAATGCAAACTACGCCCATTCCACTAAGTCTCTTTAATCCTGGATTTTTACAACACACTAAACACTAAAATTTAATTAAGAAAACACCATTACTAAGCTCAAATAATGTGATGCCTAGTTCACAAAGTAAGTTAAGATAATGGCTTGCTTTCCATAATGCACTGAATCATAAACTGTATCTAATGGAACAGGATTTAGCAATAGCAATAGCAGTTAGACTTATATACCGCTTTATAGGGCTTTCAGCCCTCTCTAAGCGGTTTACAGAGTCAGCATATCACCCCAACAGTCTGGGTCCTCATTTCACCCACCTCGGAAGGATGGAAGGCTGAGTTAACCTTGAGCCGGTGATATTTGAGCCGCTGAACTGCAGATAGCAGTCAGCTGAAGTGGCCTGCCGTACTGCACCCTAACCACTGCGCCACCTCGGCCAATGTTGGCGAACCTATGATATGCATGTCAAAGTTGTTATGCCACAATGTTTTGAGTGGCATACCCGCATTCACCTACCCTGTTTCCCTGAAAATAAGACCTCCCTTGATAATAAGGCCAATTGGGCTTTTGAGTGCATGCACTAAAATAAGTCCTCTCCTGAAAATAAACCTTACTCGAAAATATTGCAATACAGCAGGAGCCATGAGGTGACCATGCTCGCCACCTCCTGTACCTCAAAAATAATAAGGCCTCCCCCAAAATAAGGCCAAGCGCTTATTTTGGGGGTCAAAAGAAAATAATACTGTGTCTTATTTTCGGGGAAACACGGTACACCTGACAACACCTATTCTTGAACCACAACCCATTCTCATGAGATTTTCAAAGGCTGTGGAGGCTGCACAAGAATAAAGTGTGCTCTCACATGGCCTCCAAATCTTCTGAAATTCATGCAAGAGGCTTCATTCAGGCTCTCTGAAAATTATATGAGGGCATGCTTTCATGGCGGTTGGAGGCCGAGGAGGTCACAGAATAACAGTCTCTGGAGCTGCTTCAAAAACCTCATGCACGCCACAGAAGCTTCAGGTAAGCCACAGAGGCCTATCAACAGAAAATAACATTGTTCAAAAATAAGAAGTACACAGAAGACCCTAAGGAGGATGGCTTTGGGGGGGGGGCAATATGTTTTGACATAAAAGGTAAAAGTTCCCCTCACACATATGTGTTAGTCGTTCCTGACTATAGGGGGCGGTGCTCTGTTTCAAAGCCGAAGAGCCAAAGATGTGGTCATGTGGCCAGCATGACTGAATGCCGAAGGCACACAAAATGCTGCTATCTTCCCACCAAGGGTGATCCTTAATTTTCTACTTGCATTTTTACATGCTTTCGAACTGTTAGAAGCTGGGACAAGTAACCGCCGAACTACCGACCTTTCTGATCAACAAGCTCAGCCCTTTAGCCACTGAGCCACCACGTCCATACCAAGCCTGAAAAGGCTCACCACTGTCTCTAACTTGTATAAACAATATGAGGAGGGATGGAGGGATAGCCAGCTGTACACACATATAATCTAGAACCGTGACCTTTTCATTAATACAATTAAGCATTGTCTTTTCTAGTAGACAAAGTTACATTACTGTTGTCAAAACTAAGAGTGACAAAACTTTCATTCTCTGGAAAACAACAACACATAAAGGAATTTATATAGCGTACATCTTCATTGCCAGGGGCAGGGTTAATAAAACTATATTACTGACATAAAAGCACAGAAAGCACTTCAACCTATTCACAAATGTTTAATAAATCTAGTCACTAAGTCTTCTCCAATGGGCTGCTATTCTAATGGGCTGGGCTCATACTCCAGGATTTCTTACCAGCATGCATGAACTCCAGCAGGAAATTGGTGACTGTAATGCTTGAAAGGATTCCTCCAGATCACAAAGGTTTATTGTAATTTAATTCATTCCTACAAGTCTCATTTACTCCAAACCCATTTCTTATTAATGCTAGTTAAAAGGGATTTTAAAAGCAGAGCTGTCCCTGCAATTTTTTATCATTATGCTATTTGAAATTCCGTATTTGTTGTTTTCATTAGTAGTTGTTGTTCTGTCTGCTTGAAGAAATTTTCATCTTAATTGTTTGGCTATGAAGTGCTTCCTAAATTTTACTGTGGTGCTAAAGTGCCGCAATTAAAAAAAAGCTGATCTACTGGATTAGATACATAAAGCTACTCTAAGATCATATTTATCCAGTAAAAATTCTTTTAAGTTCTCCAAGATTCCTAGAGATGTGATCTCCAAAAAGAAGAAGAATAGGATAAGTTACAAGCCACAAAATCTGGAATTCTTAATTATCTTAAATTAGAGGATGAGATGACTAAAAATAAATTTGTTTAGTCTCCTCTCGGAGACTAAAAGATTCTAGAATGTAGCTGGGTTAGGAAAAGACACTGAAAAATATTTGCATAGATTAGATTATCTGATGTGCAAATTCATAATTCAAGTATAATGTACCAATAGAATCCTAGGCAGAGGATAAACAGAGGATAAGACTATTACTTTTGTCCCAGCTTGTAGGCTTCACAGATAGAACCTTTTCATCACTTTTAATAATAGAAAGATGAACTATTTCAGACCTTTCTCTTTATGGCCTTTAATACAGGCATTCTGGAAATTACTGCCCACCGTATTTGGAACACAATAGGTTGAGCGTGACTGGCTTCAACTGATCAGCAATTACCCATTCATTCAAGTCTTTCATTGTTTGTTCAATGGAGTGTATTGAGAGTGGAGGTAGTCATGCAAAATATTAACTTTGATCTTGAAAGATATGGGTTCTAGTTCAGTTCAAAATTGAATACTGGGCTACCTTAGGGCTGCCTAAGTCCGATTAGTAAAACAGATATGACAAAGATCTAACCCAATGGAAACAACACATCTTGTAAAGTATTTTTTGTAAAGCCAGCTATATACATTATTTATTCTTATTTGTCAGAACTTGTATAACTTCAGTGAAGCATATTTAAATAGACAAGGAGAAGACTGAACATGCAATGCTTAATTTCAAGACAAACTCCCTTACATTGAACTTCTGTTCCTCTAGGCAGAGGTAATAAATCTGATGCCTTCAAATATTCCAGACTACCTCTTTTATAACTTAACATTCTTGACCATTGATACAACAGGGCTATCTCTGATTTTTGGATTTTTTTTAATGGTGGACACTGAAACAATAGAAAAGAAATCAGCACTATTCAAACTTCCTGCTTTATTGTTTCACATACTTAAAATCTAACCTGAGAGGTTTTATTTCCCCCTGAAAAGAGAATCTAAACCAGCAAGCAATCAAGTCCTGTGAACATGATATTTCTTATTTTCATTTTTTTTTCCTTTTAATGTTTTAGTGGGCATCTTGAATTCTTGGGAGTTACATTGCTTCTTGAGAAGTTCCGCCCCGCTTTCTTTCTTTCTTTTCTTTTTGCAGTCCCCATAGCCATCTCTGATTACAACTCCTGAAAACGCAGGTATCCGAAGCTTAAGCTTTAAAATAAACTTGGATAGAAACAAAGATCTCATTAAAGTCTTTGCCAAATTCACATATCTTCCTCAAAATACTTGACACTATTTCCTCTATACCCATCGATGGCTCTCAACCTACAACCATTTGTTCAAATTTATGACAGCTCTGATAAAAATGATTTACGATTAATCTTCTTATTTATGCTGATGCAAGATTCTCATAATTACATGATCAAAATTCTGGAATGGCAGAATTTTGGCATGTATTTACAACAGTTGCAATGTCTGGGTGGTCACATGATCACTATTTACCGCTATCCTGGGTTTTTCTGATAAAGTCAATGAGGAAGCCATATCTGCAGGACTAAGATTATATTATTTGCTTAACAATCACAGCAAAATGGCTGTAAAATTGGATGTGACTCACTTAATGAAAACAATGCTTAGGATGGAAATTGCATTCCCAATTGTGGTCATAAGTCAAGGACTTTCTGTGCTGCTTTCCCTGACTATGCAAGCATTTACTTAAATGTATCCATTCCTAATAATCTGAAAAAGAGAAAGAAATCATCCAAGCAACAAACAAAATAACCACCAAACAAATAGGAAAATGAATGCCTTATGTCATAAAGTAAACATCCTTCCTGACTTCTCTTTATAATATGCCATCTTCAAAGATGTTTTTCTACCCTTTCCATAAAAGTTCACCTTAAAAAGTTATGCTTTATTTTACAAACCACAGGATATTTGCAGTAATATTATTACACCCTAAACAAGTGGGTATCTGGTTTTTTTTTTTTTAATGGAGTTTTGGAATAATTACATGCAACAGTTAGTAAAACTAAATTTCTAAGCTCATTCAAACACCTCATCTTTTAAAGCATATGTGATCAGTTCCTAGACATTCGAAATACCGGTTCAAAAAAGTACAATATTCCCCGTTTCCAGATAGGTTTATAGAAATATTTTTTCTCGCATAAGGGTGGATGATACCTGGAAGCAGCATAAGAAACTACAGATGTGAAGCAGGAAAATGCTCTCATAATACCTGGTTGATTTTGTGTTTGCCACAGGAACAGCAAAGAGATGAGAAATTCCTTTTTTTCTGTCGTCCCTTTGGGAGCGAATTAGAAGACGCTTCCACATTCGAGTCCATATTATTTGTCTCTGCAATATCTCCGGAACCCCCCTCAAACTTACATCACGGTTTTCCAAATACTGCCTTTATTCTGCATATATATTGTGTGTGCACTGAAACAGATCTATAAGCAAATGTTCCGGCATATCAGGGTGTAGATATGATTCACAAATAGAAAATACCGGTTTTTCATGGCTTGGCTTGCATAGCTATATCTGGGTGTGGCTGAAATGCATGCAGGTGCACAACTTGGGCTCTAGCCATAAGGATAATACTTTTTCTATTAAATATATCATTTATATGGGCAATCTTAAACACATTATTAGACATGCTTCAAAACCGTTCGGGACATAAAATGAGCTCCTCCCTGATTAAACCTTTCTAAGCAGCACACAAAATTTCACTACTAATGGGGGAAAACTGGTAACTGGTACCTGAAACAATGTAGGAGACCAATGACACCATCAATTGATTGGCAGGCAAGTCAAGTCACCACCCACACCAAAATGAAATCATGTCTGCTAACAGCCTTAACATTCAGAACTAAAGAATTTAGGCGTTGGGTTCCATAACAGAATTGCTTTAAAGTATGGTCTTCTCTTAAAGACCATAAAAGTTTTTCTGATAGCACACACCTGAAACCATATAGGAATATGTGAAATTAGAGCAGAGAGAGAAAAGTAATACATAGACAAAGTGTAATGGTACATTACTAAAATATCAGAGCTTTCCAAATATGAGACCAAACTGTAGCAATTCCTAAATTTGCTATCCCATATCTGATTCCTGATCCCATTTTAGATTGTCGGTCTCAAGCAGGAACACTTTAAAACATTACTTAACACTTACTTTACTTATTAAAAGATATTTACCATTTGAAAGAGATTTAATTGGTTCATATAAATATAAAATATATTTATTTATAAATTAAAATGCATTATATTAAAATGAGTAATGTGTGAGATGGGTTGCATATAAATTTAATTAACCATTTGACTGATCAATAATGGATATGCTAGTCACAGTTGGAACAAAGATATTTGGAGGAATGTACATTAAACTGAAGATTTTGGTCCAATTCTTTTATTTAAAAAATCAAATTCAGCAAAATGAATGACATAAATAAATAATTGAAAGAGAAATCAAACTCATTTGACCATTTTCTCATCCTTACAGTATTCTCATTTGGAAATATTATAGGGAACTTATAACCTTCATATACACAACCATTATATGATTAATTAACTAATAATTACTGGGAAAATTAGCATATTAGCTTCTGATAGATTTATGTAGGCAGCCAAGATTACAAATTGTCTAAAATAAAAATTTGTTGTATTGCTTTATGAGATGCTTAGAAAGCAATAATAGTCCTTCAAGTGGCAATATCTAATTGACTTCAATAGGATTACATTACTACAGTCAGATTGCATAGTATCCCTTAGGAAGGCAACAATTTTTTAATAACAAAATGTATCTTCTTTGTTGTCATATAACTTGGCTTTTAAAGTTCTTCACTTCTCTTACAAGAATATAAATACGAATAAATATGTAGGCAAAACAAGCTGAGGTTAACTTTATGACTATGTAAAAGAAATCTATCTTTTTAGAGTACTCTTAAATTAAAATTGTAACTTAATTTTATTTGCTCATCCATTAAGAACAGGATAGGCCAGCACAGGCACTGACGCATTCCTGAAGTACAATTATAAAAATAATACACTGCAATAACAACAAACAATGAAAGTAGAGCATAGCTTCCTTCTCCACCCAAAATTTTTAAAGGTATTCGGGCAGCAACCCCCATAATTCCTCAGCCAGTACTGGGGAAGCTTGTGATATATATAAAAAAGCAACAAAGCAAAAAAACTTGCTGGAGCAAACTTAAGTGGAAATACTTAAGTCTGATGAAACAAATTTGTTTTCACTATCGATCTGTTTTCCCCCACCCCCCCAAAGTTGGCAACTTCATGAACATCATTTCGCAGAATTCACCAACCAGCCCTGGTATACACATACTGACTTATCAATTCTCTACTGAACAGTCTCTAACTCATCAAAAACAACTGAAGTAGAGGGCTGAATGCAACTTACTTGGAAGAAGAATTCAGGTTCAAGATTTGTACTCCTGCCTATTTGCTGGACATCGTACAATGCCTCCATGACTGATCTTAAGATAGTTGATTACTCGCATGGGCATAAGCAAGCCATGCACTAGAGACCTGCTTTGAAAAATCTTGGAAGCTCTAAGTATTATGGAAGGTTTTCAGCTCATCAGTAACTGCAGCAACAAAAGAACACATTTGAAATGACAGAGCATTTATTCCACTAAACCAGTTCTTCTAAACTGGCAATGTTTAAGAAAAGCCACAAGCTTTGGGAGTGTGCTGCTTGACCATTGTGGCTCTCCTACTCAACAACAACTGGTTGGGAATTTTGAAGAAACTTTTGGCTAAAGCGCAAAATCTACTCTAAATAAAGAGAGTTAGAACAGCCTAAGAGCTGGTTCAGTTTAAAAGTCCAGTTCAATACATTTATCACACAGCTCCACTTGTCTGGGATGGAAAACTGAATAAAGCTTCCTCCTTCTATCACCACTGTTTACCACATGCTGAAGAAGATAAATAGCAAACGGAGAGCTGCCATAAAGACATATTGTTGAATTTAGAAGAAGAAGATTATTTGTAAACCCCTTTGAGATGATTACATAGGAAGCAAGGTACAATTACAGATGAAGAACTAATTTTTTCCATGATGAGCCAATCCAGAAGCTTATATCAGCAGGGGGAGCGCCTGTAAAAATGTTCCCGCTGTCAGAATATCATTCATGGAGCCTTATCCTGCGCAGAATGTTTGGCTCCTATTCTCCCAATATTTCTTTTAAATGACAAACATACATCATTTTCACCAAAAATTTAACGATTAATTGATTTTTTTTAAATATTAATTTTAATGTTAGGTATAAAGTTTATATTTTCATTTTAAATATTACAGAATTTTAAAATTCTTGTACAAATGCATGGGGCAGAGAATAAAACCAACATACACACATCTATTTACCTATTTATAAAAATAAAAAAAACCAAACAGATTAATAGAACAAATGGCATCATGCCGAATTACAATATTTGAGGCCATAAAACAGCTGCTTGGTAACAATTCGCTAAATGATACGGCAAGATTAAAAAAAACATGAAGAGGCATGTCTTTACAGATAGTTCTCCACTTATGACAACTGACCCCCAAATTTCTACTGCTAAGTGAGATGGTTATTAAGTGAGCTTTGACTCATTTTTTGCTACATACAGTTCTGAAGTGAATAACTGCAGTTGTTAAGTTAATAACATGGTTAGTTAAGTAAATTTGGATTCCTTGTTGACTTTGCTTGTCAGAAGGTGATTACAGGACCCTGGGAAACCATAACCATCATAAATGCATGCCAATGGCCAAGTGTCCAAATTTAGATCATGTGACCATTGGGATGCTGCAATGGTCAAAAGTGTGAAAATGATCATATGTCACTTTTTTCAGTGCTGTTGTAACTTCGAACAGTCACTAAATGAATGGTTGTAAGTAGAGGACTACCTGTATTTGACACTAAACTTAATAAAATATGGTGCCAACCATCACTGAAATAGTGGGAAATACTATAATTGGACAATTTGTATTAAGAACTCTTCTTCACAAACCAAACCTCCGATAAGTGTGCCATCATCAAAAGACAAATCTAGTTGATATGAATGACCACGCAGGAATATAAAATAGAAGAGAATCCATTGATCCTCTTAAGTCATATGCTCATTTTACATAGACAAGCACATAGCTTATTCAGAAGAAATGAAACTCCAGATAGTGGAGCTCATAATTGCCTGAAAAGCCAAAGCCAATTGCCTGAAAATTGCCTGCAAAGTCCCCCCTTTATCTTCTGAAAAGAATTCAAAAAATTACAAACAAGAGAAGTTGAGTCACTCCAGATTCATCTTTTTTCCCCTCATGGCAAAAACATGCAAAAAATAAAATAAAATCGGAAGAGTTTTTTTTTTTTAAATCCTAAGACGGATTCAGCCCTATCAAAGTTCATGGATGTTTCCCTCTTATCCTCTCTTACAGTGAAAGGCAATCTGGAGACGATGGTATAAACATAAAGAGAGGCAAAGGTTTGGAGTCTGACTGTCCTATTTGCACACCATTAACATAATTTACAACTTGACATGGAAATTCCCCATAGAACAGCTGCAAAAATAAAATATTGGTGACATCAGTTCATGTCTTGCTACCAAGCTTTTCAAACATCTCCTGAAGGGTGAACTACATTAAACTGTTGCAGAAAAATAGGGTGTTGTGATTCTAAAAGTACTAACAGTTTCATTATAACATCAGCTATAGGGAACTAGAATCACAACTGTCCATTCATGGTGTCAACATCATCAAAATCATGAGAGCTAAAAACTTTCAAAAGAAAGTTGAAAATAGAGATTTTAACCCCAAATAGTATATATTCTGTATTTTTGTGTTTCATACTACAGGGCTTAATCTGTACATTCTCTGTTATGGCAGCATGCAAAAATTGATCTGGATACACAAGATCAATTTTGCCTGTGACACTGCTGCCATTATTACAATTACAATAAAAAAGTGTTTGCAACAGTTTTAGGCCCAAAAAGTAGTTCGTCACAGTCTTACAGTTATTCAACACAGGAGCTATGGTTCAGATTTGCTCCTTCAATTACCACAGCAGTGCTGAACGATGTCTGACAGCTGGACCAAGATGTCTCCAACTGCAGGTTGCATGTAAAGCTTCATTGTTCAGTAGTATTGTGAATAATTTTTTTTTTTAAAAGGGAGACATGAACAGATGGTGCCAAATATTGCAAAGAGAATAGGACCCAAATAATTGTAGTGTCGAATTCAAGGCAGAAATGGATAATGATGCTCACATTCCCAAGACCAGCATTTTTGAAACTCAGCAATTTTTAAGGTGTCTGGACTTCAATTCCCAGAATTCTCCAGCCAGCATCTAAAGTTGCTACAGCTGAGAAACACTGCCCTAGAAATCAACAGGTAGAAGGCAATATGCAGAGTGGGAGGACACAAGCCAAAATCAAATGGGCCCACACATATACGTTTATATCAGGGGTGGTAGTGACTTACCTTCCCTACTGATTCCTAAATGTGAGATCGCGTTCCGCACATATGCTTTTGGTGGAAAAAGAGCCTAAAAGGGATGCAGTAGAGCTGGGGTGAGTGGACAGGGCCACCTGCAATTTCTGCTACCAGTTCGGGCGAACCGGTCTGAACCGGTAGAATATCACCTCTGGTTTATATACATATTATATATTCTTTCCAACCATCTTTGTTTTTGAGCTTGCTCACTACCAACAACCTATCTCCCCAGGGAAGGATGCTGAGTTTCTTCTTATCAGAGGACAGAACTGACTGCTTTAAGAGGGTTTTGAAAATGGTCTGAGAATCAAATGAAATTAAGCCAAAGGACACATCTGATGCAGAACTGACATTTTATTATAGGATAGAAAGTAAAAAATAATTTTAAAAGTGTTGGTACAACATGGATTCCAGTTAGTTATCCATCCATCTCCAGGTTTACTGTTTTTCCCAAATATGAAAGAAAAAGGGATGTTGCCACTGACAGTCCCATCAGGCCTCAGTTATCCAAGTCAGTCCAGGAATAAATGCTACATTACAATGTAATGCAATACAATACAATACAATACAATAGCAGAGTTGGAATGGCCCTTGGAGATCTTCTAGTCCAACCCCCTGCCTAGGCAGGAAACCCTATACCGTTTCAGACAAATGGCTATCCAACATCTTCTTAAAGAATTCCAGTATTGGGGCATTCACAACTTCTGGAGGCAAGCTGTTCCACTGATTAATTGTTCTAACTGTCAGAAAATTTCTCCTCAGTTCTAAGTTGCCTCTCTCCTTGATTACTTTCTACCATTGCTTCTTGTTCTACCCTCAGCTGCCTTGGAGAATAGTTTGACTCCCTCTTCTTTGTGGCAACCGCTGAAATATTGGAACACTGCTATCATGTTTCTCCTTCTTTTCATTAAACTAGACATATCCAGTTTCTGCAACTGTTCTTCATATGTTTTTGTCTCCAGTCCCCTAATCATCTTTGTTGCTTTTCTCTGCACTCTTTCTAGAGTCTTCACATCTTTTCTATATGGTGGCGACCAAAACTGAATGCAGTATTCCAAGTGTGGCCTTACCAAGACATTATAAAGTGGTATTACATTTCACGTGATCTTGATTCTATCCTTCTGTTTATGTAGCCTAGAACTGTGCTGGCTTTTTTGGCAGTTGCTGCATACTGCTGGCTCATATTTAAATGGTTGTCCACTAGGACTTCAAGATCCCTCTCACAGTTACTACTATTGAGCAAGGTACCACCTATACTGTACCTGTACATTTTGTTTTTCTTGCCTAAATGAAGAACCTTACTCTTTTCACCATTGAATTTCATTTTGTTAGATAGTGCCCAGTGTTAAAAGTTTGTCAACATCCTTCTGTATCTTAAGCCTACCTTCTGGATGTTGGCTATTCCTGCCATCTTGGTGTCATCTGCAAATTTGATGAGTTCCCCATTTATCCCCTCATCCAGATCATTGATGAAGATGTTGAAGAGTACTGGGCCTAAAATACAGCCTTGGGGCCCAGTACTCTTCAACATCTTCATTAGATTAGATTTCTGCTCTCTCATTCAGCTGCAGTTTCCTTTGTAATCATTTCTGGATTACCTAGCCTATGAAACCTAGCAATTAAGCCCTAAATGTTAACCCCACTCTATACCCAATAGGTAGCATTTTACCTATTCTTGATGTAAGGAGAACACCAACTTTTGGTTGGAAAGGGGAAATAGGATATAATGATAAACAATATTTTCACCAGTGGTCAAATAAATTTGAAGAATCAACCTGAGGAGGAGCAGGATTCATAACTTATTTCTGAAATTCTAAAGAACTCATAAATATTTCTAAGTTCACTTACAATAAACAAACAGAAAATTAAAATATTATATATGTTTCTGGCATATATAGGGAAGCTCTCCTAAGAGAAAGCAGCTGCAATATAGGCTTTCTTGGAATTGCATCCATCTCTTTTTCTAAAGAAGCATCAATTCAATTATAAGCACACTAGTTAAAATTTTCTACAAATGTAGGATGTCAGTAGGCTCTTAAACACATAAACATAACAAAATAAGATCTACCTACCATTTATTCTTTTTCTAAGTAACTCAAGGAGGCAAACATATTTAATATTCCTTCCTTCTTTTAGTCTTCTATCCTCACTACAAGAACCCTCTGAATTGGGTTGTAGTAAGAGAGTGACTGACTTGAAGTCGTCCAGCTGGCTTTCATGCCTAAAGTGGGACTAGAACTCAAAGTTTCCTGGTTTCTAATATGGTGTTTTAACTAGTAGATCAAACTAGTCCTTATTTGATACTAATGGGATTAGAGTTCAAAGTTTCCTGGTTTCTAATATGGTGTTTTAGCTAGTAGATCTAACTAGTCCTTATTTGATATTAATGTGATAGTAATAAACTCTCACTCCTCTTAGCTTGAAGAAGCTGGGAAAGAATGAACTAATAATTAAAGTGTATATGGCCATTAAAACTATAATTTGTTCCCTTCTTCAGGAGCCTATCATTGCCCAGCCACACTACCAGATGGATATGTTAAAATCTCAGGCACCAGTTTAAATTCAATAAAAAACCAGTCACCACTATTTTCATTGATAGCTATTTCTATGTTAGAATGGACCAGATGCTTCCTGAGCCTTAATAGGCAGGAGTCTCTCACACACCAACAGCTGTTAACACATAGTTTTCTTCTTCTTCTTAATAATAGCAGCCAAAAAAACATTCAGGAAAGTTCTTCTGTATAATTGTTAATGCAGAAGAATTTTTCTCTTTTCAGAAAGGAATTCACAGTAAAAGCATAAATGGCACAGATTAGCATCAAACATCTGTGTGTTATTTAAAAGATTTTTTTACATAGCAGAAATAGAGGGATTTGCTCAAATATGCAGAGCTGTTTCTAACATATATTTTAAAGCTTTACAGTAAATTGCAATTGTCAAAATAACTTCACTTATACTCTCTTTATCACAATCAGATGCATAAGGGTTTTTTTTAATGTTCAAAGAATAGCTTTTCTATGCACACCAAAACTAAACAACATCTTTTCATTTCTATTGAAATTACTGACTCAATGTAAGTTAAAAAGAGCTAATGGCTTTTAGATAAGTTATTTATACCACTTTAAAGATGTGTATTTTTCTCATCAGAGTCAAATATTTATTCCTTCTGAAAGTAATTTATTTATAAGTCACAACAGATGGATACACAATAGCAGGCAACCCTAAGAATAGCAATGGTCTAGACCAGCCTTTCCCGATTGGATGCCCTCCAGAGGAACCGAAAAAATGATGTCTGCACCAGCTGAAAATGATGGATATTGTTATAACAACACTTCCCATGGCAAAAAGAGAGGTCACAAAACATAAAATATGCATATGGAAGAGTGAAAGATTTATATCAGGGCAAAGCTAGTATGTCTCTAAGCAATCATAGATACCAAAAACAACCAACTTTAGATAAAGCATGGATGAAGAAACTTTTTAGTGCAAACACAACATTCCACAATGGCTAACATGTGAGGGTGTGAGTGTTGGAGGCATAAATGGATCAAATCATAGGCAGTGCTATCTCTTTGATCTTTGAATCTATTTTGACCCTTCCAGAGCACACATAGCATCTAGGCCCGTGATGGCGAACCTATGCCCGCGTGCCACAAGGGACAAGCAGAACCTTCACTGCGGGCATGCAAGCTGTCGCCCAAGCTCAGCTCCACCATGCATGTGTGCATGCCTCCCGCCAGCCAACTGATTTTCAGGTCTCTGCCATGCATACCCTAAGGGTGGGGGAGCGTGGGTGGGTGTGGCTCATCCCCCCGTGGCCCATTTTTGTCCCAGAAGGCTGCAGAGAGACCTACTAGGCCCAAAACGGGGCACAGGGTATTGTGCACGCATGGGGGGGGGGAGTGCGTGGGGAGTGTGTGCACACACAGGGGGCAGGCGCATGGGGTACATGTCACGCACATATTGCATTATGAGTGCAGGCACGTGCGTGGGAGCTGTCACGTATGCACATGCATGTGCACTTTTGGCACATGATGACAAAAAGGTTAGTCATCACTGATCTAGGCTCAGACTCAGTTTATCCAAAGTCTCATTCAAATGGGTCAACGTACTTCAAAGAATAGAACAAAATTGAACTGTAATCCTAGGAGCTGTGATTGATTTCTGATTTTTACAACATAATCCCATTTACTAGGCCATTGTGGGATATAAATTAAATACATAATCTTTTGTTTGAGACCATACATGAGTATGCTTCAGGATTAATATAGTTGTGACAAATTTGGCTCTGTTCACAAGTATATGAGAGAACAAAACAACAAATAATCTTCATCAGCCCACATAAAAGTTGCAATCTTTTTGTTCAGTGATGCTACAGATATTGTTATGCCAAAAAATATTTATAACGAAGATGGTCTATGAATGCTTTATATCCCAAATGCAGTAATGTA
Organism: Thamnophis sirtalis; assembly: GCF_051295495.1. Lineage (NCBI taxonomy): Eukaryota > Metazoa > Chordata > Lepidosauria > Squamata > Natricidae > Thamnophis > Thamnophis sirtalis. The sequence goes on along the minus strand of NW_028261384.1, from coordinate 30,254,091 downwards.
ACTCACAAAAGCCTGTATATCACACATCTCATACTTATTTCTGGGAATTTAAATTAACAAAAACTCAAAAGAATATCAATGAAAGAAAAGGTAAGGCACAATGGCAGCTCTTTCTCTCGTGACCCGTCAAAACCGCGGTCCACTAAAGCGCGCCCGATCAAAGCGTGCACGTGACATCAGCAGCAGCGCGACAAATAAAATTAAAAATAAATTAAATTAAAATTAAAATTAAATTAAAGCAAGCCGATTCACATAAAGGTAAGGGTTAGGTTTAGGGTTAAGGTTAGGGTTAGGTTAAGGGTTAGGGTTAGGTTTAGGGTTACGTTAAGCGTTAGGGTTAGGTTTAGGATTAGCGTTAGGTTTAGCGTTAGGTTTAGGGTTAGGGTTAGGTTTAGGGGGGTTAGGGTAAGGTTTTCGCGTTAATTTTAAATTTACCGCTCACAGCGTGCCGTTTTCGTCGCGCTTTAGTCTACCGCGGATTTGTGGTGGAACCCTTTCTCTTCCTACTGTATCAAACTATCTATGTGTTGCATGGATATAAGTTGTAGGAAGAGAAATACAAGAGAAAGGGAGAAAGTCATGGCAGATTACATATAATTGAAAATAAAAATAAAAATAAATTATAAATATTGAACCTGAGGAGACAAAAGAGAATAGAGTTGTGTCAAATCTATAGAAGATCCTTTACATGCACTGATGAACATTGAGAGAGGAGTTAAATAATTGCAATAGAAATACAGCAACATGGAAAACGCTTTGCACAGTTGACTCCAGTAATCTCTGGGTTCAGAATCAGTATTTCTCAACCATGGCATGTTTAAGATGTGTGGACTTCAACTTTAATGATTTACAGATGCCTAGAGTTGCCTCCATATGAGATGGACAGCATGTAAATTGAATAATTTTTTTAAAAAACCACCCCAAATTGCTGGTTGGAGAATTCTAGCAGTTGCAGTCCACACATCTTAAAACATGCCAACGTTGAGCAACACCAATCCAGAGGATCAATATTGATAAGCAGTTTCAAGTGAATTTCCCATAGAAAAGAAAACAGCCACTGATGTCTTGAGTGTCTTTATCTTTAACTTGGACCTGGACGTCCTTAGTAGAGCAATATCCAGGATTGTTGTTGTTAGTTGCAAAGTCATGTCCGACGCATGGCAATCCCATGGACAATGTTCCTCCAGGCCTTCCTGTCTCCTCTACCATCTCTTGGAGTCCATTTAAGCTCACACCTACTGCTTTGGTGACTCTATCCAGCCACTTCATTCTCTGTTGTCCCTTTCTTCTTTTGACCTCAATCTTTCCCAGCATTAGGCTCTTCTCCAGGGAGTCCTTCCTTCTCATTAGGTGGCCAAAGTATTTGAGTTTCATCTTCAGGATCTGGCCTTCTAAAGAGCAGTCAGGGTGATCTCCTCTAGGACTGACCAGTTTGTTTACCTTGCAGTCCAGGGGACTCGCAGAAATCTTCTCTAGCACCATAGTTCAAAGGCCTCAATTTCTTGGTGCTCAGCCTTTCTTATGGTCCAACTTTCACAGCCATACATTGCAACTGGGAAAACCGCAGCCTTGACTATACACATTTTTGTTGGCAGGGTAATGTCTCTGCTTTTTAGTATATACAGATACAGATACAGATATCCAGATACAGCCCTTCAAAGAGAAGGCTCCCTAAAGGCATAGGACCTGGCATTCTGTAGAGGACAGTCACTGCTGATTACACCTCCTAGATAGAACGAAACAGAGCTGAAAGTGTGGAGTTTTTTGCAGACTGCTGTGAAATTGAATTGCATGGGAAGAGGAATGAATAAAGACCAGACCACACAGAAATGGCAAACTGTGTCTCTCATGGGGTGCAAGTAAACAGAGCCACTCCTACCTTACCACCACATCAAAGGATATGACAGTTCCTGATGTTTGGTGTACAACACCCAAAATTCACTGTCATGAATTTTGCTAAATTGGTGCAATTTAATGAGGAAGAACAGATGGAGTGGAAGAGCCAGGAGGATATACAGAACAAAACAAGAATGCACTCAGTGGCGATAAGAGCAGGATTTTCTTCCCTCTTTCTGTTGTGCTATTTCAGCAAGTGTATTCACTACCAAAAAAAAGAAACAGAAAACCTTTTCAGCAAGAGATTTACCCAGTTTGTTTATTTGCACTCTCCTAACAGTTTTCTGAAAAGGGGTTTTAAATTTGGGAGATTAAAATCAGTCAGAACTAACTGACCCGCTTAGTCTGCTTTTGTTCGGAGAGATGCAAAACTACAAATGCTTTTGTGCATTCATGCTTACAAAGCTGCACACCTCACACTGTTTATATTACTAACCTCCAATGTAAATGCACTATCCATTGCCGAAATGCCCCGGCTTAAACCCAGTAACATTCCAACTTGCACCAAAGAAATACATGAGAGCTTCTGGAAGAGCAGAGGCTTACCTTCTACTTTCTACTGTGCAGGTGTAGAACTGATTATAGTACTTAGGAGGGGTTGTCTACTCCAAGAAACATCGTATTTATGGTCTTTTTCCTTTAAATGTTCCTATTAACAAAGATTATAGGCTTGTGTACAGCATCTTTGAGATCAAAGCAAGTGTAGAAGGGTGTTTTTTTTTTTCAGATGAGCACAATCCAAGCTTATTTTCTACTGGTGCTACCCAGATAATTTTGGAGGAGATGTTTTTCAAATGTCCTTAAAATTAAAATGTCCTTAAGGCTTACATGGCCTTAAATAAGATCTATCATGACTAAGCTAGTGAAGATATCTTCTAAAGTCTGTATCTGTTGAGCTTTTGCTATGTTGAGATGTCAGGCATTCTTTGTTCAATGTGTTACAATTTTTAAAACTTATTCAAGATTTTTAAATATTTTGAGAGCTTGTACTAGTTTTTTCTTCTTCCAAAGTGTTTGAATTTTTAAAAGAATCCAGTTGGGCTTGCCTTCTTAGGGATGCCTTGAGTATACCCTCAAAGTTCAGGTTGACCTAGAATAGATCTGCCACATATTTTCTGGGGTTACAATTTATTAGGAAAACTTGTTCTGATAGCCAAATAGCTCTTTAATAAGTGCACCCACATCCTTATTGATCTACCTAATATCCTTAAAAGGATGGAAAAAAAGGAAGCTGCTGGTTTTTTTTAAAAAAAAATCAATCTCAAACTACACTTCTAAATTATCATTTTTCCAACTCCACAGACACTTCTAATTCTAGTATAAAATGTAACCAGGATTGAATTGAGCTGCACTAGCATAGGAAGTTACTGATTCCTTTCTTTTATTTGCCGAGTAGTTTAAAGGCAGATAAGGCAGTCCTTTTTTTCAGTAGGCAACTAGATTGTGTGTAAAGAAAACCCTGGATTTCTTGTGGCTAGCAAGACTTTTCACTTCCTTAACACTGCCTGTCAATTTCAGACATAGCAACTGTCTTATACCCCAAAGTAATTGCTCACCAAAGAAAAAGTTGACATCTGCTGAAAATGCTTGGCATAATATCACTCATCACTTGGTTTCATCTCAAACCAAAACTGGGTTAGCATCCTTCGTATCTAAATATTGCAAGGGTCACGATGGTGATACAGTGATATCACCAGAAATTCACTTAAACAGATATTGAGTATCTTTACCTTTTAGTGGTTTTATCATATTGGTGAATTTTTTGCTTTCATTTTTGAAATGTTAGTTTATTATAAATAAAAATTCATTAGGAAATTGCCTTACAGTAGGAAAAAAAATTATTACTCTATGCCATTTGTTTTTGACAATATTCTTTTCTGACTCTTACATGTTCTAACATATACAGCTGAGTCAGTTCGCAGAATTAAAAATAATATATTCTTCATGCAATATGCAGAGTGGACTTTCTACATTCAAACATGAATCTTTCCACTATGCTATCTCAGGTAGTCCTGTCTCAGAACTTTACTTAAGCTTTTAAGAATAAGAGTTACAGAGTCGGTCATATCAACAATTCAAAAGAATCATTCTTTGAAAACATTCCAGAACTTGCCTTTGTCTTTGCTGTGAAAATTCCACAAAACTGGGATATTTTTAAAAGTCTTGTCTTAGGCATACATATAGCATAACTACAGAACAAATTAGCCCCAGACTCAATGGGATGAGCAAGTGCATTAAAACAGTGTTTCTTAATGCCAGATGTGGAGACTTCAGTTCCTAAATTCCCCAACCAGTGTTCAGCAAGCATCCTCTTGAAATTCTGGGTGTTAGAATCCACATAACACAACACCGCTGAATTTAAGAAACATTTCATTACAGCATGCGGGGATGATCCAATACCCTTTCAACACAGTGGTGGGATTCAAATTTTTTTGAATCTGTGGGTGTGGCTTGGTGGGCATGGCAGGGGAAGGATATTGCAAAATCTCTATTCCCTCCCCACTCCAGGAAAAGGTTACTGCAAAATCCCCATTCCCTCCCGATCAGCTGGGACTCAGAAGGCAAAGAATATATGGGGACAGGGCCACTTACCGGTTCTCCGAACTACTCAAACTTTCCGCTACCGGTTCTCCAGAACTGGTCAGAACCTGCTGAATACCATCTCTGCTTCAACATGATCCCTGATAAGAACTTTATTGATCCAACTGGCATGCAGGCAAATCGAATAATTTACATCCACTGTCCTTCTCTTGCACCTGAAACCATTCTCTGCCTTCTATGTATTCAGATTAACTGCTGCAATGGCTTCATATTTTTGCTGAAAAAAGTGCAAAGTACTGGTCTTCAGAAAATCAATATAGCTGAGAATCTCTGGTATGGAAAGCGGATGAATAAAGGCACTTAGAAACCAAAGAGTGGAAACCTGATCATATTACATCCTCTATAGAAACACAAAAATACTAGGGGGTTATTCAAAATAATTCAATGCCTTTGGTAAGCAGCACCCACATCAAAGCAACCACTTAACTGATCTCTAGCTAAGGGGAATGTTAGAAATAGACTCTCATGCAGGGCAAAGTTTTTTGAACAAGAGAAGCAGAGGTCCTCCTTTTGAATGTCTATAGATCTCATAAACACAACCCCCAAACAATAACAACAGAAAAAGAGAAAAAACTTTCAGCATTCTATATTTCAAAGCAGTGATAAACTAGACTCAATTTAAAATTGAGACTCAATTTAAAATTGATTCAATTCTCATCCAACCCAGTCCCATCGAATTATATTGAACTTCAACTCCCGTATCAGATAGGGGCAAGGCCTAAGTAGAAAAAAAATGTAGCTCCAAAGGTTATTTTGAAATACCTGCGTTCTCCTTACAGCATCATTTATGGCAATGTTCCAAATTCAGCATTCCCATCTCATTGAGCTTTGGCATAAATACAAACATTACAATTAATCTTCTCATCATTCCTATCACCCATCTCCTCCCACTTATGACTGTACGACTGTAACTTTGTTGCTTGTATCCTTACGATTTATATTGATTGTTTCCTAGTATGATTTGATTGCTTATTTGTAACTATGACTATCATTAAGTGTTGTACCTTATGATTCTTGACAAATGTATCTTGTCATTTTATGTACAATGAGAGCACATGCACCAAAGACAAATTCTTTGTGTGTCCAATCATACTTGGCCAATAAAGAATTCTATTCTATTCTATTCTGTTCTGTTCTGTTCTATTCTATTCTATTGCAAAGATCCAATAGCTGTCCTTCCCCATGAATACTTCTGGCTTACTTATCTCATATAAATCTCATATAAATAAAGTGTTTGCTATTTTCTTTTAGCTTTAGAATGCTAAAGCACTGCACAAACAATATGTGTGATCTAGGGACAAAAACCTGTATCTGAATAGCTCAAAATATACTAATCCTACACTAGTACAATATAAATATACTGTTGTTGCCACCATATTTCTATCATGATGGCAATTTAATAGTTAAATATTTATTGATTTAGTATACTATTTTTTGTTATAATCAATTGTTCAATTTTCTACATATGGTTCCCAGCCATAAATTTATTCACGGACTATTTGAACTGACTCTGGTTGCTCCATATCTCCTTCCGTTCTTCTACTTCATCAACCACAATCAGCATAATTAATGCAAATCACCCAATTTATTTGACACGTTCACCATGGCATATTTTAATATTAAACACATAAAGCATCAGTCCTTTCTTAAACAAACAACGAAAAATCAGGCTTGGAATTAATCCTATAAATTACCATTAGTAAACTAATACTAGCAATTTATCCACAAGTGCCATGTGAATTAAATTGACAATGTTGTGGACAAAATATAGTTTCATTTGCTTCTACTTATTTTATAAGCATTTCGTGCCTCTGAAATTCCCTTCTGCTTGTATTAGTAAGGAAAGCAAAGTGATAAAAAAATTATTAGCAACTTTCCATTTTCATCAGATTGCTAAGAGAATAAAAGGTGTTTTAAACAATCCTGTCCAGTCTTTATCTTACTAAGACCTTTAAATTGAACTGGTGACCTTTCTTTCTTCAAAGATTTGTGCCAACACACCTATTATTCATTTTAAGAAAACTAAACCACTTCCTTTGATGATCTGATGGTAACAGCAGCAACAGACCTCCAACGACTAAAATGCTAGCAACAAAAAACAAGGAAACATTTTCTAGCTAGCCAAGTAACTTTTAGCCAGACAAAAAGAATGAATGAATCATATTCTTCCATTGCAAAACTTCCAGGCTTCTGATAGGAATGTATTGTCAAAAGAGGAAAGATGTTTTTTAAGCGATTCTTCAGAAAACCTTTCCATAAATGAACATTAGAAAAGTTTGACCCACAAATTAGGGCTTCACGAACTCACAATGAGCCTAACAATGGAAATCAAAGCACCCGATCAGAACAGTTTCTGAAATAAAAGTAATGACACTTTCCTATTTCTAGCATGCCTCCCCAACTGATATCAAGCTACTGTTTCCGCATTTCCCACCCCACGGAATATTGGCTGATCATTTAAATCAAAACTTGGGTGGGGCAGGTGAAGGAGGAGAAAAGAACAAGAGAGAAAAACAAGAGAGAAATACATACGGGAGATTAATTCAAGTCTATTCTCCAGAAGACAATGCAGCAAAGTAAACTTCATCCCACATTATAGCCTCCGCCAGATAAAAAGGAAACGTCTGTTTACCTAATTAGAGGACTCCAAAGGCTGCCCAAGAGATTAGTTCCAGAACATTTCCTGCAGCCACCAAAATCTTTAATTCACAACAAAATCTCTTTGCAACACAGGCAGGTGAAACATCTTCCATGTCTCCACTGCAACTTCTTTAACCCCTTTTGTGAGTCAAACTTTCTCATTTGCATGAAAGCCTCCTCCAGCCTATGGGACTTTGAACAGCTACAAGTTACACTCGCTGTCTTAACACGCTTTCCGAGTATGATATCACCCATCTCCATGGTTACTTTAACCCCACCTGCCCATACAGCAAAGTAACCTGTCAGATTCAGACCACAGGATACAATTTAGCTATTTGTCTTGAGTCAATGTTTAACCATCTGCTTCTTGGCACACAAACTTCCAGAAGTTCACTCAGAATTAAAAACAGAAGAGATTTTTATAAAAGGCAAAAATAAGTTACTGCAGCAATATAGTGCTTTGAAAAACAAGTTGTAGCAATACATCGGTTGTCTTCCTTCCCTTTCCAATGATGCAGAATGCAGATATTCTAAAGGGGTATCCACACCCCAAAATGGTTATGCCCATGAGCAGGATTTCACTGAGTTTTAATAATATACCTTCAGTGGGTTCATTGTTTCCTTTTGCAATTATTGTTCTTTTTTCTTTAAGGAACCAATAATTCTCTCTAAGTAGTACAACCTGTCAAGCAGGTTTTGCTTGGAAGCTCGCTCTCTCCATTTTATTTAGAAAGCCAGCCTCTTGCTATGAGCTCTTCCTAGCAGAGTTTCACTCCGACTTCCTCCTGGCTTCAACAATGATTTTTATATCTTTTTTGGTGATGTGCTCACCTGTTAAAAGCTTACTCTCATGGACTTTAGTGTGGGAAACATTGTTCCTACAAAAGGGGAAATTTGCCATCACCTTCTGGAGTTGCCTTTCTAAATCGTCCAGAACATTTTAATAGAATTCCACTTTTTTCTTTATCTGTCTCTTCTTTTGGGGTATACATACAACTGGAATCATACATGCACTTTGATCAAGTCAGACTTTTGTGGGCAGGTGAGCAAAATGTCTTTTTCCTCATCCGTGTCACAGCACTGTTAGTGGAGTTGTGATACTTTCTACTATCCTTTCTAGAAATATCTGTCGAAGTGTGCAGGAGATATTTTTGAAACTTGTGAAGGAGGCCATTTTGAGACTTGTTTAAATGGCTCTAATGCTGAGTTTGTTATTCTTACTCTCTCTTCACCTAGGGTTTGTATCACTGTTTTTAATAAAAGTGACTATATTTTTTTTGCTTTGTTGTTTTTACATATAGTTTTATTCATTTGTTATGTATCACTCAGAGTCGGTGAGATAGGAGACTATATACATTTGATTAATAAATAAGAGCCATACTCATTAGTATATTTCTTAAGTCCTAGTACAGTATCGTGTAGAGGTCAGTGTTTAGAAAACAATTCTTTCCATAGATACTCCCTCTAAAAAAAAAACTATTAAAAAGTTTAAAACCAGAAAAAAAAAACAATGGGAAATAAAGGGGACCTATGAAGTATATTTTCCAAAAGTAGCTGTCCCACCATCCCCAAGACATACTGAAACGGAGGAAATTTAAATTCATTTTAAAACTTTGAAATGACTTAGGTGTGTATGCTTTCTCTAGTGAAGCTCTGTTACAGTATCCACTCCCATTTTTAAAAAATCCTGTTAGGAGGAGGAGAAGAGGAGGTATCTTATTATCATGAAAGGAAAACTGACAAACATAACTCCTTACTGTCATTGTACCTGGCTACTTCCCAGAAAAACTACAATGAATGTGATTGTGTCCCCATAGATTATTCAGAGGGAAAAAAAGGTGGTTTCCTGAACAAGCTCCTTGATGAATGAACCCCCACAAAAGAGACAAACATAAGATGGCTAAAGCATTGAAATGAATCACCAGGACTATCATGTTACAAAACACATACACACAAAACAAAGCTTGGCACTCATTACTGATTATCAACTAGAGATTTGACTTTCTGCAGAGTTCATTTCCAAACTTCCAATTCATTTGCTATACCTTTTATTATTGGACAAATACTCAGTTTGAGTAGCTATTTCTAGAACAGAGGACTTTTTCAACTGATATATATTCCTGCAGGCATGGAGGAGAGAGGAGGGGCAGGCTCACACGGTGTAGGTAGTGATGTTATTGAATGTTTTATTCATAATGTATTCATGATCTGTTTTATTTTAAGCCGCTATTTCTAAACCACAAACCAGTTGCAGTTTTAAAATAAATATGGATTCTGATATTGCAATGTTCTAAGATCACTTTTATGGCACTTAATTCCAATTTTTAGCAAAGCCACATCCATAGCAACTCATTGGTTCACTTTATAACCACTCTGTTTGCTTAATGATTGCCTCAATTTTTTTTTGTAAAAATGGGTCAGTTACATGATTAACTCAATTTACAACCACCGTGCCATACCAACATAAAGGGCAGGCTCCATTATAGTCATACTTATTTACAGAAATAGACAAATACTAGACATACAAACACCTTTTTCAACTTTACCTTTTGCTTGTGAACCAGACTTAATTGCCCAAGACCAACTACTCTAGATCAGGGATGTGTTCTGGCTTCTGTTACTGTGTTTCCCTGAAAATACGACCTCTCCTAAAACTAAAGCCTTGCCACATTTTTCACGTGGGCAAAAATATAAGCCCACCCCCTGAAAATAAGCCCCCTGGATAATCCCCTCCTCTGGCTAGGAAGAGCACCGCTTGCTGACCTAGCAGTATCCTGAAAGCACCAAGCTGTGGGAATGAGGTGGGGGGCAAAGGTACACGTGTTGATTGGTGCTTTCAGGGTACCGCTAGGTCGATCAGCAGCGCTGTGCCCAGGTGAAGAGGGGGGATTGCCGGGCAGCTGCTCCCTTGCGAGCGGGCTCCTGAAGAGCCAGGCACAGCCTCAGGGTCAAGTGGCTGTTTTGCGCTGTTGCAGCAGCAACATAGCAGCCATGAGGTGGCCACATTCGTGAGCAGCCGATCAGCAACCTCCCTTTCCAGTCAGGCACAGCACCGCTGACCAATCTAGCAGTACCCGGAAGGCACCAAGCAACGCAAACGCCTGTTCACCGCCCTCCACCTCCTGTGGCTTGGTGCCTTCGGAATGCCCCTAGGTGAGTGAATGAGGCTCTGCATGGCTGGAGAGAGAGGTTGTGCGAGTGGCTTTTCCGCTCCCCGCTCGTGCGACTCGTAGGCTCACAATGCCCTTGGCTAATTCTACAGTACCTGCAGAGCCAGGGCATCTCCACTGCTGGTGCTGCCTGCTGCTTGGGTTTTTTTTTGCAGCTTTCAAAGCACGGAGGATGGATGCCGCTCTGGAAGTACGCTCTATGGTAGCATACAACCATAGCACTTACTCCCAGAACGGTATCCTACCTCCATGCTTTGGAAGCCGCAACGGTGGATGGATGCCGCTCTGGGAGTATGCTCTATGGTTATACGCTCTGCAGCCCACAACCCTAGAGCATACTCCCAGAGCGGCATCCATCCTCTGTGCTTTGAAAGCCAAAAAAAACCCCAAGCGGCGGGCAGCGCCAGCAGCAGAGATGCCCTGGCTCTGCAGGTACTGTAGAGTTAGCCAAGGGCATTGTGAGCCTGTGAGTCCCACGAGCGGGGAGCGGAAAAGCCGCTTGCCCAACCTTCCTCTCCAGCCATGCAGAGTCTCATTCACTCACCTAGGGGCATTCCGAAGGTGCCGAACCATGGGAGGCAGAGGGCGGTGAACAGGTGCTTGCATTGCTTGGGGCCTTCCGGGTACTGCTAGATCAGTCAACGGTGCTATGCCTGACTGGAAAGGGGGGTTGCCAGGCGGCTGCTCACGAGCATGGCCACCTCATGGCTGCTGTGTTGCTGCTGTGACAGCGCGACACAGCCATTCGACCCTGAGGCAGAGCCCGGCTCTTTGGGAGCCCGCTCGCAAGGGAGCAGCCGCCCGGCAACCCAAAAACAATAAGCCCTCCCCTTTAATAAGCCCAAGGCTGTATTTTGTGGGTCAAAAAAATATAAGACCCTGTCGTATTTTTGGGGAAACACGGTATTGCTGGTTCACTCAGGGACACGTTTCATGCTCGTTCTCTCTATTAATGCACACTATGTGCGCATGCATAGTAGTAAAAAAATTGCTTCTGCACATGCGCAGAAGCAAAAACAAGATGGTGCTGCCTATGGCATTGCTGATAGATCCGGTTCAGGGGCGTGGCCAACCAAGTTACTACCTATTCGGCTGAAGCAGAAGGAACCCACCTTTGCTCTAGATGTGTATCTTCTGGTTGTAGCACATGGGCACAGCCCCCAACATGATTTTCTGCCCACCTACTTTAACCCACCCAGAAAATATTCAGAACATCACCAGCCAGCTGATTCTACCTAACACTTCAGTTTCCCACAATGCCACTCAAAATGTCTCTCTCTGAAACAATGCTAGAATATTAAGTAGTGGCTTTTAGCCCTCTGACAATATTCAGGGTGCTAGTGGTAAAACTACAGGAGTAAACAACCCAAAAAGGGGCCCGTTGGAATTCTATTTGCTCAGAGTAGCACAAATGCAGAAACAGCTGTGTTATTAGGTTAGATCAGTGTTCCACAATGTCGAGATGTGTGGATTTCAACTCCCAGAATCCCCCTGCATCCTCAGGAAGCCACTCCTAGACAAAATCATCCTGGGCAATTTTTATTCAGTATCCAACCTTTTTCATTTTAGGAAAGGTTGTCAAGAAGGTAGTCATGCAACAGCTTCAAAGGATCCTGAACAAAATCGATTATCTAGAAACCTTTCAGTTGGGTTTCAGGCCTTGACAAGGGACCGAAACCTCATTGGTTGCACTTTTAGGTGTATTCATCCTGGCTCTACTTGGCTTCACAGCAGCCTTGACCCTAGTATTTTTCCGGACTGGTTATGATAGTTAGCGCTGTATCGTGCTGGTTCTCCTTTTTCCTTTTGATGTTCTGATTGATGTTGTTCCACCCTTAGTCCCCGCACTATGGAGTGCCACAGGGTTCAATATTTTCTCTGCTCCTGATTAACACCGAGGTCATTCATAACCATGAGCTGAGGTATTATTAATATGCTGATGCTACCCAGCTCTAGATTTCCACTTTTTATGAAGTAATCAATGCTTTTCATCTCCTGTCTCAATGCTTCAAGGCTGTGGATGGGTGGTAAACAACAGGTTTCAGCTCAACCCTGGCCAAGACTGAGTAGCTTTTGTTTGGAGGCATCTGGAATTTACTACCTCTAGTTATGGATGGGGTGGTCTTACGGCAGACAGATCCAGTGCACTTTCTGGAAGTCCTTTTGGATTCATGACTCCTGCTAGATGACCAGATGACAATTGTGCTGGGAAGGTATTTGCATAGCGTTGGCTTCTATGTTTATTGTGCTCATTCCTAAAACAGGAGGCCCTATGCTCAGTCACTCACACCCTATTCATCTCCTGCCTAGATTTCTGTAACACATTCTATATGGGGCTGATATAATTGTATGTGGGGATGAGTTTGAGAGATGGGGGAATGGCAAGAGAGAGAAGGAGGAGAGGACAGATGTTGCCTAGGGAACAATCAGATAAGAAGGGTCTTAGCCTATAGCTCCATAACAGGCAGAGAAAGAAACTCAGAAAGTTCCTCCCGCTAACCTTATCAGGCTATTAAAAAATATGGCAGGAGATTTATACTTTCCTCATGATTCTGCTAAGGCAGTCTTACAAAGTAGAATGAGCTTATCTGGTCGTATTTCCGATCTGAACTACCTGGGAAAGCTGAAGGCTCCTGTGGGAAGGTAACAGCATTCCATGTTTCACCATATGCTCTGAGTTGTCATGTGCCAGTCACATGACCATGGAAACGTCTCTGGACAATGCTGGCTGTTTGGTTTCAGAAAGGGAGATGAGCACCAGACCCTAAAGTCAGCTTCAACTAGCAGAGTAAACTCTATGGGGACACCTATGTGCTCTACATGGGGCTGCCCTTGAAGTGCATCCGGCGACTGCAGTTAGTTCAGAATGCGGCCGCGCGAGTGATAGTGGGCGCACCGCGGTTCGCCCACATAACACCCATCCTCCGCGAGCTGCACTGGCTACCTGTTGATCTCCGGGTGCACTTCAGGGTGCTGTTGACCACCTTTAAAGCCCTTCATGGTAGTGGATCTGAGTACTTGAGAGACCGCCTTCTGCCGATTACCTCCCTCCGACCGATAAGATCGCACAGACTGGGCCTCCTCCGAATCCCATCCGCCAGTCAATGTTGACTGGCGACTACACGGAGGAGAGCCTTTTCTGTTGCAGCTCCGACCCTGTGGAACGATCTCCCCATCGAGATACGCACCCTCACCACCGTCCAGGCCTTCCGCGCAGCCCTCAAGACCTGGCTCTCCCAACAGGCCTGGGGATAAGTCTCTAATTTGCCCCACCCGAGTGTTGAATGTTGAATGCAAGTTGTGTTTTTATTACTTTATTTTGTTTGTATATTGTTTATTTCGATTTGCACCCCCTCCCTGGTGATTGTAAGCCGCCCTGAGTCCCCTCAGGGAAAAGGGCGGCCTATAAACCCTAATAAAATGAAATAAAATGAAAATGAAACCTTTACCTTAAAGGCAGAAACTCATGGATTGCCTTTTTCCCATAGCTTTTAGGACACATTTCTGTAATCCCCGATACACAAACATTGCAAATTAATTTATCTATTACAGATTGGGATAATATATAATATAATCAAAGGGCAAGTGTTAAGGTTGATTTCCTTGTCTTCCGCGGAACTACGCTGCTCTAAAATTTACAAATTCATTAAGTATACAATTTCAACCTCATTATGAGTACAAGAAACAAGCTGGATATATTATTTCAAACTAATACATACAGATCTATTCAGAAATGAGCTCCACTTACAATGGTGAAACATAATTCCTGAAAAGCTCTGTAATTTTAATAAATTAGCAAATATGGCAATCTAACAAAAAAAATAAACAACAGATACAATTTACTGCATTCCTTCTGTAAAACACTGGGTTTGGAGTTAAATAATTCAAAGAGTGTTCCTACAGATATCTGTTCAAAGCTTAGCTTGCAAATATCTTCTATGCTGAAGCTAAATATTTACATGACTCAGGAAATATCTAATCTAAGAAAAAAAAATTCTAAATTATCTTCAGTTACCACCCTGCAGTATCTCTGAATATACTGTAGTTCATTACACAAACAGCAAGCACAATCAATAAAATATCAGTGGAAAAATCTGAGGCTTGGAAACTGTTAAGAAGAAAAGAAAGACAAAAGCAGCAGAAAGTGTTTCCAGAAATTACACAGAAATCAAAACTTTTGAGAGCAATTTTATATGCTAAATCACAGCTACAGGGAAACATTATTGTTTCCCACATCATGTGAAAACTTCCTATGCAAAAAATCAACTGTGTTTAACCACCAACACACACCAGCACACACAAATGTAAGATATAGTTTACTCACTTTTCATAAAGATAGGTACACAACCGTTTCCTTATATCCTCTGTAAGAATGTAAGGATACTAGCATAATTAGACCCTAAGCCTGTGATGGTGAACCTATGGTATGCATGCCGCAGGTGGCACGCAGAGCCCTCTCTGTGGACATGCCAGCCATCGCCCCAGCCCATCTCCATCGTGCATGTGCCTCCCATCAGCCAGTTGGTCTTCGGGTCTCTGCTGCGCATTAAGGGAGATGGAATGCATGGGCAGAGGACACTCATGTTGCATTTTGGGGGTTCATGCATGTGTGTCCCCCCATGTCCCATTTTGGGCGTGAACCAAGCTGGACACCAAGCTGGAAGCTGAAACTGGATGTGAGGGTGAGCAGGGCAGAGGTGTGTGGGATGCGCTGCATGTGCATGGGTGCTCAACGTTGCATTTTGGGGTTCTGCATGAATGCTTGGCGCACTCGGCACCGAAAAGGTTAGCCATCACTGCCCTAAGCCATAATGGGCAGGTTTGGCTTTAATAGATTACACAAATTTCATCATGAGTATTTATGCTAGTTTAAGGCTTCATATTTGAATCCCCAACCTATGACTTCCAGACACTAATACACCTACAAATACAGGTGGTCCTCATTTAATGTTCACTTGTTCAGTAACTGTTCAAAGCTAGTATGGCACTGAGCAAGTCCTCATATGGTAACCCCGTGGTCACACCGTCGCGATTTGGGTTCTTGGCAAACACTTGCAATTACAATGTCACAGCTTCCCATGGTCACGTGATTGCTGTTTGCGATCTTCACTGCCAGTTTCTGACAAGCAAGGTTAATGGCAAAGCCAGAAGGAGTTTAGATGTTGCAGATGGAGATCATATAATCATGGAACACTGTAACTATGCAGGATTCTTCTAACAATGGCAACAGAGACTGTTGGAGCTGCCATTGTAAGTTGACATAGACATATGACATCACTCCTTTGGACCGCATCACTTAGCAATGGATTTCCCATTCTTATGGGAAATCAACCTACAATCATTCATGTAGCCACCATTCAAAACTGACTTTACAACAGTCCTCACAATTATAATCTATGAAGAATCCACACAGTCACATAATCAAAATTCAGGCACTTGGCAACTAGCATGTATTTACAAAAGGTGCAACAATCTGGGGTGACGGGATTGCCATTTGCAACCTTCCCAGTCAGCTTCCAACAAACAAAGTCCATGAGAAAGCCAAATTTGCTTAACAACCATTTAACTCACTAGTCAACTGTGGTGATTTGCTTGACAACTCTGGCAAAACTGTTGTAAAATTAGGCACAACTCATTTAGCAAGTGCTTTGCTTAACAATCGAAATTCTGGTCTCAGTTGTGACCATTGAGACTACCTGTACATTGGTAAGTGAGGACTATCTGTACCTCCTTGGTATCCATTCAGACTCACATCTCACTCAATTTCATTACTGATTTATTATCTGCTATCAATTAATATCGACTTGTAGGAACCATAGATTTTCTCCAGGATAATTTTCTTGATAAAATATTGGGGTAATTGCCATTACTTTCTCCCTCCCAGTATGAAATAGATGCCTTTGCCATTGTCATTAAAGCAATCATCTGCCTCTACCATCTTACTATATTGCAGCTGCCTGCTACTGATGCCAGCTTGCTTTAGCTAAGCAGCTGGGAATATATAGCCCTGTCATATACTGACAGTCCTACAAAGTAGTCTAGGCAGGAAACCAAAACCTTGCCGACTACTAATGCTACCCTTATTGTAAGGTTACAGTAGCAGAATGCTGCAAATCAGAATGCACTTCCTCCCTCCCTCCTCTACCTTTACTTTCCTGAGAACTAGGCAGAGTTCCTTCTGAGATGTTTTCTCCATCCCCATCCATCCTTTGGACTCAGGTTTCTCTTATGAGACCATTGTCCAGACTGTGACTTTTCCTTCTATCTGCCAAAGTTATTCTCATAGCACGTTACATACCCTATCCCCATGATGGTGAACCTATGGCACACATGGTGGAAGTGGCACCCAGAGCCATCTCTCCAGGCACACCAGCCATTGCCAATTGCTCTTCTGTGTTCCGGCATGCACATGTGTGCCAGCCAGCTGGTCTCCACGTGTGGGGGCACCAGAAACCGGAAGACCAGGTGACTGGCTGGCATGCACACACAGGAAACTGGAAGCTCAGCTTCCCGGCACGTGCATTGGGGAACTGCTCTTTCGGTTTCTCGCACTTCCTCACCCCCGCATTCATCAACACTGCACTATCCCTTTCCCTTTTCATCCCTTTTCAATGATAAGGAAGCACATTGGGATTTGATGAAGGATTTTTATTAAACTTAGATTTTTTTAATTAAAAAGATATGGGAATATAGCAAAGCCCAGCATCAATTTATATTTTAATTCTTATTTTAAAGAATGCTTCTCAGCCCCCCATTTGCCTTTAAAGCATCACTGGAATTAGACTTGAAAACAAACACTAACATAGTATGAAATGGTAGAAAGCGAGGGAGTGATAATATCTACATCTGGAACATTGTTTTCCTTAAGGTATTGGCTTTGTCTTGTAGAAAGAAAGCAACAAAACAACAAGAAATTAGACAAATATTCTAACACCCAACTAAACTCCTACAAGTAGTTTCAGATAACATCCTAGTCCCCAAGCAATTTGTCTTGCCATTTTGTTTCATATTGAGTTATTATTTAGGTTACACTTTCAAATCCACCAAATTCACCAGTATCATATAAGTAAATCCAGCTACACAAATTCTTTAGGGACTAGGGACAAAATCACTGGCCCATAGAGTTGACCAGAGACTAAGTACAGTTGCCCACTCACCCAATTCATATCCTATCGATCTGACCTCCTGAAATATTTCAGCAGATAGGACCTCCAGCAGTTAAAAACTAAGTAAAATCAACATGAACAGTTCAAAGCATATACACCTGAACCAGATGGTTACTTCCTAGATTCTATTTGTGAAATCAACCCCAACTGACTTTATATCATGGAGATACGTCAAGCAGCATGTATATTTCTATTTTCCACTAGAGGTAGCAGGAATAAGCAAGTCAGACAATTGTCCAGGGTTTGCATTGAGTGCCTCTTCCCCAATTGTGGCATTATTTCAGCAAATAACTTGGGAGGAGCTTACTACTGGCTTCCTCCCTTTAGCTAGGCAGCCAGCTGCACCAATCTATTTGTATACATTTGATGTAACCTATTTTTAGTTTGTGAACTCTTGATCATTTTTTCCAGAAAATCCAGATGGCATTATGTCATTATCCATCTTGGGCAAAGGAGAAAAAGAGAATCAGAGGGTAATCAAGCAGCAAAATGCTCTAGATAGATGTATTAATATTACTGATGCTCAAAAGTGGCTAATAGATTATAAAAATCAATCTGTGAAGCCCTCCTGATATTCTTGCTGAATGTCTCCAAGCTCTTTTCCCATCATCACACCTGTAGCAGTATCAGAAATTTGAGTAAATTAGATCCTAAAACTTAAATTTTTTAGTGTACATTTCATTTTACCAACATCATCATATTTTTACAAAACAAATGATACATATATTTCTAGACAATATATTTTAAACTGCATTCATTAGGAAGTGAATCTTCGATTCAATATGAATGCTTTTCTACTTGGCTATTCCACTATTTATTTTTAGTAACATTGTTCATAAGTGACACATTCTAGATGCCAAAGCATTTGTGGGATCAGCTATGGAAATATGCCTTAGCTTTGCATTTTTCTGAAAGGTTGAATAATAGAAAGAGCAGAACCTAACAACAATTGGCACTTTAGCAATCCTTTGCATGATCTGAAACTATCACATGTTTAAATTTGAGCTGCTTAAGAACCTTGGGTCCAAATCCAGTTATAATCACATAAATTCCAGTCATCAAGAATAACTGTTGAGCTTACCAAGTAAAATCAGCTCATATAAAAACACAGCTACAAATGATAATTGATTGTGCAATTAACTATTAACAATTCTTCTTGGTTCTGCTCTGGGAATATGCCATTTTTTTACATGCATGCCTAGTGAATTTCCACAAGCACAAATTTCCACAAGCACAAAGGCATCATTTCAATGAGCGTATCTTCATCAAAGCAGACAGAAAATGTCCACAAAAATAAAAACAAATATCTATCATTTGAAAAAGATGTTAGCGTACTGCACTAGTGTCACCAAGCTTAATTATAAACAGATGTAACCTAGCTTCCTGACAGGTAATCCTACAAGACTAATTTGGATGTCCACTAAACAGCTGGAATTACAATTCCCAGAATCCTTAGAAATGATTATTTTATTGGTTATTATTAGATCTATATTCCACCTTTACTTTATACAATTCAGGGCCATGTACATTCATACTCCCTGAGGCACTAGAGTGAAAGTGTGTATGAGATAAAGCTGCATACTATTTTAGATCTAAACTATATCATTTCATACCTGATCTCTCAGTCTTTCTTGGTGACCCATGATTGCAGATGCATGATGGGGATATTTCTGTTTCAGATGCTCCAGAAACGCTTCTCTTTTTTTGTCCATATCAGAAGGTTGCATTCCCAAAATTTCTTGGGAACTCCGAGGGCCACCTACAGTATGTCTTCGAGGAATATGGCGACCCACCTTGGAATGAGTAGATTGCCTATTTGCAGAAGTAATGAATTCTTTAGGCCACAGACAATCTGTATCATCTAATGAAGCTCCATGCACATTTCTTTTTCCCAGATCTGTGAATAAAAAACAAAGAAAGAAAGATATCTTAAACACCACATAGATGAATGGAATTATATTATCCAGTTCTTAAAAATGTTTCAGACAAAGTTGCTTCAATTCAAGAACTAACAAAATGTGGTATTTTGGAAAAGTAACACTAAAAAGATAGCTGCCATTAGTGATATAAAATAATACATAAGGCCACATAGAATATGGTTCATTAAGGAAATCCTATTCTCTAAAGTACTATAGTGGATGAAAAATAACTTTCTTCTTTAAGCTTTAAAATCAGAACATTTTTTGGAAAAAAGGATTTTTTCCCATCATAACACTGCAGTATTTTTTTTTAATAATGGGGCTATTATTAGTTTCCCTACAATCTTGACTTATATTTTTCCCCAAAAAGTGGAATTGAAATCTTTAATCTTTCTTCAGCATGTTTTCAATGTGTTCCGAAAGTTCTGTGAAGTAATGAGAAAAGCACTTCTCCTTTTTGTGCATCCAGTTCTTCTCACTCCTAATTTTCAGACTACAGCCTTGGTTTTAAATTTCATGGATCTTGCTTGGATGTTATGCCTCTCTGAGACAGCAGACTGGAAAATATAGTGTCACTTTTTCAATAAACCATTATTTTGAGAAATGAAATAAAAGCAAGTCTATGTGATAGGAAAATATATATGGGGGATAGAGGAAAGCAAGAAAATTTGAGGCTTGTGCATTATAGACAACCCTGAAATGGACACTGCAGTAGACTGGACATTAGAGTCAACTTATCTGCAGGTAACAGAGTAGTGAGATAGTGAAGGCATTGGGTTAGAAAATGGAAAAGTTGTGAGTTTCAATTCGATCTTAGGCAAAATTCAACTGGATGAACCTGGGTTAATCACTTCCTCTCAGCCCTAGGAAGGAGGCAATGGCAGACCAGTTCTGAAAAAACCTACCTAGAACATCCCGAAACTCATCTGTTTTACTTATCAGAATCAGAAGCAATTAAAAGAAGGGGGGGATCTGCCAGATAATTGAGTAACTAAACTCTTGGGTTTAGTTATAAGAAAAATGAAGATTGAAGAAATGAATAGTGGAGAGTAAATTAAAGAATACAATCCTTCTAAAAAGTTTCCCAATTTTGTTTATAACTTTATTTGTTGTTATTACTTATTTTAAATTTCCTTTTTCAATTAACATATTGTGTAGCATTTCAACTTTTATGTTTACTTGAAAGTAAACCTCTTCTCTCAACTTTGCTATTTAAGAGCAAATACAGTATTTAACCCAGATTGTTGGGGGCAATATGATGACTCTGTAACCACTTAGAGAGGGCTTAGAAACCACTGTGAAGTGGTATATAAGTCTAAGTGCTATTGCTATTGCTATATACAGAATTAAAGACATTGGTTGTCCAATGTTTCAATTTGTTTGAATGAACTTTAAGCAGACTATCCAAAACCACAATTCCAAGTGCAATAGTGTGATCTTTTACTTATTTGTTTTTTTCAGAAGATCGCCTTACTTATTTCTGTGGGATTCGCTTTCATGATGTAAGTGTTAGGCCTGTGCAAAGCTTCAAATCTATTCGGATGAAGCCACATTGTATCATTACAAGGCCTCCTCTGAAAGTCTCAATGCCTATAAGAAATTTTGTGCATAGTTCCAGTCCACTACCAGAAATATGCTCTGTTTACATGCAGAAAGCTCTTCTACTGCTAAAGGAATGCTGGTTATATGCATACTCATTTGGAAGTATTGCTTTTATATGCTTTGTTTTCTTTGTATTTACATCAATTTTGATTGTTTTGAGCAATGTAAGTTCAAACTGGAACCATGTAGCATAATAGTAAGATGGTTTGGTCTAAGATCAGGGAAACTCAAGTTCACCCTGAATTATTAAAACTCAGTAGATTACTTTCTCTCAGCCTCATCTATCTCACCTGTTAACCATTGCAGAGATTAAATAGGGGAAATTAAAGTAAGGGATACACTTCCTTTTGCTCCTGAGAAAAACGGGGCATAACTCATAATTATTATATGCTCCTAGCAATATTCTAAAATTTCAAGTATCACATCCCTGTCAAACTAAGTCAGAATTCTGATTGATACTTGGCTGCTTGTCCTACTTAGTTCCTCTTTCCAAATGAAAACTAAAGTTTTTGTGTGCTTTGCTTAGTATAATTTCTAATCACATCTATCTAGTTTAGAAACAAACAATTTATAATCCTAGAACTTAAAGCCATGATTTGTTCTTGTATTCCGAGCCCTACGTTGTTTAAGGACCGATTTCCTGTTAAATAAACCACAGAAAGCGTAAAAAGATAAAACCAGGACAAAATTTTCCATCAGCCTTTTGCTTATGTGTGCTACAAAAAAATTGCCTTATAATAACAGTTTTTTATAATCTGATAAATTCCTTTAAAAAAAAATATTTGCTTAATTAAACAGAACACAAAAAGAAAAAAATAGAGAAAGAACAAAAGCGCGGGAGAACCAACAAATAATTTATACACATACATACTACATATATACATGGGTTTCTCTTGCATGCAGATGCATATATAATTTCAGATAATCCATTAATAATCATCTACATATATTTCCGCATCTGTTCATCAGTTATAAACAACACCAGGTTTTCAATCCACTGAACTTATTGGGACCATATAAACTTGGTACCTTCCTAATCCATTTTCCAGATTGCTCAGTCTATGCTGAACCAGGACACACTTTTGAGATATGAACCCTTACATCAAGAAAAAGAACTGGTAGGGAAAACTGCCTTAGTAGCATTTGAGTCTAGCCAGGAGCTTGCGCAAGGCCATCTATTGAGTTTGTAGCAATGGAGAGATCTGAATTGACGGACTACTGAGTAGAGCTTAGTCTCTCACCTACTTTATCACAGCAATTATTTTATGAAACTTTTCTCTATGATTTGCAGCTGTAGAAATCATTAACTCCATTGCCAGCAGCCTCTGTAAAATGCTAATCTTCATGGTTCTCCATATATGGTAATTTGCATACACTTTGGATTTTGATATTTTAGTATTAAACATTTACATTAACAGAAGGATCCCCCGGGAAGTTTCTGCACTATCACCTAAATTGTTGTTGAATAAGATTGGGAATGTTTTTGTCCACAACCCAGGAAATTCGTCCATAAACAACAGCTGCTGGGATTACCTACTTCTTTACTGTTACCCAGCCTGCACAACTCCCATAGTTATCTCTATCAGCTATGCTATGCACTATTTTGTAGAGTGTAATTTACCTTCCACAATGACAATTATGTCTTATCATTTCAGATGTCAAGGCAGTTTTTTGAGGGACTGCCAACTCCAATTATTTCTACATGGCCCATCAGATCAGGAAGGTAGGGCATGGTTTTATCAGTAGCCATTCAGTCCCAAT
This sequence comes from Thamnophis sirtalis, assembly GCF_051295495.1. Lineage (NCBI taxonomy): Eukaryota > Metazoa > Chordata > Lepidosauria > Squamata > Natricidae > Thamnophis > Thamnophis sirtalis. The sequence goes on along the minus strand of NW_028261384.1, from coordinate 30,231,336 downwards.
CAAATGGCTTATTTGATTGTGTTGTTGTTGCTGCTGCTGCTGCCTGGGATTGGGATGGGTGGTTTAAATTGTGAATTTTTTAACTATGGACTTTTAATGTTCTATGCCTCTACCCCTCCCCCACTGCTATATTACTTGTACTTGTACTTGACGCCTCTTCACCCATCGTGGGTATAGGCGACTTCCATGGAAATTTGACGCCACTGTAGATACGGCGATCCATCGAAGCTGTTTCGGCTGGATATACCCAAGGGGACGCCAGTCCCAAGGGTCGACAGACCCCAATTGGTGGGAACGGGGGGCACCACGTGAAGGCCAGGTTGTCGTTTGATAGTTGAGAGGCTTTGCAATAAGCGTTGCAATGTATATTTTGCGCATCAACTATCCTTGCCCGCCCCCACTGCTATATAAATGTGTTTAATAAATAAATGTGTGTATTTATATATATATATATATATATATATATATATATATATATATATATATATATATATATATATATATATATATATATATATATATATATATATATATATACACACACACACACATATATATATATATATATATACATATATACATATACATATACATATACATATACATATACATATACATATACATATACATATACATATACATATACATATATATATATGAAAACAATGCTATAATGCGGGTCTCGAGAAAAATGAAAGGGGATTAATTCTTGAAAACTGATTTTTGCCAGAGCAAACCCAGGTTTTTCCTTACTAGATTGGAACAGCTGCCAGTCTTGATATATCAATTCATTATTATTTTTTGGAGTAGTTTTGGTATCTAATGTAGAATTCAGATACATGCTTCTAAATTAAGATGAAGCTAATAGCTGTTGCTTTGCTTTACAACTCTCTCCCCCTCCCTCCCTTTCTGTGTGTTTGTGTGTGTGTAAATAAAATCAGGATATACAAGAAGTCTAAAGAATATCAATAGCAACTACAGTTGGCACACGTAGCCATATTTGATGGCGTGTGAGCTGTCAGTTCTGGCATACAAGTGCATACTGGCCAGCTGATTTTCGGCCTTCCAAAGGGCATGGGGAGGCCATTTTAACCTTCCCCAGGCTTTAGGAAAGCCTCCAAAGCCTGAGGAGGGCGAAAAATGGGCCCAATGGGCCAATCAGAAGTTCATTCTTCCGGTTGGCCTGTTGGGCCCATTTTTTGCCCTCCCCAGGCTTCAGGAAAGCCTCCAGAGCCTGGGAAGGGCCGAAAACTCCACATGTGTGGGTCTGGGTCATGCGCGCATGCATGGGGGGGCACATGTGTATACACAGGTGGGTGGGCGCATTGCATTGTGGGCACACTATTTTGACACTCCTTTACAAAAAGGTTTGCCACCACTGATATAGGAGATTAGACTTATACTACAGACAATGTACCCCAGTAGGGGTACCCAGTAGGGGTACATTGTGCAGGTTGTGCATTATGCAGCTATGGCAGACAGAGCAGGTGGGTACAGCTGATTAATCCCCGTGATTCTGGGTAATGCTGTTTGCAGAGAGAAGGACAGTTGAGCTCCCAGGTGGTTCCCCATGATGGCTGGTGAAGAACATACAAGGCAGATATAGACAAACTGTACCTCCCAGGGGACAATGCAACTATGTGCTTAGACATAGCTTCTTCCAGCTTCTATTTGCTGCTTTATGACCTAGAAGAAAATGCTTGAGAAAACAGACATGCTTTTTTCTAAAAGTGAATAATGAAAAACTCTGAGTCAACTCCTAATTCTGCTGGAGTCACTTTGTCTGCCACTATCAATGACCTGCACAAATACAGGAAGTCTCATTCATTTTCAGTTTCTGGGCATGTATGCATCAATTAGATCAAATACTTCCCAAAATTATTCAGCCTTGCAATTTTACAAAGCAGTAGACCAAGAAAATATGACATTGATATGATTATGCAAATGTATAGGCATTATTTATGCCCCTATGATGGTCTTGAAGATTCAATTCTCTTCTATTTTAGGGATAAAAAATCTGATTGTTTTGAGATTATTTTTCAACACAGTTATATTCAAATCTATTGCATATTCCAATAGCTTTATACCTCGAAATGCTACTTGTTGTTACCTTGGGAATTCTTTGAGCTATATCTGAAAAGATAGTAATATTCTAAATATCAAATTTAGCTCCTTGCCAGACTTAATAGATTTAAGTAGAAGTTTGTTTACTACTTATCCATGAAGGTAAGTAGATATATCATCTTTATTTACTCTGAAGGACGATATATCTTATCCCATAAACTAGTAATTTTTCTCTTGGTTCATTTTTAATCAAGTTGAAAATCTTGCTCCTAAGTATGGTAGTGAAATGGCAGTAAGTTTCCACCCAGTGTTCCTATATCATACAGCAGAGTTTTGGAAATATTTATTCATAATTTACATATAACAAGGGTGGGTACCCTGTAGTATTTGGACTTTCATGCTATCTTCAGGTTAATTTCCAAAGAGCCCTGGCAGTGATGAGCTCAAATTACTGGAGATCTCTCCCCTCATTGACTGTCCATTGGTTGGGGGGGGGGGGGGCAACAAGAACTCTGTCTAAGGTGGCAAAAAGAAAGGGAACAGCTATAAGATGGGAGAAGAAAGGGTTACTCTACCCATTTTTGTCTCAGGTCCCACCACTACTCCCCTATGACCTCTGGCTGGATTTCCTAAGAGTAAATACAATTCTTAACTGAAAAAGGCAACCTACCAACACTGAGAATTGTGCTGCACTCATATAATGTATTAAACATGACATACATTAATCATGTAAATGATTCCTACTATAAAACTTGAATTGCCAGGCTAAGAATTCCAAGACATTCTAGTATATCCAGAGGCTCCATTGACCTTCCAAGATATATACCTGTGGCTGTATGCAACCATGCATATACCTACCTGTGTGAGCCTATACAGATGTGTTTACATGTGTCATCAGTGTACCAGTTCAAAGAAACTAAATTAGCAAGAAATAATTTTATTAAAACATTTTACGCCACCTTTCATCCTTGAGGATATAAATATACATGTATGAGTAAAGGAAAATGTTAAAGGAACACTATATCAACATGATAAAGCAGAAAGGGCAGAAAAAGAAAAATAGAAAATTAACAGGCAACAGAACAGACTGCAGTTTCAATAAATGAAAAATATCTAACATCCCACCCAATACACTGGGAATCATTTCTAACGTGTTTGTGTGCATGCGTGTGTGCGCGCACGCACACACACACACACACCTTAAAAAGCACTTACATTTATTCAGTCAAGACAAATAATGTTTCATCTTCAGTGAAATCTCCCTAAGGGGAGATAATAAAATCTGCAGGGACCTGGAAAAATCTCAAATACAGTAATTGAACCTGTATTCTAATTTCCCAAAATAATCTACGCAAAGGAAACATACCTTAAGAAACTCCCATAAAGAAGTGCATTTAGGTTAGTCACGTGTTCTGCTATAGAAACATTTGATGCTAAAGCGTAAAACACTGGAGACCAAGCGAACACACCAAGTCTGACCTCACGACGTGAAAGCCGCGTTCACAACTTATGGCTACAGTCCAAGACAAACGCGCGTTCCATGCGGTGGGAGATAAATTTTGAGCGATTTCACTGGACGCAAGAATACGAACACCAATCGGCCACCTTCCCGGACAGTAAAGGACGGGATTTCGATTTCCAATTAAAAATTAATAGAACCCTCTGATGGGAGACGGACACCTCCCCCCCTCGCTTCGGATTACTTTGGGATTTTCAAAACAGGATATTATTTTGCCTTCCAGAAAGGTAGATTCTTCCCCAAGACAAAAGGCACAGACAACCGCAGATAAATTAAGCATCTGCTCCAGCTACTCTTACGAAGATTAAAAAAACGCAGCCACCGAGAGACAAGCTTCAGGCGGTTTAGTTACTTACCCTTCCTCGGATTGCTGCTTGTCGGACAGACCAAGAGCGGCTCCGATTTCGGGTTCTCAGCTTCCTCCATTACCGCTGCCTACACTCAAGCTCTTGCCCCAAGCTTTCGATTCAGAAAGCTTAAAAACTTTCAGCTCAAAAAACTACCCGACGGCCCCCTTCCCCGGGCAGCAGAAAGTTCTTTTCGAAAGGCAATTACATTCCAATAAGCCCCCCGCCCAGATATCTTAGTCGAGGTTCGCCTCAGCAAGCCAATGGGCAGCGGCGCTTTCAAAGGCGGCTGTTGGCTCCCTCCGCTGTGGCTGAAATAGCCCCCCAGTCTCCCTCTCTCTCTCTCTCTCTTTCTCGCGGAGGCCCTCAACAGGTGATGAGTTTGAATTTTTGTCTTGCCTTTTGCTCACCGTAGCGTTGGTCCTCAACAAGGCAACGTCCCGGAGGCGACTTTGTTACCCATGGGGAGTCGGGAAGAATTTAACTTAAAACACAGTCGTGCTAATCATAAATCAATACTAGAATATAAAAATGTAGTTCCATATATAGCATGAGTCCCAAAAGGATTTGGTCTAAGAAAGCTGATAATTGTACAGCTAACTAGCTAATTATTATTAGGCTGTGCATATGTGTATATAAAAAATAAAATACCTGGTCAGTTGAGATGGGAAAGAAAAATTTGACATTTTTTGGATAGAGCTTCTTCAGGAAAATAACAAAAGACTACGCAAAAGTATCTGCCACATGAAGATAACAGCCTTGTTGGCAGTTTAATGAAGTTGCAATGAAGAATAAAGGAAGAGAGACCGGTCAAAATATTTGCAAGCTCACTTGCAAGACGCATACAGTAGTAGAGTCATTTTTATCAAATTACAATGCGAAGCATGATCATTGGTTGTAAAATGGAGGTGTGGCTCTAAATACCATACAAACTGAGCAAATGGGATGAAGAACTTGACTGGACACTTAAGCATCTGTTAAATAAAAGGTAATCAGAAGAAAACTTCACAGACTAAAATTAGTCTCTACCGTAATGCACTGACTGCTTACTCTTATTTCTCTTTTTCTTTATCTCTTCCCCAGCACAAGCAGACTTTTTCCTCAAAGAGGTTAGAACTCATAATTAACAGAGGGCTTAACTTAAACCAATGGCTGTACATTTTCTCGAGAAACACATTGTTTAACATGTAACAACATGAGCAATTGTTCAAGACTTGGGAGGAAGCGTCAAAAAGTCAAGATAGCATGATTGAATCTCTGCTCCATGTAGTGGCAGCCACCATCTTGAATTGAGCCTCCACCCAAATGCCTTTATTCAGTTTGGAGTCTAAAGTCAGAACCCATCAAAAGTATGGCTTAACAGTTGAATTGATCAAATGGACTGATCTCTTTTATAGTATAGTATTTATTGTCATTGTACAAAATAAATACAACGAAATTGGTTTTAGCCTCACTGGTGCAATCCATGACAACAAATACAAACAACATAAATAGTATAAGGCATAATCCCAATGCAAGTAATTAGGGAGGGGGGGGAGAAAAAACTAGTCAAATGTTTCCCTGTGTGCATGGAGTGATTGTGGTTGGGTTTAAGAATCTGACAGCCCAAGGATAGAAACTATTTTTAAACCTATTTGTTCGGCTGGCTGTGCTTTGATGTCTTCTGCCTGATGGTAGAAGTGAGAAGAGACACTGACCAGAGTGTGAATCATCTCTGAGTATCTTCTTACTCTGCTAGAGCAGCAAGATCTGGTGATGTCATCCAGTGGTGTTAGAGGGCAACCAATGGTTTCTTGTGCCGAATTGATCACGCTCTGTAGTGCCTTCCTGTCTGCAGCAGTTAAACCAGCGTACCATACTATAATGCAATATTTGAGGACACATTTTATTCAAGACATTCCAGTTCCTCAGTTAAAACATCCCAAAACCTGTCACAAAGTGGCTTTTTCAGGATCATCTGGACTTTCTGGTCCAGAAAGTCCAGTTGCCTTTAAAAAAAAACTCCTTTGGGACAACCACGACCTGGGTGACTGAGAATCTCCATAGACATTTATCCCAAAACTTATTACAACTTTTTTCTGTTTCTAGTTCTGCTTAGGAATCATTGATTGGGAGGGAGGGAGGGAGAGAGAGACTGCCACTGATATAGGATGTCATGAAAAGATAGTAGTAGGCATTCAGAGGAATGACTGTTATTTTCAGTACAGGTAGTTGTCAATTATAACCACAGTTGGACCAAAAATTTCTAGTGCTAAGGAAGGCAATTAAGTGAGTTGTGCCTGATTTTATGACCATTTTGGTTGTTGAGTGAATCACTGTGGTTGTTAAGTAATCAAATAGTTGTTAAATAAATCTGGCTTCCCCCACTGACTTTGTGGGAACCGGGCTGGGAAGGCTGTGAATGGCAATCACATGACCTGCGGATAGGATAGAATAGAACAGAACAGAACAGAATTCTTTATTGGCCAAGTGCAATTGGACACACAAGGAATTTGTCTTCGGTGCATATGCTCTCAGTGTACATAAAAAGACAAGATACATTTGTCAAGAGTCATGGTACAACACTTAATGACAGTCATAAGGTACAAACAAGCAATCAAATCATACTAGGAAATAATCAATATAAATTGTAAGGATACAAGCAACAAAGTTACAGTCATACAGTCATAAGTGGGAGGAGATGGGTGATAGGAACGATGAGAAAATTAATAGTAATGCAGATTTAGTAAATAGTTTGACAGCATTGAGGGAAGTATTTGTTTGCTGCAACCATTGTAAATACATGCTGATTGCCAAGCACTCAATTTTTTATCCTGTGATAACACAATGGTTGTAAGTGCAAAGACCAGTTGTCATTTTTTGTTGTTAATATAATTTTTAAAAATGAAGACTATCTGTATCTTAAGAAGTAGACGGTTCAGGTTGGCCATCCAAGTAAAATATGCTTTTTTCTTCTTTTTTCAGGCACATTGATGAATGAATTTATTCCCTACAAATGAAGTTGTAGGAAATAAATTCTACCACGGGGCTCAGTAAGAGAGACCCCTTCACAGGTGTTCCCACCTACCATTTCTAGGCATAAGAACAGTTTCTGCAACATATCCTTCTTCCAAATCCTAACAGTGCAAAAGCTCTCTGGATGATTGCATCTGGCAGTTTTCAAACTGAAATAAATTAAGATTTATAATTGCAGACTTCACAAAAACCATAAAAGACGGCACTAAGGCATGCCAAGCAATAAGCTAGGAGAAAATTAGCTAAGATGAGATGGAACTGGAAACTAAAATAGACAAAAATAGATAAATGAATAGACTTCAGCCATAGACTTGGCAGGCTTACTGGGTCATTAGCTGGGAAAAGAAGGGGGTTTGGCAACAGAAAGAGCAATTCGATGCATGAGTCCCACAGTGTTCACTGGAGCTTACTCTTAGGGAAGTCTGTCTCAGGTTGCAGTACTATAGGAGGATACAATCCATAAATCATTAAAGTCAATCAAAATATTGCAGCCTGGCAGATCTCTGAGCAATTTAGAATTATATCCCAAATGTCAGGAGTTCCTGAAATCTGTGCCACATATAGTGAACAACCAGGCTGTACATTATCGCTCTCTCAGTTATAATCCAGGATTGATTCCACCCGCCAAGTTGGCGATTGGGTTTTCTTTCCAGAAAGTAGTTGTAGAACAAGCTTCCTGTTCCAGCTGAGCCTTGCTTGAGAAATGTGGTTCTTGATTACTGAAGTCTCCCTATTTGATCCGCTGGTTCCAAATCTATTGTCTTGATTCACAGCTCCACATTCTTGGCTTATCTTAATTCAGTGTTAAAGATTAAAAATTCAGACAATCATATACAGCTCCTTCTGCTTTTCATTTGTTTTGAGATGGCAGTGGTGTCTACATCTCGTTAGCCCAAAGTAGAATTGGTCCAGAAGTTCAGAGCACCATTCAAGTGAATGAGTATTCAAGATTGTACATATGTGTTCACATATTGCCAGGATGGCGAACCTATGGCACACGTGCCACAGGTGGCACACGAAACCATTTGTCAGGGCACGCGAGGCATTGCCCTGTCAGCTGGCCAGCATGCATACGTATGCTGGTCAGCGGAGTTTAACCTTTTTTAAAGCCATTTTTCACTCTCCCCAGACTCTAGATGCTTTATAGGAGCCCGGGAAGGGCAAAAAGAGCCTTTCCCCCCCACCCCCGGAGGCCCTCCAGAGGCTTCAGGAACTTCCCTGAAGCATCTGGAGCGCAAAAAAACAGCCCTATGGGCAAACCAGAAGTTTGGGAACAGACTTCCAGTTTGCTCGTAGGGTCAGTTTAAGCCCTCCGGAGGTTTCAGGGAAGCTTCCTGAAAGTCCCTGAAGCCTCCGGGGGGCTTCCAGGGGGCGGGGGAGTCTGTTTTTGCCCTCCCCGGGGTCCTATAAAGCCTCTGGAGCCTGGGGAGGGCGAAAAAAGCATACAAAAAATGGGGGGAGCGCCTCTTATGCATGCATGCACGCGTGCCATAAGGGGGAGGGTCACACATTGCATTATGGGTGTGGCACACCTGCGCTCAATCCCCCTATGCTCCTCCGCCTTATGGCACGCGAGCCAAAAAAGGTTTACCATCGCTGACATATTGGGTACTCTAGTGTATGTTTATTAAGCAATTAGTATTTACTTCCATTCCCCAGATATATGAATGGCATGACAATGCCTTACTCATGATAGGTTGTTACTTTTACAAATTTACAATAAAATAAAATATAATATCAAGATTATATCATCAACCACATTTTAAGTAAAACAAGATTTTGGATATTGGAGTAATGTATTTCTGAACAAGGCTATCACAAATTGAGTAGTAATGGAACAGATTAAGGCTTAACATATCTGGGCAAATAACTGCCCTAAAATCCAATCTCAACTTAGGATCTCCTGACATAAATTGACCATTGGTTTACCTGAAGGGTCCTTTTCTGGGTGCTGTGAAGGAAAGTCACTGGTCCGATGTGATCCACTCCCATTGGGCATGGAACAGCTGTAGATGAAGGGTCTGGAATTGGACCCTCCATGATAGGGACTTTTGGAGAAGGACCGTTGAAGGTTCCTGTCATGAAAGAGCTGAAGGTCCTGAGACCTATCCGTGCCTGAGAGTATGGACGTTGGAAGGAACTGGAGGTAGACGGTTGCTCCGAGTTCCAAAAGGGCTGCCTCCTATAGGTCTGTGAACCCTTACGGTCAGGTTTTTTGTTGACTGAAGGTGTAACCTTCTTTTTGTCCTTGTTTTCAACCAGGACGAGGTCTAGGGCCTCCCCAAAAAGTTTGCCGCCGAGGCAATCTTCCATTTCGATCACATATCCGCGTTCCAATGTCCGAGCCATAAAGGCGCCTGGTGGTGACATTAGAAGCCAGGGATCTAGAAGCAAATTTGGCAGTGTTCAGGATAGCATCAGCCGTGTACTCTGTTGCTGCGATACTTTTGTTGACATCCTGTCTCAATTTGGTATCCCCCGCCGGAAGCTTGGCTAGGTGCTGTCTCAGTCAAAGTAGCACCGCCCTGTACAGGAAGGACGCAGAAGTGGAAGTTTTAATGGCCCAAGCCGCCACCTGATGAGTCTTGTGGCAGGCATTCTCGGCCCTTTTGTCCTCCGCCTTGAGCCCTTCCAATAGTTTCAGGGGGAGCACTGAGTTGGAAGTGAGCGCCATCACAGGCATGTCCACAGGAAGCAACTTCAGTAAGTCATCTAGACTTGGGTCAACTGTGTACAATTTCTTGGCATTACTACTAGGGGTAACAAGGGTGCCTGGCTGCACTGTAGGGAGGAGGAACCGATTAGGTGGTTCCGCCCCAGGTGCCTGATGGACCTATGGGATTTCAGACGGCGCTTGGAGAAATACCTGATGCTCTCGTCCGCAGTCTGGTAGAGTCCTTAGTCGCTGCTTGGAATACAGCGGCGGTGGGGGCTCTAAACCGGATTGCGCCTTTACGGCCTCTCTGAGGTAGTGGATCCAGGAGGGCTCCTTGGTTCACCAAGGAACTCCGGGAGATGAAGCATCAAAAGAGACGCCTAGAGCGCCGCTGGAGGGCTAGTAACTCTGAATCGGACCGAGCACTGATGAGAGCCTATATCAGGACCTATCTCGTGGCAATACGGGTGGCAAAATGTGCACATTTTTCCACTTTTATTGCATCCACCGAATTGCGCCCAGCCGCCTTGTTTAGAATAATCCGCTCCCTCTTAAAAGGGAGGGATGCGGACGACCCTTTACAAGGTAGAGCTGAGGAATTTGTTCAGTTTCTGACGGATAAAGTTGCTTGGATTCGGACGGACTTGGACTCCAATTGCATGGTACCAGCCGAGGTACCGGGGGAAGGTCTTGAGCGGATTTTATGAAGCGAGTTTCAACTTGTCGCTCCTGAGGAAGTGGACAAGGCCATGGGAGAGGTGAGTTCCTCCACCTGTATACTGGACCCATGCCCCTCATTGCTGGTCTCGACCAGTAGGGAGGTGACACGTGGCTGGCTCCAGACGATAGTTAACACCTCTCTCCGGGAGGGATCCTTCCCGCAACTCATAAAGGATGCGGTGGTGAGACCCCTCCTGAAGAAACCTTCTCTGGATCCAGCCATTTTGAACAACTATCGTCCAGTCTCCAACCTCCCCTTTGTAGGGAAGATTGTTGAGAAGGTGGTGGCCTTTCAACTCCAATGGTCCTTGGATGAAACTGATTATCTGGATTCCTTTCAGTCGGGTTTCAAGCCTGGTTACAGCACGGAAACTGCTTTGGTCGTGCTGATCGATGATCTCTGGCGAGCCAGGGATAGGGGTCACTGCTCTATCCTTGTGCTTCTTGACTTCTCAGTGGCCTTCGATACCATCGACCATGGTATCCTTCTGCGACGGTTGCGAGAGGTGGGAGTGGGAGGCACTGTTCTACGGTGATTCTTCTCCTACCTCTCGGACAGGTCGCAGTCAGTGTTGGTTGGAGAGCAGAGATCAATTGTGGGGTGCCGCAGGGTTCGGTCCTGTCCCCCCTCCTATTTAACATCTACATGAAGCCGCTGGGTGAGATCATATGCCGGCACGGGATCAAATACCACCAATACGCGGACGATACTCAACTGTATCTGTCCACCCCATGCCAATTCAGCGAAGCAGTAGAAATGATGTGCTAGTGCCTGGAGGCTGTCAGGGTCTGGATGGGAACGAACAAGCTTGCACTCAATCCCGACAAGACTGAGTGGCTATTGATGCTCCCTCCCAAGGATGGTCCAGCTATTCCATTTCTTAACTTGGGGGGGTGAAACTATATGCCCCTCAGAGAGGGTTCACAATTTGGGAGTCCTCCTGGATCCGCAGCTGACACTAGAACATCATTTGTCAGCTGTGACCAGGGGGGTCTTTGCCCAGGTTCGCCTGGTGCACCAGTTGCGACCCTATCTGGACCGGGAGGCCCTTCAGATGGTCACTCACGCCCTTGTCACCTCAAGACTGGATTACTGTAACGCGCTCTACATGGGGCTGCCCTTGAAGAGTGTTAAAAGACTTCGGTTAGTCCAGAATGCAGCCGCGCGAGCAATTGTGGGCGTACCTAGGTACACCCATGTTACACCTATCCTCCGCGAGCTGCACTGGCTTCCCATTGGTCTCGGATACACTTCAAGGTGCTAGTCATTACTTTTAAAGCCCTACATGGTATAGGACCTGGCTACCTGAGAGACCGCCTCCTGCCATTTACCTCCCAGAGACCCATAAGATCTCAGACTAGGCCTCCTCCGGATTCCATCTGCCAGTCAATGTCGGCTGGTGACTCCCGGGGAAGGGCCTTCTCTGTAGCTGCTCCGGCCCTATGGAACAATCTTCCCATGGAGATCCGGACCCTTACTACCCTTCCAGCCTTCCGCAAAGCGACCAAGACCTGGCTGTTCCGGCAGGCCTGGGGCTGTTGATTTATCCAGCCCATCCTAAGTTATGAATGTTGTGGTATTTTATTTTTAATTTTTTAATTTTTGTATCCCCCTTCCCTTTTTATCTGTAAGCCGCCCTGAGTCTCTTGAGAGTGGGCGGCATACAAACCCAATAAATGATGATGATGATGATGCACCCATTGCTTTTGCACCACATTAAGAAATAACTTTGGAACTGGCACAATTTCCTGAATAGGTTCTGGCTCCTCAAAGAGTCCCTCGCTGAGGTCCTCCAGAGCAGGAGCAGTTGGAGCTGGGGTCGTAGTACCCAAGCAGGTCGAGGTTTTGGCCTTGTTCAGAATAGTTTTGAAATTAGTATACTTGAACAAGCCAGAAAAGGCCAGTTTGTCTGGAACAGCAGCCTCATCCCCTGAGAATTCTGGTTCTATCCCTGGACCAAAGTCCTCCTCCCAGTCAGAATCCTCACTGGCCAAGGAAGAATGTGATGACTGAGGGGGCTGAGCCTGAGTCACTTCTTGTGAAGGTCCTGGTGTCGGGAGTGGACGTGATTTCCGCGGGTGTTTGCAACATGCCGACCTCTATCCCTTGGGAAATGGTTCTGGCAATGACATCCTGATAGAGTCCCCTATCTTCCGGTGGGTGAGCTCCAGGTGGGGGCTGAATGACCGGTTGTTGGGTGCAAGGGTCCCCACTGTGACTGGCTTCTCCTCCAGATCAGACTGACATGCAAATAGGTCTGCTCGATCGGCCATATAAGGCCCAGGTAAACCTGCCATTGCAATGGAATCAGCAGAGGAGAATTCCTGGCCTTCATCCTCACTCTCTAACATTGGAAGATCCTGATCAGGTTGAACCTTGGGCGAGTGATCCCCAGGGGAAGCAGGCCCAGCTGTCTGGGCCTGTAGTTGAGCCTTAGAAAATTGCTTCTCTAAGGCCTTCTGTTGTCTGATGGCATCTCTGTCTAGGCCCGAACTCTGCTTAGTCCCCTGCCTAGAGTAAGGCTTGCTTGTTCTGATGGTCTTCCTGGCTGCCTGACCAGCTTGTCTGGTACCGGCCCTGCTGATGGAAGGACCAACCTGCTGCTCCTCAGGGGCCCCATCTGCCATGATTAAATGTGGGGATGTAGGACCTGAAAGGAAACTTTCCCCCACTCACCACCTCAGACAAACAGCCTTAGCGCTCTGGTGCAGAGGCACTGAAGGCAAGGGCAAGCAAAGCTCAACAATCCTTTGATTCTGAAGGAGAATGGTGTGAGCTCCAAGTTCCCAGCACTCACGCAGGTCAATTAATGTGGGGTGTTTCAGTATCCCCCTAGTCATGTGATCAAAATTTGGATGCTTGGCAACTGACTCATATTTATGACAGTTGCAGTGTCCTAAGTGGATGTTATCCCCTTTTGCAACCTGATAAGCAAAGTCAATGGGGAAGCCAGGGTCACTTAAAAACCATGTTACTAATTTAACAACTGCAGTGATTTCGCTTAACAATTATGGCAAGAAAGGTAATAAAATGGGGCAATTTTGCTATCTCACTTAGCAACAGAAATTTTGGGCTCAGTTGTGATCGTAAGTCAAGGACTACCTGTATGTAAGTTACATCATTTGCATGATGATGTCATCATACCCATGCTATCTTTTGCTTCCTCTCACTCTCACGCTCCCACCACCAACCACATATGGAAGATCCTGAAGAAAATCAGTTTTGATTCCAAGCAGGAGTAAGACATTTCAAGATTAGGAAGTTCTTCTCAAAATGTGTGCCTTTTTTCCAGGTTTAGCCCAACTCATCTTGAAAGGACCAGGTTGAAGGCAGCTTATGTATGCCATCACAAATTAGTTAAATCTGCATGATGCCTCCAAGCTCTTCGCTGCTTTAAAGTTTAATATGAAAAAATGAAGAGTTTAAACAATAAAGCCAACAGTTGCCAGATTTGAGAGGAAAGGGGGGGGGGAAATCAGATGTAAATTGGACAAGGTGGCAAGACAACCTTGTCAATTCTGTGTAACACCAATTACCACAATCCACTGTTCAGAGTCAAGACTAGTCAGTTGAAATCCTGGTGTGATGGTAGAGGTACAGTCCAATGCATTCCAAAAATGCTTTTCTTTGTGCTTCTGATTTTGTATATAAGTACTAAATGAGAAGTGACAGGAGCTGGCATTTCAGCAGCCTGTTGCCACAATATCCTGTAAAACAGTCATTTTTCATCTGGAATCAAGTTTCACTCTATGTTTCCTGGAGCATTTTAAGCATTCTTTTTTTGGAAAATCAGGATTCTTGTATCCCCATTGAAATGGAAAACTATGGGGAGGGAGGGAGGGAGGGAGGGAGGGAGGGAGGGAGGGAGGGAGGGAGGAAGAAGTACTCAGAAATGACATATTGGTCCACTAAAGTATAATAACCATATCTGCATTCCTGGGGATTTAGATGGTCACCATTGCAGCATAGTAATGAAAATGACTTCCCAATACCTTTATTCAGGACGGGGCTGGTCTCCAATATACTAACCAGGTTTGACTTACTTATCTTTCCATGTCCAGCTATGGTCATGGTCAATTAAATATTGCCACCTGCTGAAACTTGCTTCAATTTGAAAACAGACAAGATGGGTGCTAGTGGAAGTTGCTCACTGCTGATGCCACAATTGATAATCTGTGTGTGTGTGTGTGTGTGTCTGTCTGTCTCTCACTCTATCTATCTATCATCCCATAGTTGTAGGAGTCTTGGTGGTTTACCTAAATACAATAGTTAACATGCATCTATATAGTAATCCAAAATCCTAGAGAACATTTCTGTAGAAAACCTGTTTTCAGCGGTTCTCTGAAGATGGTTAAATTAAGAGTAATCTAATCTCTAATAGGAGGCTATTCCAGAGGGATGGCAGTACTATTGAAATTCAGAGCTACCAAGCGTCATTGAAATTGGGAGCTACCAGTTATTTTTCTAACAAGGTCCAAGAACTGGACCCATTCTAGTAAACAAGTGAGGACCTGAAGATAACTTGGCACTAGGCCATACATTTAAAGTTGATTTAAGTCTATACTTAAGTTCAGTATTTAGTTTCTATACTACAGAAAATAAAGTATTAAAAAGAATTAAATAAGTTGTTCTATATAATAACTATGATTTCAAATTAGTTTTCCTCAAATTAGTGCCCAGTGCATGAGATGAACTTCAACTCTGGTCTTTAATTCTATTGTCTAGAAACTATGGGCTTTGGTGTCCAACATGATACGAGGTTAAGGGAAATGATGTTAAATCATAGTTTGATCTAGCTAATAGGAGGTTATGCCAAACTACAGTTCAACCACACATATGCCTCATGGCTTCCTTCGCCCAAACAATGCAACTTCAAATGATATATCTGCCATTAGCTTTTTTTTTTAAAGTTTTTTTTAAACAAATATATCGAATCAATATGTGAACACTCTGGTACCTGGGTGTCATACGTTCTAATACAAGTAAAACTGATAAAGTTAATCATAATTATTACATTCAATCAACTTATGTTTTAATAATAATAATAATAATAATAATAATTATTATTATTATTATTATTATTATTATTATTCTCCGCCGTTGTCGGTCCCAAGCCCGGATGAGAAAGGAGGAAGGTTGGGATCAGGTTGGCATCTGGTCCCGTAAAAAAAAACCCGCCAACCCATACAATATGGTGAAAAAAACGAATAAGAATTCCATACCGCATCGGTCGTCGCGCGGGTTAACAAGGGCCGCGGCGGATGTTGGGGTCCCTGGACATCCGTCGACAAGTGGGCTACAAGTGGACCAGCCAACAAAACGACAAAAATATAGTGCAGATGAAAACCGTGCCATAATGGCCTGTTACTACAACTCAGAGCCAGAAAAAAGAGGATATTTAAAGCGAATGTATGAATTATGGAAACAACAATATCCAGATTCAAATGTTAGTGAACAACGACTAGCAGATCAAAGGCGATTTATTATACGGAATAAAGTGTTTAGTGAAGTTGAACATGAGGAGATTCAGGCAAATTGCAAAACCCAAAAAACAATATCACAAGCGGAAATAACTGATATTCAAGACACAACTAAAGACACTATAGTAGAACTCCCAGAAGAAGCTCTCGGGGAGGAAATAACATCACCACCACTAGAACCAGTTATCATTGAACCAACTGATGAACTAACTCAAAAACAAAAAGAATTGAAGGATAAGATCATGGAGCATTTTCTGCTTAATGAGGAAAGGCAACGTTTACCATCACTAAAAACTGTGCCTAAGAAAATTTTGGCCCCTATCATGAAAATGGTTAATGCAGTGTTTTCAACAATTGAACCGGGATCCATCTTGGAAACAAACCAGTTAATGTACAGTGCAGCTGTAATAGTCACTAATGAACTAGGCATTAAAATTAAAGTACCTAGTCACACAACAGAAAAAGCATCAAAGCCAAAGTGGAAAATCCGTTTAGAACAAAAAATCAAAAAATTAAGGGCAGATGCTAGTAACTTAAAGAACATGCATGAGCAACGGCTTAAAAACAACAAAATCATAGATCGGCTAATCAGAAGATATAGATTGGATACAAGAAACATCAATGAAGCTGTAGAGATTGTAAAACAGCAGATAACAGCAACAGCTAGAAAAATTGAAAGATATGAGGCACGAATCATCCAATATAAACAAAATCAGCAATTTCGATCAGACCAACGGTGTTTTTATCAAAGTCTTAATGTGAATCGTGACACCAAAAGTGAAAAACCAGAAAAGCAGGCCACAGTTGAATTCTGGAAAGAATTGTGGGAAAATGCAAAGGACTACAACAAGGAAGCAAAGTGGATACATGACTTTGAGAAAAGCATTGGCAACAAACAAATGCAAGTATTAGAAATAACAACTGAGATGATCAAAAATCGAGTTAAAAAGGTAAAGAATTGGACATCACCTGGAAAGGACCAATTACATGGTTTCTGGCTCAAATATCTGACCAGTTTACATGCAATATTAGCCAGGCAACTGAATGAAATTTTACAAAAGGGCCAAATTGATGAATGGTTGACAACTGGAAAAACATACTTGATTCAGAAAGATCCAACTAAAGGAACAACACCTGAAAACTATAGACCAATAACATGCTTGCCAACAACCTTCAAATTACTCACAGGCATTATTGCAGATAACATGATGGATTATTTGGAAACAAACAACATCTTGCCAGTAGAGCAAAAAGGCAACAAAAGAAGGAGCAGGGGCACAAAAGATCAGCTTCTAATTGATAAAATGATATTAGAAAATTGTAAGAACAGAAAAACGAACTTGAATATGGTCTGGATTGATTACAAAAAGGCATTTGACTCACTGCCACATAGTTGGATCATAAAATGCAACTGGCATTAGCAAAAATATTACATCCTTTACTGAAAAGGCAATGAAACAATGGAGAACTGAGTTGGCAGTAGGGAATGAGAGCTACGGAATGGTTAATATCAAGCGAGGAATTTTCCAGGGTGATTCACTTTCACCTCTTCTCTTCATCATCGCAATGATCCCACTATCAGTAATCTTAAAAAAAAATGAAATTAGGCTACCAAACAGCCAAAAAAGCTGAAAAAATTTCGCATTTACTATATATGGATGATTTGAAACTCTTTGGAAAGTCAGAAATAGAAATCCAATCATTGACAAATACAGTCCGAGTATTCAGCACCGATATTTCAATGCAGTTTGGCATGGAAAAATGCGCCACTGTATCCATAAAAAGGGGCAAAATCACTGCATCTGAGGGAATTGAAATGCCCAATGGCCAACTAATTAAATGCAAAGAAAATGAAGCCTACAAATACTTAGACATTCTGCAGTTGGATAACATCAAGCATGGAGAAGTAAAAACTATTGTCAGGCGAGAGTACACCAACAGAGTTAGGAAAATTTTGAAATCTAAATTGAATGGTGGAAATACAATCAAGGCCATAAATAACTGGGCAATACCAGTTATAAGATACACAGCTGGCATAGTTAACTGGACACAAGCTGATTTGGACCTTTTGGACCGAAAAACCAGGAAACTAATGACAATGCACTACAGTTTACATCCACGTGGTGATACTGATAGACTATATCTGTCCCGAAAATCAGGTGGCAGGGAATTATTACAAGTGAAGCAAACAGTTGAAGAGGAAAAACATGCACTGGCTGATTATTTAAAAGAAAGTCAAGAACATCTATTAATCGAAGTAAAGAACAAAAATCTACTGAAGGCCCAACAGACAAAACAAGAATACAGAAAAGATGTGATAAAATCAAGAATGGAGAGTTGGCAGAACAAAGCACTGCATGGTCAATTTCTGGAAAAAATAAAAGATAAAGTGGACAGTGAACAAACTTGGTTATGGTTAAAAACAGGTACATTAAAGAAAGAAACAGAGTCACTAATCCTGGCTGCGCAAGAACAAGCTATCCGCACAAATGCCATTGAGGCCAAAATCGAAAAATCCTCTGATGATGCCAAATGCAGACTTTGCAAAGAAGCTGATGAAACTGTTGATCACATACTCAGCTGCTGTAAAAAA
The DNA here is from genome assembly GCF_051295495.1 of Thamnophis sirtalis. Classification (NCBI taxonomy): domain Eukaryota; kingdom Metazoa; phylum Chordata; class Lepidosauria; order Squamata; family Natricidae; genus Thamnophis; species Thamnophis sirtalis. The sequence goes on along the minus strand of NW_028261384.1, from coordinate 30,212,941 downwards.
ATCGTGCAGACTGATTATAAATTGCGGCACAATTCAGTAGCACAAATGATCCATTGGAATTTGTGCAAAAATTATAATATTAAAACAGCAACAAACTGGTGGGAACATCAGCCTGAAAAAGTCACCGAAAATCAGATGGTCAAGATCTTGTGGGATTTCCGTATACAAACCGACAAAATACTGGTGCATAATACACCAGACATCACACTGGTTGAGAAAAATAAGGTCACAATCACAGACATCGCAATACCAGGTGATAGCAGGGTCACCGAGAAGGAACATGAAAAAATCGCAAAATACCAGGACTTAAAAATTGAAATTCAATGACTATGGCACAAACCAGCAGTGGTAATTCCAGTGGTAATTGGCACACTGGGTGCTATTCCAAAAGCACTGGAATTACATTTAAAACAGTTAAAAATTGACAAAATCACCATCAGTCAAATGCAAAAAGCCACACTGCTTGGATCTGCACGCATATTACGAAAATACGTTACGACGTCCTAGGCCCCTGGGTGGGGCCCGACTAGTAACCAATGCCAAATCCGGCGAAACAACTGGCTGCTGTGATACAATTGTATAATAATAATACACATTTCTATTAGGTTGCAATCTGTCATTATTCAATTATTCCATGTTTTCTCTTGTTATTACTTTTATTTATTATATAAAAATGTATACACTTATTCCCACTATCTGACGTTAGCTTTCTTTTTTTAAAATATATTTTTATTATTTTTACATTTAAAACAATGAAGTACTGCGAAGTCGAAGTGGCCATACATTCACATTATACAGCTAGTCTCAAACATTAACAATTAGCCTACTTAATACATTGTCTGTTCTTCTGTCCAATCACAATGTATACAGTTTGTTCCAGTCTTGTCACCTTGTCTTATACCAATCATAAAATCTGTTCCAGACTTCAAAATATTCTGATTCCCCTTTATTTTTAAGTTCAAGAGTGAGCCTATCTGCTTCTGCACAGGCCAACACTTTTCTGATTATATCTAGCTTCGATGGTGTGTTTTCTTTTTTCCAATATTGTGCATAAGTTATGCGCGCTTAAGTACATATATAATTAGATAAAGTGTATCTTTCTTAAACCCCTCAGATATTATAACTAGGAGAAAAACGTCTGGTTTAAACAAGATTTGGTTTCCCACCATTTGTTCTAACCACGATTTAATCATTTTCCAACATTTTTTTGCCTCATTGCACATCCACCACGTATGATAAAAAGTGCCTGGTGTTTCTTTACACTTCCAACAATTGGGGGCCAGATTTTTAAACATTTTGGAGAGCTGTGCTGGGGGGGCAGATGCCATCTGTAGAACATCTTATAAAAATTTTCTTTATACGCTATAGCCAATGTTAGTTTCTGATTAAGTATCCAAAGTTTTTTCCACTTAGCCAATTCCACATTATAACCGAAATTTTTCGCCCAGGCAACCATAGTTTCTTTAACATGTTCCTCCTCTAGCTTGTATTCCAACAAAAATCTATAGAACACTTTGATCAGCCTGTTGTTGCAAGTATATTTAAAAGGTTAGTATTATATGGTGTTGGATAACAAACATGAACAGCTTATTTATTTATTTGCTATATTTGTAAATTAGCATACTCCTACAAGATTCCAGTGGTTTATAAAGTAGATTAAACATCAAGCCAAATGTGACAAAATTAATTACAAAAATCAATAGAATATTTTTTTTAAAGCATTTGTCCTTCTTTCAGCAACTTTTAGCAATTAAAATCACTGTGAAACAGTTCAATCTTCACCATCTTTCTAATGTCATGAGAAAAGGTGCCATACAGAGCTTCAGGGAAGGCTATGTTTTTCAAACAGCCACTTTAAGATATGTGAACTTCAGAATTCCAGTGTGAAATTCTCATATTGGAATTCTGGGAGTTGAAGTCTACATATCTTAAAGTCACTAAGGGTGAAAAAACACTGCTCTTTAAGGATGGGGCCATAACTGGAAACAATGATTCCTATTTTCCCCACTCTCAAAAAAAAATTCACATGGAAACTCCACAAGAGCCAATCACAGACCATACAGGCACTTGAAGCAGATGCTTTTTAGAAGTTCAGTTTAGGTTTACGAACTATCAAATGCCCTGCTTCTTAAGCATAGCTGAATGCAGCTATACGAGCAACAAGTGAAAATTTGTTCTGTTTCTTTCTATTGAAAACCATACATAACTTTTAAGTTGCAGTTGAAATTCAACCCAGGTTTGCACAATGTTTTCAGTGAAAGATGCATTTGATCTTTTTCTATAAACAGTACAAAGCATGAAACTGCGATAAGTATATAATATCTGGCCTTTTGAGAAATAGATTTCCAACTAGAAGGAATTGTATTATTTGTTTCCCCTTTAATTCACTTCCTTAATTGAAGAAGGGCAACTTGAAACAGAATGTTTCTTTTCAGGAAAAAAAAAAGCTGAAAAATATGACAACTGAGGTTGTCTTTTAACTTACCCTTTTAGTTTCACATCTGATAACAGCATTAATGACTGAGTACTGCTATGACCATAAAGCAAAAGGTTAAATAAATGTTACTTTCCATTTGTTTTGGGAATCTATAAAAGGTAAATTTAATTAGATCTGTCTTCGTTGGCCACCAAATAATAGTTTGAATTGGACTGATATATGTTTTTCAAAGTTAAAATTGCCTAGAATGTCATTGTCTTCCTAGTGTTATACTCCCTGGTGCAGGGTCTGCTTTTCAAATTGACGAATGCCACCTTGCATGATCAAACATGGTTTCTGGGTCCACCCGGGCAATTTTTATCTCTGCATTTATTGTGATTTCTTGCCATCTTTGTTTTGACCTTCCACTAAGGCACTTGCTATCTTGTATTAAAGTGAAAGGCGATGCAGGCAACAGTTGGGATGTTGCTCATAGGACATTTCTCCCACATTTCCTCAGGTATTGGCACAATGCCCATTTGCTGCCATACTGTGTCATTGCTGACCCGATTTTCCAATTTCCAATTTAATAAAATTTGTATGCCGCCCACTCCCTAGGGACGATCAAGAAGATAAACATCTAACAACCAATGAAGCATGTACATCTCTGTGGCATGTAAAGAGCGCTCAATGCATTTTGCCAGCACTCAGCGCCATATAAAGCTACTGGGCATACCATTATTTTATAAACCATTGATAGATTGGCATGCATCAATCACAAAGCACTCCAGAGATCTCTTCCATCATAGCCATGCTTTGTTCCCTCCTGCACACACTTTGTCATTAGTCCTGCAGTATCGAAAATTGTCAAACAGTTTTATAGGAACTGAAATAACAGCAGTGAATTAATTAATGCTGATGTTAGAACAGAATGAATTTCACGATTAACAGTGGCTGATAAGATTATAGATATTTGAACTAAGCACACAATGATAAAACAAGCTGTTCTTTTGACTCATTTTAACAAAGCTATTAAAAGTGATATGGCAGTTATTTTATGAGAATTAAATAATATCGACTGTTTTATTGGGATTTTTTTTACATGGGCCAGCATACTTGTATTATATGAACACCAAGTAATATTACATATTATTAATATTAGAGTATTATTTGCCTTTATTCATAATATTAGTTATTTTCACGTATTAATGAATCTTAATTAATTTGTCACATTTAGGTCACTTCTAATTAGAATATAAGATTATGAAATAACTTTCAATTGTAGTTTTCTGAGCAATCATGTTGTTATAAGAGCAAATCTTATTATTCAACTTCTCTTCACAATGTGATTAAGATAAAATATTTAATCTAAATTGATTTAAAATTATTTAAATTATTTTATTTCATCTCAACTGCATATAACCTTACTGTCAAAAATGTATATCAGAGTAGTTGATTCTTATCCAATCTAAACTGCTTTTTAAAGTAAAATAAGATAAATAATATTTTGTTACAAATCTCACTGCTATGGTACTATAGAACTAGCAATACATGAAACCTACATGAATGCTACAATTAAAAATTGGGCACTATCATTTCACTTTTGAAGAAAATAATGCAACTTTTCAATACACCCAGTAATTTTTTTAAAAAAAACCTACTACTACTACTACTACTACTACTACTACCACCACCACCACCACCACCACCACCACCACCACCACCCACAACCACCACTCCTACCATTAGCAAACAATAATAGCATTAATCTACAGCAAGTGGCAGATGTCAAAGCATGATTGGACTTAGCTGTTATCTGAATGGAAGACTATCAGGAAGTATATAGCTGCAGAATAGACTCAAAAGCTGAAAATACTTTGGAGAAAAAGTCAACAGCAATGTTTGTCAAAAGAATGTCTCTAAGGATACACACTGATGCCAAAAATCAATAGTTATTTCTTACCCCTGCTTTAGTCTATTCCTCTGCTCTGGGTTAGATTTCTCCTTGCAGTCATCATCAATCATGCACCATTGAACCAGCTAAAAAGTGATTACACGATATAGGTCAAAGATATGTTCAGTTTTGCTTTCCTTTGGATAGTAGTTTAATCACAGCATTGGGGGAGGGAGAGTGCTGGCTTGTTCTGCAGCATATCCTTTAATTCTTGGCAACTAATATAAATTTAGAATTAAAACCAATTAGAATCCTTCCTTGTGGGGAACAAGTATGATGAATAGCTGAGCTGGTACCACTGGTATTTACAAGCTGCTTAAGCCATCAGCTTACAATTCTCATATTTAAGAAGGGGAATCCTTTTTAAAATCCCATCACTGTGATTTTTGAGGCTGATTCTTCCCTCCAGCTTTAGCTTTAGACTCTGGAACGGCTTCATTTAAAAATCTGCTCTCTTGTGATTAGAATGGAGACACAGTTCACAATATTCAATTCAAGAAAATTGGAACTATCATTTTAAGAAAATTTCACTTTTTACATGGAGTGTGGATCTGTGGCGTTTATGGAACTCTTGGGAATGGCCAAATTGCTGAAACTAAGCAGATACAGAAAAACTCCCGTCAGGTTCCACTAGAAGATTATATCCAATGAATTCCTTGGTGGTCAATTAAGAAATAAATTTGTTTGAATATAATATCAGACAGACAATGATCTACTACATGAGTGCCAAACTCGCTGTGTCATGTTGCCATCAAGTGACGTTTCACAATGTTTTGCTCATACGCAGAGCTGGGGTTGGCATGACCTGTATATGACCAGCTCAGAGGCTGCCATGTTATTCCTGACATCTTAGACCAATTGTCATATGTCTTCCGAGGGAGTTAAATTACTTATTTATTTATATTTAATTAGATTTTTATCCCACCTTTATTAATTTATAAGTAGCCCAAGGTGACAAACATACTTATCTTTTTCCCCACACCAACAACCCTTTGAGATTTGTTGGGCTGAGAGAGTGACTGGCCCAAAGTTATCCCAGGGTCTAGGATAACTCACCACAGCCAGCTTACCACCACCAAGTTGCTTCTGCCAATTCACCGCCACCAACTCATTGCAGGACAATTCAAGACAGCCAATTCATTGTTGGGATAACTCAGTGCAAGCCATCGAAGAGAGAGCTGAGTGGGAGGGCAAACAAATGGTAGAGCACAGAGTGACAGCAGGAGCTGGGCCTTTCCATTTCCACACATACGCTGCCCTCTGGCTGCCCGTGGTGAGCTGTCCCCAGGGCAAGTTGACTATATTGGGCTGTCTCGTGTTGACTTGGGTGGTGATTTGGTAGAGGCAACTTGGCAGTGGCAAGCTGACTGGCCCAAATTCCAAATCACCCAGCTGGCTTTCATGCCTAAGTTCCTGGTTTCCAGCCTAGTGCCTTAACCACTAAACTAAATACATTAAAATTAAAATTCACAGAAATTTTAAAAAATGAATTGTAGCTTATGGTTTATACAAAAAAATGGGTTTTCAATATTACTGAGGTTGAATATATGCAGACTTCTTTTTATGCAATTCTCTCTCTATAAGAAAAACAATATTCTGATTCAAAATAATCATGATAGTGACCCTGCTACAGTTTTCTTAAATCTGGCATCCCAATGTGACTGCTCATATACTGAGTACTGAATACCAGGAATAGATTTGTTTTCAGCCCCCCTCCCTCCAATCCATGCTGTAGAACAGGGATCCTCAAACATTTTAAACATTCACAGTCCCTTAGACTGTTGGCTAGGAGATCATGTGACTAGATGGGTGTGGCCAATTTAGCAGTCCATTAAACAATCCACACAAATTAAACTTAAATTTGTTATGCTCCTGGGGGGTAGAAAGCAGGTTAGTGAAGGGATGCAGTGGTTTGGGGTGTGTGTACATCTCTCTCTCTCCCTCCCTCCCTCCCCCTCTCCCTCTCCTCCCCTCTCCCCCTAGAGGCCAGGGAGGCCAAAAATTGGCCCCTTTTTGGCTCCTCAGTCTCTAGAACCACTCAGCTGCCCCCAAACAAGCCCATTATTTGGCCTCCTGAGGTCTTCATGCATCCCATTTTTGGCCTCCTCAGCCTTCAGAAGGTGGGTGGGGGGCCAGTGGGTAGGTGGGACAGTGTGGGTGGGGCAGCCTTGTGGTCCCTCACGGGCCAGATTAATGGCTTCAACGGGCCATATCCGATCCCCGGGCCATAGTTTGAGGATCCCTTCTGTAGAATGTCTTCATTGGGAAAGGATACCTGGTTCCCTTTGTATTTGCATTTTAGTTCCAGATGATGGTGTTTCAATTTTCCCAGGCCGTGTTAAAATAGACATGTGGTACATGAATATGTTAATTTTTTTAAAATCCTATAATGCTGTCACAGAGCTTTTTAATGCATTTTATTTTTTACTAATTTATTAGCTTCTTAGTAGCATCACTGTAATTTTAGCTGCTGTTTTTTAGTTTATATTTTCCAATTACAATTTTCATTTCTAGACTACCTTGGAAATCATATGAGGTTAGAAGAAGCCACCAGGGTGGATATACAAATATTAATGGAGCCTTTTCAGCAAAAGCAGAAGGTCCAAGCCATGTGCCTAAAATAGTTTAGAGCCTAAACTTTCTGACTTTGTTTGAAGGCCACCTACTAAAAGAATATAGTACTGAAAGAAACAGACAGATTTCAAGGTTTGTCCCAAACATCTTACTTTTGGTAATTGTCCAAAAGACAAGATAATGCTCTTTGATCCTTCCTGCTCTGTGCTGATGCCATAATTAAACCATCAATTTAAAAGAAAACAACCCAGCCTAGATATACTCACATTCTCTACAGATTTACAGGAATAAAAAACAAATTCCCACTCCTGAATTTTGTATCAGACCTGTAGTCAGCTAAAAGATTAGAGAAGGCCACTAGAAAAAAATAAGGGTGGCAGTTTAGAGGCCTTTTGTAAATTGAATAACTGTAAATAATTTGAGACAGCACATCTTCCCTGTTGTCTAATGAGATCCTTACTTTACCTCCAGTTCATATTTATTATGTTCTCACCCTTCAGGATGAAGAAAAATACTTCTCTCTTCCTTTCTATTCTGCACTGGTCAGACTGTATTTAGAATTTAATGTCCATTTCTGGATACCATATAGCAGCATGTCCAAGGGAGCGCAGCAAAGGTAATATGGATCAGGAGTGGGTTCCAGCAGGCACTACTGCCAGTTTGCTCGTGTGCGTGCTTCATGTGTGCATGCATGCACAGTGCAATTAAAATTGTTCTGCGCATACGCAGAACTGAAAAACAAGATGGTGCCACCTGGGGAACCGGTTTGGGGACATGGCAGGCCTGGGTCTTTGCCAGTTCCAGCGATCCAGCCCTCCAAACCACTACCAGTTCAGCCAAACAGGTCTGAACTGATAGAAACCCACCACTGATATGGATCCTGGAAAGAAAATGTACGAGGAATAATAGAAAATGTTGAGTATGTTTAGTCTTGAGGAGAGGAGATAGCAAGGACACGTCACATGATTAATACCTTTTAATATCTGATGGCTGTCATCTTGAAGATGAGGAAGATTTGTTAAGAGTTGTTCCAGAAGATGGAACAAAAAACCTAGGAATAAGAGAAATGTCCAAGTAGTAAGAGTGATTCAACAATGGAATAAGTCTCCTTGAGAATCTGAGGAATCTTCTTAATGGAAGTTGGATGCTGAAATAACATTCAACTCACTGGGTAGAGGACTGTACTAGATGATATCCAAGATCCCTTCCATATTATGGTGACATTCCATTATGCAAGTATCCTCTTCCTATTGTCTCAATATTATAACTCAGATAACTGCTGTGACTCACAATATTCTAGTGATTTGGATTAATTAATTAATTCATTTGTTTATTTTATGGTTTTAATAGTGTACTCAAAAGTTTTTAATGTTTTTGAAACAGCAATAATAATATATCTGCCTTCCTTCAAGAATAATGTTTAACAGAGTTAATTACTAGAGTAATTAAACTTTAGAGTTCACTACCATGAGAGGTGGTGTTGGCTACCAGCTTGGCTGGCTTCAAAAAAGATTGGATGAATTCATGAAGATCATAAGGATCACTGGTTATTAGCCTGAATGGCAGTGTGACTGACACTGAAGGTCACTTGCTAGGAGTCTAATGAACTTCCTTGTGCAGTCAGTTGGCTACCCTGAGAACAGACTGCTGGACTAGAAAAGCCTAGGTCACTACTTGGGATCATAAAATTGAGGTTAGATAAACTAAACTACTTCAATGAACTTTGAAATGTCATGAGAGATAGACCTCTGGGGCAGGGAAGTCAACAACAGCACTGAACAGTAAGAGTTAGGAGACATGAGTTTTCAAATTCTAACTGTGGACTGGATTCTGCTTTGTTCCTGCTGCCTGCATGTTATATGAGCCTTAGTCAAATGACTGGAATTGACATTGGATTTATCATCAGGCTTTGCATCTGTTCAGGATAGCAGGCAGTAGTGGAAGAAGGTGAAACAACGGGAATCTGAAGAGGAGGATATTGGCATCAGCAGCAGCAGTCCTGAACTGGAAGACCTCTTACATAGAGGCAATAAATCAAATAATTGTTTTGCAGACTAAATTCAGAGAGACTGATGCAACAAAAAGTGACTCACTATCTCTTCAGCGGGGTGAGGGCAGTAGGCCACAGGACTGAAGAATTTTGTGTCTCCTTGTTTAAAACACTGCATGGTGAGAGAACTATGCAAACAACATCACTGGAGGTACACTTACCGCTCTTCATAAAGTATTGAATATAACATAATTGTGGTTGGGGGGAAAGCATTTTTATCACTTAATACACTGGTGTTAAGACATAACAAACTAGGAAATTGAAAAATGTCCAGAAGAAGAGAATGACAAACATTTCTATAGTTTTGCAAAAAAAAAATAATTGCCTTGTATGGCTATATCACCATGCAGTCCATTGTTTCTCAATCTTGGCAACTTCAACTTCCAACTAACCCCATGCTGGCTGTGGAATTCTGGAAGGTGAAATCCACACATTTTAAAGTTGCAAAGGCTGAGAAACAAAGATATAGTCAAAGCAGGAACTGAGCTTAAAATTGAAGGAGGCTGTTCATATAATTACTCTCCCTATTTTCAATCATTTTTTTCCTTCCACAATTTATATATGTATACCTTCAAATCAATCTTCAGTCCTTGCAATTACCTGGACAAATCCAAGCAGTTCTTTTTTGGCAACATCTTTATGAAATGTTGCAGTGGGTAGGAATAACACTGGAAACAGGAAGATAATCCTTGGATAAAAGAGATTTGAATCTGAGGCAGAAAAGTAATTTGAGAAAGTGTGTCAGTCTTGATTCTACCTGGAGGGAGGAGAAGGGTATTCAGACTTTTAAGATTGTTACCTTATAATAAAACTTTATAATAATTCTTATAATAACAGTATTTTTATTCATAATTTTGATTTCTTAGCCTGATCTGCCTCAAAGGCTGACAAATATTTGCCATTGTTCTCTTCCTAGTGCTGGGAGAGAATGACTGGGCCAAAGTCATCCAGCTGGCTTCATGCCTAAGAGAATTAGAACTCATCAACTTCCAGCATTTAACCACTACGTTGATGTGTCTCTGTATTGCATATCCTCCTTCTCATTGATACCGGTTGCCAGGTCATTATTATGAATTAGGCACCCATAATTGGGCACTCACAATTGGGCTTTCAAAAGGGTAACATCTTATAAGGCTTCTCTCAAAAGTAGGAGATGTCCTTTATTTACACCCAGAAAATGGATAAACTCACTGGCCAAGCACTTGGTGTTATTGCGGGGCACAAATAGAACCGGAAATGAAGTGGCCAAATTCTTAGAAAGCAACTTTAAAATCACCCCATATCCTGCTAAGGTTTAGATGTAGTTCAAAGGGCACTTGTGTTATAAATGGTATTCTTCCTCTCTCCAGTCCTGCAATGCACAGAAGTGTCAGAACTCTATTGAAATCCCATTATTCTATCCTATCCGAAGTAAAGCACCTACTGAGCAGAGGAAATGAAAGTATTTTTACCTGTCTTTTATAAACAGTAAAGGTCTAAAGAATGTAGATATATGGACTTCATGGTACTTGTTCAACCATCAAATAGAGTCAGGCAATAATAAAACAGATCAATTTGTCCACAAGATGCCTGCTTTCCAATGGAAAATCACAGTCCGACTGAAGCAAGATGCATAATGCTAGGTTTTATTCATTGGGACATTGTAGGTCATAAAAACAATCTATGAACAATCTCATAATGTTGGCAGGAGCAATAATTGGAAAAGTAAGGAAATATATGGTTTCAGAATCTCAACTATCATGTACTAATTATCCTTGATGATGCTTTTTCTGTGTCTCTCTTGTTTTTTTAATCCATTAAAGCCAGACAGAGACGTCCTACTTTTATAACTAGACTCTCAACTAACCCTCATAGGTGCTCCATATGAATAGAAAACTATTTGTATGTTTATCATCAAATTAGCCTTAAGTGTTTTGCCTTCACAAGAGGAACTGCCCTCTCTAAAGGAGTATATGGTATATAGTTAAACTATCCACTTGACTCTACAAATTAGAATAGTTCACTGGTAATTGTCTGAAATGATTCGGCAAGCCCATTTGAGTAATAGGTTAAAAAAAATCAGCAGCAGAACAGAATATAAGCTTCCTTTCAGGCTCCAATTAGCTCAGAAAACTTAGGGCCTCAGTGGCACAGTGGTTAAAGTGCATTGCAGGCCACTTCTGCTGACCATCAGCTGCCTGATTTCGGCAGTTCAAATCCCATCAAGCTCAAGATTGACTCAGCCTGCCATCCTTCCAAGGTGGATAAAATAAAGAGCCAGATTGTTGGGGGCTCCAAACTCGATTGCAGATAATACAATATCAGCAACAGAGTGCTCAATGCCTGGAATGCTCTACCTGACTTCAACCTTAAACTGTCTATCATGGACCTCACCCTCAGCGGGGACTAAGAGGTCCGTAAAGGGGGCATGCATAAAGCACACAAGCACACCTACTGTCCTGTCCTACTGTCTCCATTTATTTGTACTCATTTCCTTTGCTCATGCCCATGTTTATACTTATACCTGTTATCTTGTACATGTTTGACAAACTAAATAATAAACAAACAAACAAACAAAACCCCATAATTGCTCACTTCACCAACCTTTCTTGTGCTCTTCTTCTGACTGGGCACCCTATTCTCTATTGCTTAATTCTGTTTTAGACTAACCATACTCACATCTTGTTAAACAAATTGTATCTAAAATCCTTAGAAGTGGCTAAACTGAGTTCTGGTTTATTTCTGAAAATAAGCCAAAGCCTTGTAGTCAACCTATGGCATATAGCAAAATCTTCCAAATAATTATATAGAAGAGGAGGGAGTATCTGAAGAAAAAGCATAGGAATCTGGGGAATGTTTGATGAAACTTACTACATAAACCATGATCAACTATCATCTATCTACCTGTCCACATAATAAACCAGGATTCAGAGAAAGAAGATGCAGGCAAAGTTTCATATTGCCTACCTATTCTTCCCAAGCTGTGGGACGCGGTGGCTCAGTAGCTACGATGTTGAGCTTGTTGATCAAAAGGTTGGCAGTTCGGCGGTTCGAATCCCTAGTGCCAGATAACAGGGTGAGATCCTGTTGTTTGTCCCAGCTTCTGATAACCTAGCAGTTCGAAAACATGTAAAAAATGCAAGCAGAAAAATGGGTGTTCCATGCACCTTCAGCATTTAGTCATGCAGGTTACATGACCACGGAGACATCTTCGGAAAGCGCTGGCTCTTTGGCTTTGAAACGGAGATGAGCACTGCCCCCTAGAATCGGGAACAACTAGCACATATGTGTGTGGGGAACCTTTACCTTTACCTATTCTTCCCAAAAGTGTTTGCTCTAATCCTTTTTTAAACATAGACATATTTGAAACATTTCCCTTAAAACCTTTGTCTAAATCAATTATTTACTTAGGCCTCCTCTACTCCCCAAATTCCTAACCCACTCCCTGCTTCCCATTTAGTCAAAAAGTCTGTTTTTGTGTTCCTCTGGAGATGTTTCAAGGCCAAAGAATAAGTCTTTTATTCGACACCCACACAAAGCAAAGAAACTTTCTTTCCATTTTAAAAAAGAATGTTATAATTGGCAGAGTCAAAAGAGACTTCCCCACATTCTTCTTCTTCTTTAAAATTATCTAAGGCACCAATTACACTTTACTGAGTTTTAATAGGGCAAGAGGCAGGCAATACATAAACGTACCTGTGCAATAATAACTATTTTCCCATGTCACTTAAACTACAATAAAGTATATTTATGGCTGGAGTGATTTGCTTCTATTTCACAGCTTCCTAAGGTAAATTGACTAAACTCACTTAGCAACCCCCCTCGCAGTTTTTTTCAAACTCCTCTACCCACCCATAAATTGTGTTACCAAAATTTAGAGGCCAAAATTATAGATTTGTGATGGCTTAATTTTTCACAGAATAATAAAGTTGGAAAGGCTCATTTCGACCTCCTGCTGTGTCTAGGATTTAAATTAATGTATCACCAATATATGGTTGTCCAGTTTCTTCTTAATTGTATCCAAATTAAAGACTTCTCTGCATAATCAGCCTCACTGCCAAACTACTCTGACTGTTAGTATTCTTTTACTTCTGTTAGTTAAAATCTGTCTTGTTATAACTTAAAACCACAATTCTGCAAGAAATGACAGAGAAAATGGCACCCATTCAGTTATTTGAAGTTTATTCGAAATACCCAGAATCATAGAGCTTATTAACCTTTGCCTGACCACATACTTTCAATTGTTGGACAAATATATCAACAAATCAAAGAAATACTCATGGAATCACCACATTCGGGACTAATAGCAGAGACCACAATGCAACGCTTAAAATTTATAGCACTCCTATACATACAAGCCAGAGGTGGTATTCAGCAGGTTCTGACCAGTACTGGAAAATCGTTGGCAGAAATTTTGAGTAGTTTGGAGAATCAGTAAATACCACCTCTGACTGGCTCTGCCTCCATCTGTTCTCTGCCTCCCAAGTCCCAGTTGATCAGAAGGAAATGGGGATTTTGCAGTAACCTTCCCCTGGAGTGGGGTGGGAATGGAGATTTTACAGTATCCTTCCACTGCCATGCCCACCAAGCCACAATCACAGAACTAGTAGTAAAACAATTTGAATCCCACCACTGATACAACCTAAAGTATGGATCCATTATACAGATGACACTTTTATCATAAGAAAAAAGTACCAACTAAAGAATATACATGAAACCACCACAACACTTTCAAAAGAATAAAATTCACTAGGGAAGAAGAAAAGAACAACATGCTATCCTTTCCTGGATATTCTCATCAACAGCAATTGCGATAAATTAGCAACCCAAGTCTATGTAAAACCAACCATACCGATCAACCGCTCCAAAATAACCACCCAACCTCCCACAAGAGAATCCATGTAAGAATATTTTCAAACAAGTATATACTGCAGCAACGTTTAACATCAGAAAAATTAACAGATCGTCCGTACATCTTCCAACAAAATGGACATCCAAGACAAACTATAAAAAAGGATAACACTACCATTCATTAAAAGTGCCTGACCACTCAATCCAATATAGTACAACCAACACAAACTATGAAAAGAATAACACTATAACACATCAAAAACATCTCAGAAACCACCAAGAGACTATTACAACCACATGATATCACTTAGCACACAAACAACTAAACCCTTCCAAAACATCTTAAGCAAACCAAAAGACTCAGCAGCCCCAGAAGCCCCAGCCCCAGAAGAAGAAGAAAAAACACAACATATAATGTAAGGACCACAACAGTCGCTATGTAGCGCAAATGGATAGAAGACAAGCAGACTGCATCCATGAACATCAAACAGCAGCCAGAAGACATGACGAAACTCCTTAATTTTATAACACGTGGAATAGAGGTGGGTTGCTACTGGTTTGCACTGGTTTGGATGAACCAGTAGTGGAAATTGGGATTGGGTCGCCGAACCAGTAGGGACGACAGGCTACCATGCCCCCAAACCAGTTCCCCGGTCCCCGCTGCCATTGCCGGCTTAGTTTTTAGTCATTTTTTCATGTTCTGTGCATGCACAGAACAATTTGCATTCAACTGTGCACATGTGCACAGCACACAAAGCACACCCAAAACAAACCGGCAGCAATGCCAGCAGCAACCCACTCCTGACACCGACAGACTAAAGTATAGTTTTGGGAAACTAAGCATCCTAGACCAAGCCAAGTCCAAAAAGCATCATGGATCAAGCTAAGCCCAAACATCCCTGAAGTTTGGCACTCTAACAAATTGGCCATCCATGGGCACCGAGACATACACAACATCTATATACCATTCAATCAAAAAGCCAAAATGGAAACAAAAAGACCAAAACACTTCCTCACAAACAATCAACACCCAGATGAACAGAGAATAACACCAAATTAACATTAGATCAACAATCAAGAAGCAAACAATATCCCAATCAAGCAACTACCAACTAAGAGTAAAAGTAATCAACAATCCAATCAAGAAATCATCAGGACTGATCCCACCAATACTGACAGAGACAACCTTTAATATATAAAATGAGAACAATCTCCTTACTAGTGCTGATGATGTTACCTAGCATGGTAATGAAACACCTGCAAGAAAACAACCAAGTTCAGAGAGCACCAAGGACCACAGTATTTGAAAGTCCTCTATTACATCAGTTTGTTGCCTTCTCTTCTCAGGGCTATTCATGTCCAGTTATTTCAACATCTCTTCATGGGATTTAACTTTCCAATTCCTTACCATAAAATACCATATTGTTATTACTATTTATTAAACTTATATACCACCCATCTTCCTGATAAGGCAACTTGGCCATCTTACAGATCATAAAAAGATAAAACAGAAAAGCAGTTGAAATTTAAAAACTATGTAAAAACCAGGAACTAAGAAATACTGGCTTGAGGTCTTTTTATCCTATCAACCACCTCCATTGGTAACTGTCATCTTTAGAACCCCAAGTCAACTAGCAAAGTCAAGTTTTAATATCCTTCCGCAAGGCCAAGAGGGTGAGAACATTTCTTAGCTCCAGAGTGTTACTTGCCCTATTCTGAAATTCTGTCCATTTTTAAAATCCTTCTTAAGATGACACTTTCCTTGAAAAATGAACAGACAAAAGAACTTAGATTAGATTAGCACTTCCTGTCACATGGAGTTGTACATCTGTTCTTGAAGCTTAAAACGACATTTGCTGGTCTGACCTAAAAATCAGGAAACTAGCCCCCTCTTAGGTATGAAAAACCAGTTTGGTGACAGGCATACTCACTCAGCCCAACTCACCTCACAATCTGGTACACTTCAGATATTTTGAGTTATAGCTTTCTTAAAGCTTTGATATCATCATGCTGCTTGGGTCTAGTGGAAACTAGAAGTGGTATTCAGCCAGTTTGGACCGGTTTGGGTGAACCGGTAATGGTGGCCTGCAGGTGGGGCTGTTCTGCCCACTCTCCCCGTCCTGTTTAGCCACATTTTCTAAGATGTGTGCATGCGTGCAAGCACATGCTCCCGTTTTAGGTGTGCAGAGAATTGGTGGTAAATTTATGTGAAACCTATCTCTGGTGGAAACTGAGATTGAAAAAAAATCCAGAAGTTACAGATACTGGACTATTATTCTTGGGCTAGGAGGTAGAATGTAGTAACATTAAATTATTTGGGTTAAACTGGAAATTACTTCTTTCATACCCCCATCATCACCTTCTCTCTCAATTATCCTGAATAATCCTACATTTTTCTTTTAAAAAAGGATGAAACTTTTGAATAATTTAGGTATATTTTCTGTTTTGTTTGGTAGTAATATTCAGATGTAAATAAAAAGATTCCAAATGAACAAAGATAGTTTGTTGTTTCTAACAACAAAAGACTGAAGGAAATAATATTTGTTTCAACTTGTTTTTGTCTTACAAGCCTTTGACACAGTATTCTGGGTATGGTTTTGCAGAATTTAATTATCCTCCTCTTTTTTTATGGTCTGCTGAGAGAAATTTGCTGTAGCTGAAAAGTGGATTGTGATTAATATTCCAATAAATAAATTATCTGATTAATGAAATTATTTTTGTATCTGTCTACTACTGCCCTCTGTTGGACTGTAGCTCTCCATTAGAGAGATTGAGATAGGCCCTAAATTTCTATCATAGCAAACTTGCTTTGATCTTTTCTGTTCCCCAAGACACCATCATGTGGTTAGCAGCATTTCATAGAGGCAATCCTTATTCAAGAATTATGAGTATGTGTTCCCTTTGATGGAGTTATTATGAAAAATAATAATCTTCCCAGAACTTTAGTCAAAGAACACCAAATATTGTTAAAAGAAGCAAGAGAGAGGGACAATTGTAACTTGAAGAACTTTCTAAATTACAACAAGCAATAATAGTCTGTATTCAGAAAGTACAACAATTGCTTTACTTGTAAAAAGAGGATTCACAATCTTGCCCAACATATTGAAGATTGTTCCAAAATCAAAGTGGAACAATACAACTACAATACAATTACAACAATAATAAACTGCATCTTCTTAATTCTTAAGGGAGGGAGGAAATTCTCATTGGAACATTTTAACAATCAACAATTTCCAGATTTGTTTCACAAGTAAGACTAGTTACTTGCCTTATAGAAGTGCTTAGACCAGTGTTGGCGAAACTTTTCGGCATTGAGTGCCAAAACGGGAGCACGTACGAGTGTGCTCACACGTCTGCAGGAAACTGGAAGAGCAGCCGCCCAGTGTGCATGCATGCACAGGCAAGATTATCTTCTGGTTTCCAGGACATGCATGTGCACTGGCCAGCTGGTCTTTGTGCACATATGCATGCCAGAAACCAGAAGACCAGGTGGTTGGTGCGCATGCACACCAGAAACCAGAAATCATCTTCCTGGCACGTGCATGCACACCGAGCGGCTACTCTTCCAGTTTCTGGCACTCCCGGGCACATGAAGCCCAGCTGTCGCCCATTGCTCTTCCAGGTTCTGACGCGCCCAGAGAGATGGTTCTGCATGCCACTTCCAGCATGCATGCCATAGGTTTGCCATCATGGGCCTAGACCAATCTTTCATCTTTGCTAGTACAAGATACATTTATAAATCAGGAGAGAAATGTTCCCTTAGACATTAGAAAATTAGCCTACTACCATACTGAATTTATCAAGAGAAAGACACCATTTGGCTTTTTAAGTCATTGACAAATTAAATACCATTCATCCTTTCCAAGTGGCCATCAATATCAGCCTCAACAAAAATCACTTAAAACCATATTTATATATACAGCTTTGAATGCTGTCATTATATATTACAGGTAGTGTGTTAGCATTGGAAAAAGCTACTGCTCCGAACTATATAGCTCATTCTGGATCTTGCCAACTCCTTAAGGCCACAAAAAACTGGGCATATACTAACCAATATCAGTAATTTTTTTCACTACTGTACGCAGATCAAAGTACAAGTTGTTCATTGCTGGCTCATGCCGAAAGTATACAGTACAAGAAATGACATAATATGAGAGCAATTTGGATTTGCAAATCAGTTCTTCCTTATGGAATTCCCCATAGTTCCTTAGTCCTTTCCAGTCTGACTTTATTGGTTTATGAGACATGTAGAAACATAACCATCTTAGCAACACACACTGGAGCTGCCTGTGGTATTTTTAAAGAAAATACTCTCGTGGAATGTAAGACTGGCATGCAGGAAAGCCTTCAGCCTGCTAACTCTTTTTATAAATTAGATAAAAGAATGTAGAAAACAGATGCTCCTCCACAGAAACAGCCAAGGCTTTCAAATATCCTGACAACTTGTTAATCAACAAACATATGGAACCATTTTACAAAAAACAAACCATCCAAACCACTCAGTTTACATGGCACTTTTCGATGAAAGTATTTTCCAGGTTTAGCAATGGGGAGGCATAAAGTAATATTTACTAAATACAGTACTAGTTAACTATACATTGAGCACAGAGTTCTTCAATCTGGATCTCTCCAGATGTGCTAGGACTCAATTAAGCTTCTGTACTGCAGTACCCAATTAAGCTGCTAGAGCATCCAGTGTGATAACTTACAGGTTTTCTAACGTTATAGTTTCTTGCTGTATTCAATTTTGAAAACTCTGGATTAATCTCTGACTATAATGAGGACAAAACATCAAGATCAAGTGAGGTAACCTATCTTTTACCTCCGTTTATAAAACATGTATTAATTATAATTTTGCAAAATACTTGTAAAGATTATATTTATTGATGTTATAGTCTCTGAAGCGCTAATCTTAATTTTGGTTTGTTAAAGGAACTAAGCATCAGGCCCAAGGTCAGAGACCAGACAATGAGAGCTAATCAAATTCAGTCCTTTATTTGCTTTATTTGGACAGAATTTTGCACACCAAAGCTATCATCTATTAGATATGTCCTAAAGCCGTGATGGCGGACCTGTGGCATGTGTGCCAGAGGTGGTATTCAAAGCCCTCTCTGTGAGCATGTGCGCCATTGCCAGATGCTCTTCTGGTTTCTAGCGAACATGCATGCTGGCCAGCTGTTCTTCGTGGGTGCCGGGGTGCCGCAAAACGTCCCGAAAAACAGCCCCAAACCAGGCCATTTTGGTGCCATTTTCCAGCTGTTTTTTTAGGCATTTTCAGGCCTTGGGGGGCAATTTTGGGCCTGTTTTCAGGCATGAAAACAGCCCCCAAAACCTGCCCAAAACAGCCAAAAAAACAGACATGCGCACACCAGCCAGCTGATCTTCAGGTTTCTAGCCTCCAGTGATGAAGCTCCCAAAACCTCTGAAGATAACTTTTGTTCCATTGGTTGATTGTTCTCCTTGTCAGAAAATCTTTCCTTATTTCTAGGTTGAATCTACTCTTGATCAGTTTCCATCCATAATTCCTTATCCGGCCTTCAGGTGCTTGACCCCTTCCTCTCTGTGGCAGCCCCTCAAGTATTGGAACACTGCTGTCATGTGTCCCCAGTCCTGCACTAGCCATGCCCAGTCCTTGTAACCATTCTTCATATGTTTTCATCTCCAGTCCCTAATCCATCCTGGTTGCTCTTCTCTGCACTTTTTCTCAACATTTTTTTTATAGTGTAATCACCAAAACTGGATGCACTATCCTAGGTGGGGTCTTAATCAAGATCTTCTTCTGGGAAAGCTCTGTGTTGCCAAAAATCATCTCAATTGCTCCTTAAAGGTTCCACCACACCAATTCAGGCTCCAAATTGCCTCAGCTTCAGAAAGATGGCCCTCTGGTGCATTTCAAGGATACGAGTCAATGGTACTATGTTGTAAGAACCTATGGATAAAATAATCAGAGTTGCTAATGTATCCAAAAAGAATCCAAGTAATCTGGGGCAACGGTGATCAACAGAGTGTTTAGACTAGCAAAATTGCCCATTTCATTCTGATTGAACACATTTCAGCTATCCAAGGCAAACACCATGTACTGTAAGTATAATTTGATGTCTAATGCTTGGTATGAGTTTGAACTCACAGTAATTTATCTCTGTTATGCTGCAAAAGGAAGAAACACATAAAGTCATGTTCTCCAGATGGCATACTCTAGATGTGTTTAATCATGATTTCTATCATCCCCTTCTAATGCTTGTGTCACGATATTGATTGAAGGTGTCAGGCTGGTGAAGATGAAGCTAAATGTACATACTAAAAACTTTACTTTTTTTGTAAATATATTGCTATTTTTTTCTCCTGTGGCCTTATATAAAAATATTTTTCCATTGTATTCCTAACCTATAAATATCAATTAGAAACTGAAACTGCAAATTCTATATAAGATGCATTGCCACAGTACTATTGTATCTTATAATACAATAATCACAATAGCAGAGTTGGAAGGGACCTTGGAGGTCTTCTAGTCCAACCCCCTGCCTAGGCAGGAAACCCTATACCATTTCAGACAAATGGCTATCCAACATCATCTTAAAAATTTCCAGTCTTGGGGCATTCATAACTTCTGGAGGCAAGTTGTTCCACTGATTAACTGTTCTAACTGTCAGGGAATTTCTCCTCAGTTCTAATTTACTTCTCTCCTTGATTAGTTTCCACCCATTGCTTCTTGTTCTACCCTCAGGTGCCTTGGAGAATAGTTTGACTCCCTCTTCTTTGTGGCAACCCCTGAGATATTGGAACACTGCTATCATGTCTCCCCTAGTCCTTCTTTTCATTAAACTAGACATACCCAGTTCCTGCAACCGTTCTTCATATGTTTTAGCCTCCAGTCCCTTAATCATCTTTGTTGCTCTTCTCTGCACTCTTTCTAGAGTCTCCACATCTTTTTTACATCGTAGAGACCAAAACTGCAGTATTCCAAATGTGGCCTTATCAAGGCATTATAAAGTGGTATTAACACTTCACGTGATCTTGATTCTATTTCTCTTTTTATGCAGCCTAGAACTGTGTTGGCTTTTTTGGCAGCTGCTGCACACTGCTGGCTCATATTTAAATGATTGTCCACTAGGATTCCAAGATCCCTCTCACAGTTACTACTATTGAGCAAGATACCACCTATATTGTATCTGTGCATTTTGTTTTTCTTGCCTAAATGTAGAACCTTACTTTTTTCACCATTGAATTTCATTTTATTAGATAGTGCCCAATGTTCAAGTTTGTTAACATCCTTCTGTATCTTAAGCCTATCTTCTGGAGTGTTGGCTATTCCTGCCATCTTGGTGGCATCTGTAAATTTGATGAGTTCCCCATTTATCCCCTCATCCAGATCATTGATGAAGATGTTGAAGAGTACTGGGCCTAAAACAGAGCCGTGGGGTACTCCATTGCATACCTCCCTCCATGTAGATGCAGTTCCATTGAGGACTAGAATGCAATAAGATTAGTCTGGCATGATCTGTTTTTGACAAACCCATGTTGGCTTTTGGCTATTACTTTGTTTACTTCTAGGTGTTTGCTAATTCGTTGCTTGATTATCTTTTCCAGAATCTTCCCTGGTATTGAGGTCAGGTTGATAGGTCTATAGTTTCCTGGATCTGTTTTTTTTTCCTTTTTTGAAGATGGGAACCACATCAGCTCTTTTCCAGTCCTCTTGCAGTTCGTCAGTGTTCCAGGATCTCTGAAAGATATAGTTCAGTGGTTCTGAGATCTCATCTGTCAGTTCCTTCAAAACCCTAGGGTGTAATGCATCCAGTCCTTGTGATTTGAACTCGTCTAGGGTAGATAGGTCTCACTTACCATTTTCTTCCCTATTTCAACTTGTGTTCCTAATCTGATTTTTGTGGTGCTGTTTTTGGACTGTTTTTCCCTTTGTGTAAAGACAGATGCAAAAATGAGTTAAAGCAGAAAGTTCTGCTTTCTCCCTGTTGCTTGTCATCTTCTTGCCACTTTCTCCCAGCAATGGGTAAATTGTTTCCTTAACCTTTTTCTTGTTTTTAATATGTTGTTATTTTTTACTTTTGTGGCAAGCCTTTCTTCATTGTGAGCCTTAGCTTTCCTTACTTCATCTTTACAGGCTCGGGCTACTTGCTGATATTCTGCCTTAGTTATGTCCCCCTCTTTCCACTTTTTATACTTAACTTTTTCATCTTTCAATTTGTCAGAGAGTTCTTTATGCAGCCATGCTGGTTTATTTTGGGAGCTGTTATTTTTTTTCTTCATTGGTATTGTGCTAAACTGAGCTTTTGTAATCTCATTTTTCAAATTTTCCCAACCTTCTTGAGTTGTTTTTCCCTTGAGGATTCTCATCCATGGAATTCTTCCCAAGCTCTCTCTAAGTTTATTGAAATTAGCTCTCTTAAAATCCAAGACTCTAGTTTGACTTTGTTCTACTACTTGTGTTTGCACAATGTTGAATTCCAATATTGCATGGTCACTTGATCCCAGGGTTCCTATGGCTTCAACACCTTCTATCATTTCCTCTCTGTTTGTGAGAATTAAGTCTAATATGGCCGATCCCCTTGTTCCCTTCTCTACTTTTTGGGAAACAAAGTTGTCCGCTAGGTTTGTTAGGAACCTGTTGGATCTTCCACTTGGTGCAGAGTTTGTTTCTCATTTGATGTCAGGGTAGTTAAAATCCCCCATTACTATTGTGGTGTGATTCCTATATACCTTAGTTAGCTGACTAGCAAAAAGTTCATCTACTTCCTCTGCTTGGTTGGGTGGCCTGTCGTTTCCACACCCTTTAATATTGACCCAAAGGCATTCAAGATAGTTCTCATCATTGTTGTGTTCTATGTTCGTAGAGATGTAATTGTTTCTTATATATAGTGCAACTCCACCTCCTCTTTTATTTCGTCTATTTCTTTTAAATAATTCAAATCCTTTTAGCTGTATGTTCCAATTGTGGGTTTCATTCCACCAAATTTCTGTAATGGCAACAATATCGTATCTGCCCTCTTTTACATGAATTTCTAATTCACCCTGTTTATTCCTCATACTCTGTGCATTGGTGTATAGACATTTGAGTCCATTTTGATTGATCCTGTGTTTACTGTCTACATAACCTGTGTTATGCCTGACTGCCCCTATTTTCTTGCCACTTGTAGATTCATGCACATGGTATGGCACTCACTATTAAATGCTTGGTTTTGCTTGACAGCATGACTGATAATCTTATCCGCACAAACATCTACGTTACATGCACTGATAACCCTATGAATTTTATATTACTGGGGACAGAAATGTTCTGTATCAATTAATTCTCTGTCCCCGCTGTTCAGTTAAAATGTTTATCCAGAAAATCTGTGAATTTAATGCCAAGTAACTCAGTCCCTTTCTTGTATGGGTGCAAACCATCTCTTTTGTACAATTTTGTACAGCATTGGAAACACTACAATTTATTTCCAAATAAATAAGTATGAATACTTATTAGAGATTGAACAGTAAATCATAAGTTATGAAAATTAATTGAAAGCAGCAGAGTTTATAGTAAGCAAGATCAAAACTGTGCTATAAAATTGATAATGATTTTTTTTTAAAAAAAAGACCAACAGGTTGTAATAGACTGTTTTCTAGAGGGGTCTCCAATCTTGGCAACTTTAAGACTTGCGGACTTCAACTCCCAGAATTCCTCAGCCACCTTTCTTTGCTGGCTGAGGAATTCTGGGACTTGAACTCCACAAGTTTTAAAGTTGCCAAGGTTGAAGACCCCTGTTCTAGAGCATGGGAGTCAAACTTGAGGCATCATGTTTCTGTCATGTGATTTTTCGTGATATTTTTCCCTTTCACAGAGCTGGGGTTCATGGGGCCCGTGCGTAATGCATCTGGCCCATGGGCCAACTGTTTGACACATCTAGTCTAGAGGGAGTACATTCCAGACTAGCAAGAGACAGTGCAGTTTAGGTAAAGATGCTTTCCCCCTAATAGTTACCAGAGTTTTATGGTAGTCTGACAAGATTTCTGACAAGTAGTCTGACAAGATTTCTGTCTATAGGTGAGGAACAATAAAGGGAACTGCTTAGAACAGGGATGTCAAACTCTATTTCATTGAGGGCCACTTCAGGGTTGTGTTTGACCTCGGGGGTTGGGGTGGGCATGGCTAGGGTGGGCATGGCCAGCTTGATGTTACTCATGTCAGGGTGCCTGTGATGGCCTGAGTGCTCTGCCAGAGAAAATGGGTTCCCAATCTCTGTTTTTGGCTGTGACTGCTTCCTGCAACCCTCTGCCAACAAAAATTATGCTCCGTTTTGGGATTGAGAGCCCGTTTTTGCTGGCAGAGACACCATGGGCCAGTCCTTCACTGTTTCCAGGGCAACCCCGTTGGCTAGATCTAAACACCCCTGTGGGCCTTTTAGTTTGACACCCCTGGCTTAGAAGATTCTTGTTAGATCGGCGGTAGAAATGATGAGGAGGCATCTGAGGTAACCTTAAGCAGTTTATTCAAGCAAGAATAGTTCCTGCCAAGTTAAATCATAATCGGCCCTAGGGGCAGCAAAAGATCTGGCCGTTGCGAACATCTCAGAACCACAGGCGGTTAAGAAGAAGCCGCATTTTCTGGCCTGAGAATATCCTTATCTATTGTTGGTGATGAGGAAGCACTTGAACCTCTCTAAAAATGCTTCCCAGGACTCTCCGCCAGCTCCGAAGGGAGCAAAGGCTGGCATGCCAGCCATCAGTAATCAGCTGAGGTGATTTTCTGTGAGGCGGCTGAGGCGAGTGAGGCGCGGTTGGTTGGTCCGGTCTACATGCCTAATATAAGCATTGCTTGCTCTTCAGGTTGTACTCAGAGCCGGAGTTCCCCCACTGCTCGTTGCCAGTGTTAGATCGGCGGTAGAAATGACGAGGAGGCGTCTGAGGTAACCTTAAGCAGTTTATTCAAGCAAGAATGGAACGAACATCAACTGTGAGTAGACCGGCATCTCTCCTCCGTCTGACAGTCTTTTATACTCGGCTGTCAGACGGTCGAGCCAATAGACTCGCGTATGACAGCCCGGCAACCAGCAGGCGCATCTGATTGGCTAAGACGCGCCTGGCTGCTGCTGAGCTGTCATTCGTAAGTCCCAGGACTTATGAGGCTACAACAATTCTCAACATTTCTTTCTTGGATTTGGGAACCTAAGCCAGATTAGATATTCAGATAGTCTGATCCAAAAAAAAGAGAAAAATTAAAAAATGGAAAGGAAAGGGGAAAAGGGGAAAGGGAAAGGGCAGGGGAGGAAGTCAAATATATTTTCTATCATTGTGGAAACTAATTTACAATTAACAGTTTGGTCTGGTGGTTAAGGCACCAGGTTAAAAAGTGGGAGACTATGAGTTTAAGTCCAGATTTAGCTATGAAAGCCAACTGGACGAAAAAGAAAAGATAAAAAGATAAGGTAAATATTCTAATAGATTTAAAAAATGAAAAGAAAAAATAAATAAATAAATAAGAAGGGATGTAAAAAGGAAAAAGAAATAAGAAAATAAAAATAAGAATAAGATTAAAAATAAAAAGAATAAAAAGATAGGATATGAAATAAGAAAATAAAAAGATAAGATAAAGATAAAAAGTAAGGAACATAAAAAGATGTAATAAGAAACTAACAAGATAAAAAGATGAAAATTAAAAAGATGAAAAGATAAGAAAACATCAAAATTACAAGAAAGGATAAGAAAATAAAAAGTTAAGATAGGAAAAGATAAGGAAAAAATAAGAAAAGTAAAAAATATAAAATATATGCTAAGAACATATGAGATGTAAAAAGATGAAAATGATAAGATAAAGAAAGATTTAAAAATGACATTGATAAACTGATAAGATTGTAATTGTAATTCTTTTGATTGAAACAGGTGCTCTTTGATAACCAAAGTTTGTAATTGTATTTTTATGGCATTTAAGACCAACTCCAGTTTGACTAATAGAAACAAATAGGAACAAGCATTTTTGATATCTGATTATTGTGTTAGGGAGAAAGTGAAAATACCAGGTTAGTTAGATCCAAATGTGGCCAGAGAAATAAAGGAAAGTATATTGCTTTATTTGGCACATAAAAGCCAAAAAAAACCCAACAACTGGGAATTGCAGATCGCAATAAGGTATGATTATGTGTATCTGTGGTTTAGGGGATAAACTTTATTGGCTGACTTCAAACAACACGAATGTCAGGATTTATAATGCACATAAAGCAAAACTAATCTAAGCATAGTACTATGTTTATCATGTTGAATATACCCCTTAAAGAAGCCAAGGTAAAGCAAGGCAAGTCTGAATTGAAGATTGTCTTGGAGTTAAGCAAACAGACAACAAATCTCAATGTCACAGGAACAAAATAACTTGGTGCAAATCCTAGAAAGAAACAGAAGCCAGGAAAGAAAAAATTCTTTGAAGCAAAGTCAGAATAGGAAATCTAGGAAGGAAGCATAGCTTACTCAGTAACATGATATTACAGGTTAAACAGAGAAAAGAAATATTAAAAGGGAACATATTTGGTGAAGCCAAATGCCAGTGATTAGCAAAGCAAGGAAACATGCTTGATCCATGTTTGAAGAAAAATCACAAAAGAATAAGTAGCACCACAGTAATAAGTGACCATTGTTGTAGGGCTAAAAATACAGGCTACCAACAAATGAATACAGTTCATTATGTATTAATGTTCTGCAGTCTTGTGTTCCAATAAGTATAGCTGGATTTTACTATGACAATTGCATCTGCAGCGGCAAATTGTAACACGCTGACTTTCAAAATTATCATTATAACATAAAGAGGACAGGTCCTCCTCCCCTTCCTGTTGAAGTATACAATTAATCTCTTCCATTTTACTGGATTGAAGTACAACCCAATCTTACTTCAATCTTCTTTACAGTATTATTGTTGATTTAAAGCTGCACTGTTCTACTATTACAACTTTACAAATGTTCAATTTTGCAACTGTAAAATTAAATGTACATTTTCCATTTCCGAGTAAGTCTTTTATAGAATGTCTGTTTGATGCAAATATCAATAAATATAGCGGATTAGGATGGAAGACCCTTAGGATGGAAGCTGTGAGTTTCATACCTTCTCCCCAAAACTCTCTAGATCGTTTTCCTACACATTTTGAAGTCATGCCCCAATAGTTCCTGTTGCTGCCATTACAGTATTTATTTCCCAGGGAAATTTTGTTTGCTTTCAGTCCCTAATTTGACCATGTAAGAGAGATAGTGATCACATAGGGACTTAACTATCCAGTTCTTCTCCTTTATACCAACATTAGGAGACAGTCCAATCTCATAGGAAATAAAGAAAATCAAAATCAAACTGTGCTTAAAAAAGAAAAATGTATCTCACCCATTTTAAATATTAAAGCACAAATTTTGTAAAGCTGCCCATATCGCAGTCAACCAACAGGTTACTAATTCATTTTTTTTAAAATCCAAAAGTAGATATAATGGTCTGGACAAATCTTAAAATGGTGTTGTAATGCTACAACTGAACTGCTCTCTGCCAGAATTTCCCAAAAGATTTGGAAAGATGTCTTTTGGATTATCATAGATGACAATCGTAGGAATAATATACAGGGGAGGGGTGGAAATACCTTTCTGAACATAGCCTAAAATAAGAACCAAGGCTGAATACAAAACATAGGACTTAGCACCATGGAATAAATGAGGATAAAAAAATCTGTTTGCTAACTGGACATTTTACCTATTCCTACAGAAATAAAAAAATCCCAGAACAAAAATAGCACATTACTTTTTTTTACTGTTCTCTAACTTTATAGAGAGGGATGCGGTGGCTCAGTGGCTAAGACCCTGAGCTTATTGATCAGAAAGGTCCGCAGTTCAGCGGTTTGAATCCCTAGCGCTGTGTAATGGAGTGAGTTCCCGTTACTTATCCAACTTCTGCCAACCTAGCAGTTCGAAAGGTTGTAAAAATGCAAGTAGAAAAATAGGAACCACCTTTGATGGGAAGGTAACAGTGTTCCGTGTGCCTTGAGTGTTTAGTCATGCTGGCCACATGACCACGGAGATGTCTTTGGACAGCGCTGGCTCTTCAGCTTTGAAATGGAGATGAGCATCACCCCCTAGAGTCAAAACGACTAGCACATATGTGCAAGGGAAACCTTTACCTTTAAACTTTATAGAGATCCCATGATGCTATGAAGAACAATTAATGTTCTACCGTTTTCCTACCCTCAGCCTTCTCCCAAGTTTTATTATTGGTTTTAGGAAAACCGAGCCATTCTATCTCCAATGGAAAGCCAACCTATTGTATTTGTTCCTGCATACCGTGACAAAAGTCCATATCTATTTGTTGAGAGATGAGCTACGTGTAGGCTACATTTGTAATTAAATCTCACTTGCAAACCATAAGGAATCACCTATTTTTTCAAACTTTCTCATACTTCTCCGATGCCTTCCTAATTTCCCTGAAAAAACTGACAAGTTGAAATGCATAGGTTGGACAGAGTGAATGAGGCTATCCTGAAAGAATTTTTTTCAAGTTTTACCTTCCCAGTATGCAGATTCAGACGGGATGGTTGCTCATTGTATGATATTGTTTTGGACCACTCCATGCAAAATGGAAACAATCCAAGAAGGCTTGTGCAAACATGTGCTGCATATTGCTGGCCTGCCCTGTTTTTATCCCTCCCTTTGCATCCTAAATTGGAGCTAATGAAATTAAGTGCTGATTTTTTTTTTGGCTGTCAGTGGCACAATTTTAATTCCTTAATTCCTTTTTGTAAATTAGGCAGGCAAAACTTTTCTAAGTTTCCCTTAAATGCCTCCATTCTGACCAGTGCCAAAACTGGAATATGTGCGTGCATGCTAGAGCACCAGAACCCAGAAGAGAGCAGCTGGATGGTGTGCATGGCAGTCAGCTGCACTTCTGTGGGGGTACATGCGCACTGGACAGCTTCGCATGAAGACCAGCTGGCCAGCACATGACAGAACCCAGAAGAGCAGCTGGCAACGGCGCATGTGCCCACAGAGAGGGTTCTGCCTGCCACTTCTGGCATGCATGTCATAGATTTTGCCATCATGGCCATAGAGCCACACATGACAAATGACTATAACAACAGAGCATAGAGGCTCAAAATGCAATACTCCGGATGTTCCTGAACTACAAGCTCCAGCTGTCCCACCTAGTACAGCCAGTACTGAAGACGTGGGATATAAAGGACAAAAAGGAGAGGGTAACCTCTTGCACAACATGACACTGCCATACAAGTGAATTGTGTAATATACATTTTGGCACAACTGATGCATATTAAATAAATAATGTCACTTGTATGTCGTAGTTATGTATTGCCTGCATTGGATGGATACTTCTGCTATGACCAAGGGATTCTGGGAGATATGCTTTTTCTACATGTTATGTTGCATCTTTATTAGTTTTAGAGCTCTGGTAGGGTCCTCTTCAAAGAACAAACAAGTTTCTGATATTAACAAAGGAGATCAAAAACTACATCCAACATTTCTGTAACTAAGGTGCTTAGTCTTATTTCATCACTACTTTCTGACATGCTCCTATATTACAATGAAGTTGCACATTTTGGTGACATCATTAACCACATTAATGTTAGAATTTTATTTAAAAGTTTCATGATTCAAACATTCCACTCAGTTCTGTGGAATTTACATTCTGGTGAATTTATATAGAATTAATGTTCAGAGTTGCAATCCTTCATCTGGTACCAGGAGTAAATCTCCTCAGACTCAATGAATTTAGTTTGAAATAAATTAATATAACAAAAAAATGTAAGATATTAATTGAAGACAGAAGTTCCATTTTTTTAAAAAAGTCATCTAATTTAAATTTTTTTGAATTCATTATAGCTGCAACTAATTATCATTTAATGTATAATTACTTTTTGGAAGGAAAAAATCTATTTGCCGCAAATCTGAAGTATTATAGATACATAATTTGAAGAAAGGAAAAATGTATGCTGGTTTTTAATGACCCATTTGCATTTAAATTTATTTCTGCTCATTCTCTTCATTTAACACTAATGTTTATATAATAGCATTTGATTTAATACACTTTTATCCTCAATGTTACAACCTTCATACCTTCACATATCTGCATTATTTTAGTTAATGAAACTTTAATAGAACTTTCAACAATTTTAATAGAACAGGAAGCATTTTTAAGCAGTCTGGATTGACAGAATTCCTCACCTAGCCAATGCTTTACTATTCAAAGGACTGTTCCTATTATATGGTCTTGCCCAGGGATGAATTCCTGCCAGTTCTAACCTCTTCTATAGAAGAGGTTCCACAAATCTACAGTGCTGTTTAGAACCGGTTCCAGCTCCCTCCCTCCACCCGTTTGCACATCATCAAGATGAAGAGCGAGATGAGGAATTCTGGGAGTTGGCCCACAAGTCTTAAATCTGTCTAGTTTGAACACACCTGGGTTTTTTTCTAAAGGGTTAAGGGTGCAAAGGTCTTGTAACTTGACAGCTTTAAGACTTGCGTGCTTCAAATGCCAGAGTTTCTGAGCCAACATTTTGGTTGCTAAGCAAGAGCGTTGTTAAGTGAGTTTCACCACATTTTACAAGTTGGCCACGCCCACCACTCACATGGCTGGCAAGCCATTCCCACCTGGTCATATGGCTGGCAAGCCTCTTCCACCCAGTCACATGGCCAGCAAGCCACACCCACAAAGGAGGCCAAACCTACAGAAGAGGTTCTAAAAAAATTTGAAACCTACCACTGGTCTTGTCCTATGTTTACATATGCTAACAAATTCAAAAAACTCATTACCTGCAGATTCAATATGTTTTACTAAATGTTCACAGTCTCATTCTTGAACCTGAGGCAAAAAAAATCTATTTAAAATAGATTTTTTTGGTTCTGAAATGAGAATGGCTTAAATGTTTAAGAAATAACATGTGGAAATATCATCTGTTATATAATTAAAATCGAAGTGCAGAAGGAAAAAAAACATGCAATTAGTGCCCTTAAAATTAAGATTAATCATTTGTAAGTATCCCAGGATACCTTTGAAAAATCTTGAATGCAGTCTTGACCAATCTTGTTCAAATTAAGTGCTACAACCTCTGAGTTAAGCAATTTTTGACCTGAACACATAATTCAGAAACAATTCCCCAAGTGCCAGCTAAGTTGTAAAGTCTATCATTTTGTCTTATGAATAACATTAACAATTTGGTGAAGCAGACTTCTTGCTAAATACGGACTGCAACATTTTGATGAGATCAATTGATATTGATTTCTATTGCATTGTGTTTGATATTATTATTTTTTCATTTAATATTAAATTTAACATTTTCAAAATATTTGCATTCTTAAAAATCCATGAATCTTCATTAAAAATAGAGGGTGTTGTATTAAACTCAAAAATATATTATCCATTTTAATCTATTATACTCAATGGTATTTGTAATCTCAGTTTAAATTCAATCAAAACCATGATTTTCTTATAACTTCTTAAATAAACTACAACTGACTACGATCACACAAAATATAATATATGTGGCATGTAAATGACATTGCTAGATTTGCATAATGTTTTGCTAAGTACAAAACAAATAACTATATTATGGCTAAATTATCATGTCAGCCAATCCACTAGATTAATTTCAAATAAAGAATCTATAATTAAAAAGTATGAACAACTACTTTGTGTATAAAAAACCTATTCTTAATATTTAAACACAAAGATAAATTGGCACAGATATAAACCATGTTCATATAAACCCTACAATATTTTTAAAGATACATATTGACATATTTTATGTATTTACCATTGTTTTCCTTGTGAAATTGTCTTTAATTAGTTATATTACTGTATGTAGCATTATATTACTATTTATCCTGGTTATACATTATAAAGCTCTTCAAAGTTTCAAGCAGGACAGAGAAAGCATCTGGTAGAATGACATAGGAAATAAATCAGAAAAACAGAATATACTAATGAACGAAGTAATAAAACTTCTAAAAATAAGAGTGTTCTAATAAGATCTGTAGGAAAAACAATGATTTTCTATTGTCCTAGGATCCTGATACAGAAAGTTAAAATGTATAAAAAGTCATAATCTTTAACACACCATTTCCTTCCTACTGTTCCTTAAAGCAAAGAAACTGATTAAACATCCTGCCACTTACTGAAAATCCTTACACTGCATTTCTTCCTTTTAAAACCAAGCAAGGTCATTCACATGTTAAATTACAGCTCTTGGCATGAATAAAACCAGATTGCAACACTGAATCAATAAAGCTACATGTTGGGATGTCAAAAACAGCTGTGGAAGCATTGAAATACAAGAAAAAGTCAGCTATATGTTTATTCATTTTTAAAATATCAGCATCTGCTTCAGAGTGCTTAAATTTCTATTTTTAGACATTCAATCAGCCCCTAAAATTTTCTGTGTGTTCATTTAAAATTCCCCTCACATTTTTTCCTGTATTCCAAGAAAATGTGCAAGGTAGTTTTTCATACTGAAAGATCTAATCAATATTACCTCAGATTCATAGATCTTGACTGAATTTGGAAATCAAGCACTTTTAGCTTCTTCCTCTTTCACCGCTATCTTTCTATAACATGGTAATAAGATGGGAATTTTGCTTCATATTTAATTTGCTTATGATTAAATTATGTGTACAGGCTAAAAAAAAGTCTTGTATCAAAGTAGAATTGAGAAAAAATAAGGGCAAAACATGTATCAAAGACTTCACATTTTTAAAATTCTGAAATCTAGATATTCTAGAATGTCTTTAAAAAAAACCTGTATCAGATCGAAATACTGTACATATAGACTACAATGCATAGAATACGTAATATAAATAAAATCATTTTACTCCAAAAACAAAAAATATAAATGTTTACAAATTCTTATAATCTAGTTTGCACAGTAAAAAAAAAAGTTTCAACTTTTCTTAATCTTTGCTCAGAGGCACACACCCATTGTTCTTTCTAGCTTGCTCCAAATCTCATTGTTTATAATGCTAGCCATAGATAGAATCGTTTTCTTCATAATAACAAGCAAGACTGTTGATCATCAATCTTTTTCTTCCCTTTCATATTTCTTTCAACTCTATAGTTTCTGAAAACAAATGAAATTGTCTCTTGTCTTTTTGAGAGATACAACAAAAACTGTAGCCCCAAAATAAGCTTAAGATAATTAAAAGAATAAAGAAAGCTTCCATAACAGAATCCTGATTCTTCTTCCCTTTATGATGAAAAAAAAAGCCTACAAGACATCTTTCCAGTCTCTGCAACCCCTAGTTGTAACCACAGTGTTTACCTTCTACATTTATTATTCACCTCTGATTGAAAGAAAAATCATTGACAGTAGTCTGTTCCCTAAATCAATTTTAGGTATTAGCAAAGAGAGCTTTAACTGTGACACATTAGAAGGACAGGACCTTTAGCTTTTCCCTCTAAAAATGATCCATAGAAGTTCCTTCTCAAGATATCAAAGAATACTGAATGTTCTGCCCTGGTTTTCATCCCCCCCCCCCCCACATTTCCCATCATAATATCAGGAAGTAATTCTAAGTTGCCATGCCTTATTTTGTACATACAAAATAGAACTTTGTAAATTTAGGTATTGCAGCTGTCTACACAAAAGGGCTTCAAAATATATTATAAACTTTGTTTTTCCTTTTTCTACAAAGATGTGTCAAGGATTTTGTTTAGGAACTCGGCAAAAACTCATTAGCCTAATGAGAACTACTGTTGGGTTTATTCTTTTCACAGACATTGTATTGGCTGACCGTTTGTTTCTAAGCACAATTCAATAGGTTAGTTGTTAAGTTTAAAGTTTTATGGCAGAGAACCATCTTTTCCATACAGAACCTGCTCATCTTGGGCATTCAGGTTTCTGAAAGACTGGTTTGAATTCATCCTTCTCCATTTATGAGATGAAATGTGGGAGTCTATAAGCAGACTTTCTCTGTGGGAGTCCCAGTTCTGTGAAATAGCTTTGCCCTCCCCCTGTCAAAATAGCCCCCATGCAGCTTGCTTTTAGGAAGGCTGCCAAAACAGACCTTTCTCACCATGTGTTTGAAGTCTAAAATGTTAGCTGATAGGCTGCTGTTGGTAAGTTTAATTTTGAGTAAATTTGGTTTATGACTGTTAATGTCATTTTCATGCTAATTATTTTAACTGATACTGGTTTGTGTCTAATGAATTATATTACTATATGAAGTTTTTCCCTTTGAATGGAAAGTTTACATTTAGCAATAATCATATAAATCTTATATATTTTCAGTAAAAAAAAAATTTCAGAATTTAAAATTGTGAGAAGAACATTATTGGGTTCTTTTTGGAGAAGGGTGGTGAAAATGCATAATTTAAAAAAATATTTTGGATCTTTTAAATATCCTTTGATATACTCTTGAATACTTTGAAAAACAAGTAGGCTTCATATTTCTAATAGTTATGTATGTAGTTTTTGTTCTGTTATCTTTTCCCAGATGTGAATACTGTGGCATCCAATCTAGAATAAAAGTAAAACTGTCCATTCCTTGGCATGTTTATTAAATCAAGACTACATAAAAACTTCCTGTGAATTGCAGTATATATGGAAGGTTTTTCTTTTTAGTATATCCAATATATTTTATACTGGATAGTTTGTTGGGTTCATATCCAGGTTAAGATCTTTTAAATCAGAGATAACACAACATGTATGCATGAAAAGTGATTGGGGAACATTAAGTTTGAGTAGGGCAATGTGTCCACACACCACTGAGCAGCTTTGTGTCACAAAAGTGATGTGATTCTTCTTGCTATACTGAGGGGTATTGTCTCTTTCTCTCAACAAGGGAGAATTGCATCCTTACTTCATGGAAGTAAAGCTTTGTTATGGTAATTCTGGTCAATTATGTTATAGTCCTGGCCTCTTCACAAATGCTACCTCTTCTTAAATGTCACCTAATTTTTTTTTCTTACTGCCATGGCGTCTCTCTCAAGTGCAGTTTCAACAACTGCTTTATGCTTAGCACATTGATTTACAGTTTTTCTATAAGGGCTGTCCACAAGGTATGGTCAAAAATGTCAAGATACTACAAAAGTGCAATTGAAATTCTACCTTTTGTTTAAGTGCAATATGCAGATTTGGCTGTATTATTATGGTCACCCTCTTTAATTTTTTTAAATCTTACTCTGTAGATAGCTTTGTAGTCATTTCTTTAGGACTGCACACATTCCACCATGTCCAGATTCTGCTTTCCACTTATTTTTTGTATTTCCTTGATTTAGTAAGCTTTCATTGCTTTGCTGACTATTTTATATAAACCTGATGGGTAAATGAATGAATGAATGAATGAATGAATGAATGAATGCATTCTTTTGTAGTTTCCCTTCAATTCATGTTTGCTTTCAACTCATTCATTATAGCTAACAACAAGGAACCATTCCATGTTCAGTATATATTTCTTATTTCTCTTATACACAGTAATAATCTCAATGTCAGGAAAAAAATTTTTGGGGGGAATGAAAATTCTGGCTGTATATTTATTTTAAATGGCCATTTTCAGGACATGCTTAAATGGGTCTCTAAGAAGAATGAATTAGCATATCATGTAGGATTTAGGGAAGGAGACGTGGGACAATTACCATGGAATACCTCATCTAAAGAATAATTCAGTATGTTAGCATTATAAATGAACAAAGATCAACATTTCTCCTTAATTTTTCATTCAATGTTGCTGCAAAATTAATCTATTTAAATATAATACGAAAGAGTTATTTCAGGTTTCCAGAAAGATGCTAGATGGTCAGATTATTGATTTCTATGAAGTAAAACAATGGTGGAAAATATTAAAATGGGGTAGGAAGGAGTTAGAACAAACCAATTGCCTCCTCCTTTTTGCTGCTTTCCTTTCCCTTCCAACTCTCCTTCTAGTCTTTCAACTCTTTCTTCTTCCCTGCCATCTCACTCAATGAGTTGACTACTGTTCTCATTTTTCTGCCCGTCTCCTTGAACATCTGTCATCTTAAAAGCTGATTGCCAATCCTCTTCTCTTTTTGTTTCTTTTTCAAATTGGCTAACACTTTTTTCTTTCCTTCGGAGCCAGTTTTATAGTTTTCCAAGAAATAACAGTATTGACCCTTCATGCCCTACTATCTCCCCTTTGCCTCCAGTGTTGTGTAGCTTGCCACTTATTTTGCTGTCCCAATTTTCTGTCCTCCAGTTTTTCTTTGACCCTCTACTCTCTAATCTAGCTTCTACCTTCTGCATTCCATTTCACTGTAATTGCTGTTTCAGAAATCACTGATTAATTTCCCTGCTGCCAAATCCAATTTTCTCTGCTCTGTCCTCATTTCCCTTGATTTCTCTGCTTGATTCTTCTTAGATAGCTCATCTCTCTTCATGACCTCAATTTCAGACATTCCTTCTCTCAGCTGATCATTCATTGGATGGATCACACAACATGCTTAACCCATCTTATCCCATCTTAAAAACGTATTTATTGTGCTCAGATAATTTTCTATCCTCAGAAAATAAAAGCATATGGTAACTGAATATATTAGCGTGCCCAGGATATGTTAAGACAATGACAGTCACTACACACCATGCAAGTTTTGTCTAGCATGTCAATACTTTTTGTTTGTTTTTGAATTACATTAGATATGTGATCTATATAACTGTGATTTGCAAATTCTGTTTTATGGTAGACAAAGGCAATCTTTGCTTTCTTGGTATCACAGAATGACTATTACTACTATTTACTGCTACTGAACAATGTTATTTAGAATTTAGAATTTAGAATTATTAAGAATTCAGCTGCATTAGTCCATTCTAGGGTGGATCATGTCTTAGTGCAAGTTCTAAATGCTATCACTCTCTCTGACTTTCTCATTCCACTTCAAACTTAGCTGCTTCCCAAGGCACCCATATACTGATGACATCTAATTACTGTAATTTTCTATTTTAAAATATTTCTACCACTCCTTCATATTTAGTAATTTGGTATTTCCATATTGCATATCTCATTTTTCCTTGCAAGCTTTCTTTGAATCATCTCGAGTCCATCTATCAAGCACAAAGTTGATCCCTGTGCTTTCTTTCCCATGGTCACTTTTCTGCCGTTTTAGCTTCACAAGTTAAACTGGTTGTAAGCTCAAGTGGATATTATTGCAAGAATAAAATGTAGACAATTAAGAACAAATATTAGATACTGGCAGAGCTCTAGCTTTAGGTCTATTAGGCTCAACATATAGCCTAGCTGCTCCATACTTTGTTGGAGATGAGGTCAGGATGGCACAGTGTATTGAAATTTAAATAAGGACTGGGCTCATTGTTATAGAGAATGAGGTAGGTAGAATATTGGCCACAGTAGTTCTCCAACTGAGCTTCCTGAGTTCCTTCTCTTAGACAACCCCTCACTCTTTGAAAACAAAGCTGTATAGACTATCTTGACCCGCAAACTAATCTCCTATAATCAGATATTCAAGGGGATATTCAACAATTGACTCCAGAGGATAGACTGGAGATGGAGGAAGAACTTGATTGTCTTAGACAATAAAATGAGTTAATTTGAGGTGCATTCTTGATTTCTTTTCCTTTTGATGCTTGTACTCATTAGTCAGGATGTCCTGACTCACCCATTTACAGAGGAGATAGGAAATAGAAAGTTCCTTCCTGTAAATGTCTTTACATTATCTTAAGGATGTAAGCTAAAAGATGCTAAGCTAGTATCTTTGAGGGAAGATGGGCAATCGCTGCTGATCTTACCAAATTTTGTTTGCCAGCCTAAAACGTTATCTGCTTTTTTGTGTATTGAATTGCTTTTTGACTATCAATATTATTTTTTTGGTAGAAAAAAACTATTTGAAAATGGGATCCAGAGGCAAATGACAGAGATAAGTCCATTCTACAACCCAACAGCTGAGAACCTGTGATCCTCCAGAAAGTGCTGGAATGCAACTTCCAGCATCCCTGGCTAACATGGCTAAGATGGAAATTGCAATTTAACAACTTCTGGAGGGCAAGAAGCTTCCCATTTCTGAGCTAGCATCTCATCTCTACTCCTTGATCATAACATCTGCATCTGAGCCAGCTATTTCATTCAACCTGCTGGAGCTGGACTTCGATGAGGGAACTTAATAATAAAAGTTTACAACTTAGGCTTTCTCATAATGAATTCTTCTCCTGGATATGCAATCCAGATTTTCTTGCAGCAAATTCCATGTGGTATGAGAGCTTGCTTGGAAAGCATAAACCAGCTTCCAGTAAAACTGGCCTTTGTGCATTTCTGGCACATTGGACAAAAGATGTCAAAGATGACTGGCTGTGTCCTTACCAATAGAAATACTTCATATGTACAATTTATCATACATACAAATTATATACGAATTTTGTGTATAATAATTCAAGTATTATTTAGAACACTGCTGTTTTCAAACTTGCAATTTTAAGATGTGTGGACTTAAATTCCCAGAATTTCCCAGCCAGGCAACTCAGTGGGAGTTGAAGTCCACACATCTTGCTACATTTGAAGAACACAGATTTATGTTATAATTAAACTCAAGTTGGATCTTATTTTTAAAAAAAATTACATGAAAACTCAGCTGACCCAACCCATGATAGGTAGTAGATGTTCGTATATATGGGTTCATTTGGCAGCAATCAGACCAAATGGAAGATTGAAAACTTTGAAAGAAAGAAAGGTAAATGATGAAAAGTTTGGATTAACTAATGAAATGAGTAAGTTCTATTGCATACTTGTCGAAGTAAGAAAAAAGAAATGTTGTAGATCTTAATAATCTTATATATTGTAATTGATGAATACATGCACAAAAGAAAAGAATTTAAGTATAAAAGAAAGAGCTAAAATATATTGCACACAGCATGAATTGATGTCATCTACGCTGTTGAGCAAGAAGGACAAACTGTATACCTTGGTATAAATAGGTAATATGGGGAAAGGTAAAGAGAATGTTAAGGTATGGAGAGGTAGAGAGCACTACATGGTAAGGAGAGAGAAGAGCTGTCTTGTTGGTAAAATAGACATGGGTGTTACATATTATCAGGTATCTTACATAAAAGTGAGTTGACTACAACAGGAATAAGGCATCTACAAATCTTTGTGGAGAACAAAAAGACATAGGCAAATGAATGGATGTTGAATGTTGTGGATTGATCCAGGACAAAAGAAGTCAATTGAGTAAAGTTGGTCATATAGAGAGATTGAGT
Organism: Thamnophis sirtalis; assembly: GCF_051295495.1. Taxonomy (NCBI): domain Eukaryota; kingdom Metazoa; phylum Chordata; class Lepidosauria; order Squamata; family Natricidae; genus Thamnophis; species Thamnophis sirtalis. The sequence continues at coordinate 30,173,948 of NW_028261384.1, read as the reverse complement.
GAGGGTTGACTTGCAAAAGAAATATATGATGAAGGAAGAGTAAGAGGAATGGACTTTCCTGGAAAGACCCAAAAAGTTATGATTTGATGGAACTGATGAGATCTCCTTAAACAGAGGTCCCCACCCTTCACCTGATATTGGAACTGGGCCATGCAAGCAGTGGGGTAAGTAAAGTTCCATTTACATAAGTGGCATGTGTCATGCAAAACCATCCCCTCTCCCCTCTGCTGCTACCACTGTCAGTCTGCAAAGCCTGACTGAACAAAAACAAAGCATTGACATGCGAGTAGATAAATAGGTACCACTTTGGTGGGAAGGTAACAGCGTTCCATGCATCTCAGCCTATAGTCATGCTGACAATGACCACAGAAATACCTTCAGACAACAATGACTCCCTTGGCTAAGAAACTGAAATGAGCACCACCTCCGAGAGTTAGACATGACTGGACAGGAGAAACCTTTACCATTACCTTCAAATTATGTTTGCTATGCTATGTCTGTATTTTTGTGTATTATTTATTGTTATTTATTTATTTCTCAAGTTTTCATGATGTTGCTTACCACAAAAGGCAATAGTATGATGTGTGTGTGTGTGTGTGTGTGTGTGTGTGTGTGTGTGTGTGTGTGTGTGTGTGTGTACAGCTTGATGAATGTATCTTGCTTTTTATGTACACTGAAAGCATATGCACCAAAGACAAATTCTTTGTGTCCAATCACATTTGGCCAATAAAGAATTCTATTCTATACATACATACATTACACACAGAGAGATATGCATATTCATATTACTTGAAAAGAGCAATTATCAATTGTGCTTTTAGCACGCTTTCTCTAAAATAATAAAAATTAAGGAATTAGAATTCTTAATAGAAAGTTATTGATATTCATTTATTAATTTAAGGGTAGTTTTAAAAAATCCCTAGTAGTATGCTGCAAAGATCACTTTACAATACTGTGCAAAGTAGTACATGCACAACATAGTTCAGCTAAAACTGATTTTATGAAACAAACATTCAATTATTAGATTGCACACCCTTTTGGGATTCTGACCCTGATTTACCCCAGAGTTGAAGTCTTGATAATCTCTGTGCTAAATTCATCCTGATGGATAATAGAAAATTCTGCTCCATTTCCTCTGGGACTTCATGCTCATTAGTCATAGCACACCAATTAAGAGCTTTGTTAGAAAACGAAAGGAATGTGACATTGTACTTGTTCAGACTAGGAAGCTTCTTTCACATTCACCATGGATGAGTGGCTTTGTATGGGGACGCCAAAAATCACATTAATAGGTCGTGTGCATCAGCGTACAAGATCAACAAAAGACAAGAGGTTTGTTTTTTTTCCAGTCAGCAGAACTCTTTTAAATTTTGAGCAATAATCAAAAGACTTCGCTTTTTCTTCTAAGAATATGAAAGCTGAAGTTTTCAAGAAAAAGAAGAAATGGTGTGGCTGATACATTGTACCAGGTATACGTCCACCCCCAACTATGGAAGTTCCTAATTCATTCTTCAGATTTATAAGCACAGGAGCAACAAATAAATATTTTGAAAAATGCTGCAGAAAATGAGAGATTTTTATAAAGAGGATGGGCGGGGGGAAGGGGAAGCTTCATATGTTTGTATTGTAGTAGCTATTGTATATACTTAGCCTGTTTTAACCTCACAGAGATGCTATGGGAAAAGCCAGGGAGCTGGAGTGTAATGAATGCTGTTAATTCCTGAAGGAAAGGTGGGAAATAAACATGTTAATAAATAAATAAAGCACCAGCAAGCATTAAAATAGCAAACATTTCTGAGTGCTTGATATCTGTCCAAGAAACAAAAGAGAACTTGGAGTTAATATCTTAATGAACTGCTTATGAACTAGAACACCTACTATTTTGCCAGGGATTATTGGCATTACAAATTCTTTTCAAGTGTTCTTAACAGTAATTCCTAATTAAGGACATTACAGATGCAGTGCTTATGCTCTGATCATGCAACCACATAACTCAAAAGCACAAAAGGAAATTTACTAATCACGCGGATTCCTTTCACACAATAGTTTTGTGCAACAGAATTAAATTTATAAGACTTGGCATCTAAACGAGCATTGGTGGCACAACTCATAGCAAGCTATTAAAATACAAACACGTGAAACTCCCTACCCCCATTTGTAAAAATCTTTCTTTCTATAATATTTTCCAATTATTAATTGGTGCTTCCAAAGTCAATCCGTCGTAGATTTAAGCCTAAAGATCGAGTTAGTTCTGCTGCTGTGAAACCAAGGCTATATGTACCTTTCAGCTTAAATATATATTTGTGCAAATCATATGCAATATAACGGCAAGGCTGTGGCCTATATCATGCATTAGTAAAACATTATTCCCTAACATATTCTACTTATGACATATATCATAGCAAATCATGATCAGTATCTTATGTTAAATGATTAGGAAAGCACAAATAGCAACCAAACATTTGCTGCCAGAGTTAATTTCCATTGGTCATAAAGTTTTGAAATAAGATGCGTGATACCATTATTTATCCTCACCACATTCATCCAAGTTAACCAAGATTGGATAGTCACAAGTAATAATTTTTCAGAGGGATTTTCCTGGGACAATAATATTGCACTTTTTAAGTTGATAATACTAATTGAATAAAACTAGTTAGCATTTCCTGCTAGTTATTTCTGAGTTTTTAGAGGCTTTGGGATTTTTTTGTTTGTTTCAATTGTTAAACTTATTTTAGGGCTTACAGGGTTCAAAGGTGAACCACAATTTTTTTGCAATTACTTGTTTCCATGATGAAAGGGTTTCAGAAGCTGTAATAGAAGCTACTCAACCAGAGGTGGTATTCAGCAGGTTGTGACCAGTTCTGGAGCAGAAATTTTGAGTAGTTTGGAGAACTGGTAAATACCACCTCTGGCTGGCCCCATCCCCATCTATTATCTGCCTCCTGAGTCCCAACTGTTCAGGAGGGGATGAGGACTTTGCAGTAGCCTTCCCCTGGAGTGGGGAGGAAATGGAGATTTTACGGGATCCTTCCCCTGCCACGCCTACCAAGCCACAGAACTGGTAGTAAAAAAAATTAATCCCACCACTGTACCCAACCCTATAATACATCATGTAGCTATTCTCACTACTTGCCTCCACTTCATCCTTTCTTTTCTTTTTGTTGAAGCTAGGCAAAGATTAAATTGAGAATACCTGGATGGAACAGTTTTGGTGGTCTGGCTAATAACATGCCAAAGTAGGTGATACAATAGGAGTAGGTGGGATAATGCTAGTTCTCCAAAGAAATATGGCCAAAACCCAGTTTCAAGCCAAAGCAAGATCTAGGAACTCTCCATTTTATCTAGCACTTGCCTGATAAAATGACTTCCAACTTGCCAAAAACGTCATTTTGGGTAAGAACCAGTGGTGGGTTTCACATTTTGTTACCAGCGGTTTGCCATGCGTGCGCCCCTTCTGCACATGTGCCCGGCGTTCTGTTCATGTGCTTTGCTCATGTGTGCACCTTCTGCACAAGCACCCAGCCTCAAAACATGCCTTAAAAGGATGACATAAGAGTCTGGGCAGCCAGCCTATGATTTCCATTACTGGTTCAGGTGAACCAGTTCGAACTGGCTGAATACTACCTCTAGTAAGAACTCACTCCCAGTCCTCAGTCATGCAGGATATGTTCTCTGCCAATAACAGGGTTAACTGTTTTGCTATCAAGGCCTCATGTGTTCTGCAATGATCAATAGGGAGCGAGGCTGAAGCAAAAAGTAAAGGAAGACAGAGTCCAATTTCTCACTTATTGCCAATCTACTTTTTTCATAATGAAAACACCAACCTTTCTGCTCTTCTCAAATCCTTTATATTGCTTTATTTTTTCCCCCTGTCAAAAAAAAAGGCTGGGCAAAAGAGGCATAAACTTCCCTTCTAGAAGTCTAAATTGCTTGCTTAGAGGGGGAAGGTATGAAATTAAGGTGGAAGCTACATTTGGCGTTCAGGCAGAATTGGACCAACCTTTGCCTATCATTGTTGGCTGGTAGATCAAGGGAGAAAAGATCCTTGCTACTTAGTAGTTAAGCAAGATAGTTGCAGAGAAGTTGTGATTCCTTCCCAGTGAAGACTAGAGAACAGCAATGTTTGCCTACAGTAGCTAGCTCTACAGAAGATGAATAAAAACTGTCGCTCTATCATCCCATAGAGTCCTGTTTCCTAACTTTAGGAAATTTAAGATAGTTGGACTTCAACTCTCAGAATTCCCTGAGAGTATTCTTCACTCATACTTACCAACTATAAATTTCATCCTGTGTAGTAAGATAGAATTTTAAGTAAACACTGCCAGAACAGATTTTATGAATCATATTATTCATCCTTGAAAAAGAAATCATGAAATCCAAAATGCATCAGAGGTTTTATAGAAGCAGGAAGAATATTTGTTAAGCTTGATTAAACAGTGTGCATGATAACAGAGATGACATTTCCTTAGTCTTATGCACCACAGCTGTTATTCATGGGCCCAGCTTCCGTGCTTCACTTTCCTAAATATCATAATGGGAACAATAACTATGTGAAGGTCTCCACTAGAATAGAGGATTAACTCAGTCCATAGATTCCTTATCTGTGTCACACCTGTGCAAAGATCAAATAAGTGTTTCATTTTAACAAAGCTTTGAGTGCAACATCTTTTTTAAATTAACAAGTTAGATAGATAGATAGCAATAGCACGTAGACTTATATACCACTTTACAGGGCTTTGCAGCCCTCTCTAAGCAGTTTACGGTCAGCATATTGCCCCCAGCAACATGGATCCTCATTTCACTTACCTTGGAAGAATGGAAGGCTGAGTCAACCTTGAGTCTGGTGAGATCTGAACTGCCAAATTACAGGCAGCCAGCAGGCAGCAGAAGTAGCCTGCAGTACTGCTCTCTAACTACTGCACTACTGTGGCTCAGATACTTCTATATTGCTTTGCATCACGGGTCTAGGAGGTTTAGGCACAGACCCTTGACCGTGCATCCTTTGCCTCCAGCCATTTTACAGCCAGCTTCTGTTGGTCCCCCCCCCTGTTTTTCATGGCCAATGGGCCCCGGGCTCTCTGCCCCTCACCCTTCAACTCTTCCCATTTGCCCAGACATGATTTGACCCCAGCTGCACAGGACAAATAGCTGCCAGACAATCGGGTGGCAGGCAGAAGCAATGGATGAAGGACCAGGGGCCCATTGGCCATGGAGAATGGCCAGGGGAGGGCCAGCGGAAGAGGAAAGCTGGCTGAAGGGGTGACTGTGGGAAAAGAAGGCACAGTCAAGGGTCTGTGTTTAAATGTCCCATTCCGCTCTGCAATAGTCTCCTATAGCACCTCCAATTGTAAATTATTCCCAGAAGACTTTTGCAGCTACCAGAGGAACCAAAGGAAACCATCAGAGGGAAATGAAGACAGGTTGAATAGGCAAATTTTGGATTATTGCTGCACTTTGATGAGCCAATGACTTGCTTTTGTGATGTGGTCACCTTGCCAAAGAAAATTATAGCTATATTGTTCAGGTCTATTTCTTTCAAAAATTCCCTTCCTAGAAACAGGTATTTTAACTCACCAAGAAGAAAAGGGATAACTATATTGCCCATTCCTTGAACTGACCACATCAAAGGCTACACCCATTTTTATTAGCTAAAGTCATAGCAGAGGTCATGTAAAATTTAGATTTTTATGAAAAGGTCTAAATAACAGCTGCACTAGACTAGTTTGTAAGCTAAGAGCTTACTGTGTATCACAGTGTTCCTGAATCCTGGTTACTTGAGAGCATGTGAATTCAAATCCTAAAATTCCCTAACCACCCTGGGGCATTCTGGAGCTGAAGTCCACACATCTTCTAGTTGCCAAACATTGGAAACTCTGCTCTATTACCTCCAAAACTAAGTTTCAAAACAGTATAAAAGTTCAAAAGAATTTTTTATTTGTTTAACAAATAAATAAAGCTGACTATCTACCAATGGAAATTTGAATATCAAGCAAAAACTAAAATGCAATGTGTAATCTAATCAGTTAAAAAAACCATAACATCTTACAAATATGTATCTTCATATACATTGTGCGCCATTACTATCGCTGCACTGGTGCCTGGTGGGAAAACCAGAATTTTAAGGGCTTCTAAAGGCCAACAAAGTTACCTTCATCCGAATCTACATCATGCTCTTTCTGTCATATTTAGGGAGAGGGGCAGAAACCAACATGGACAAATATTTTGAAAACAATATAGAAAAAAAGAAGTTTCTTTTGCAGAGGAAGAAAAGTTTTGAAAACGTATGTAATAGACAGAGGTGAGCTGCTGCCGGTTCGGATCTGTTTAGCCGAACTGGTAGTGGCCCGGAGCATCTGAGAGCGAACCGGTATGGTGGCTCTTTTGGGCCACCCGCACTCTATACCTGTATTTATGACAAAAGGCAAATTGCGCAAGTGCGCAAACACGCACAGTGTGTGGCTCCTGCATGAGCCCCGACAATCAGCTGGTTGTCACAGGGGTAGTGGATTGTGGACACGTGCACAGCACGAGTCAGCCGTGCACATGAACAGAATGTGTGCCTGCACAAATGGAATGCGTGTGTGTGATCAGTGAACCAGTAGTGACAGTAAATGCAACCCACCACTAGTAACAGACCAAAGTTTATATCAGCAAGTATACTATAGAAATTCATTTCAAGAGAAAATATGTATTTTATATTTTTATACACTCAAGATGCATGGATTTGGAGCTAATTTAAACATTAAAAATGAGGAAGAGGAATTAAGCAAGAAAAATAATAGGCTATATTAGCAATCACATAGGAAAAGGCTACAGAAACAGCAGCTTGGAAAAGCCACCATCCCCAATAAAAGGTAGGCACTTAATATCAAACTATTAAACTCTTCATCTGGCACCAAATGTTTTAGCTTGGCATCAAATAGCTCCCTTCTCTTCTCTTACCAACCTTTTTATTCCAGCTCTGACAAGACTCAGGGTGTATCTTCTTGGGGAGAGAATGTCCATAGGGATTGAAGGCCCACCTATTTCCTACCTACATCATGAGGTTCAAGTTTTGGGATAGGCAGTGGTGTCATTCAGCAGATTCTGACAAGTTCTGGAGAACCAGTAGTGGAAATTTTGAGTAGTTCGGAGAACCGGCAAATACCACCTCTGACTGGCCACGCCCCCATCTATTCTCTGCCTATCAAGTCCTAGCTGATTGGGAGGGAATGGGGATTTTACAGTATCCTTCCTCTGTCACGCCCACCAAGCCACACCCACCAAACCATGTCCACAGAACCAGTTTTAAAAAAAAGTTGAATCCCACCACTGGGGGTTTTGTTTGCATGCCTCTGGCCATCATTGTGACTTTTAAAATTACAGCCCAGACAGATACTCCTGGGAAACCTTCTATAAGGATGACCAATATATCATGCCATAACTGCTGATTGAGGACTGCTTCATGTCTTATCGCCTATGAGGCTATTTGGACCATTAAGGCAAATGGGGAGACAAAAGGGAAAGTGTCTTCAAATCTGTCCCTGCTTCTCATCCAGCCAGACTAATTTAAGAGAAAAGGGGAAGTCTCTTTCTCTCTCTTCCCCTCCCTTCCTCTTTCTCCAATCTCTACTTTAAATAGAGGGAGGCATTCCTATCCTATGTATTTATGAATGCATCTAGATTTTACTTCAACGTATCATAAGCCTGTTAGCATTTACTGATTGCCAGGCAAAGACAAGCTGAGTCCCCAAGACTATTATATTCTGAACTTTATTTTTTTATTTTTTTAGTATGACTTCTTCCAACTAGTTAATTTTTCTGGCAATCTTTTAGCAGTTTGTGCACCCTGTGACAAGGGCTCATGCTGAACACAACATTAGCTTCCCCCAGAAGGCAAACAAACCCTTTGGAAGATAAGCAATTGATGGGATATAATCAGGGGTGAAATCTACTTACCTTCGCTACCAGTTTCCCAACCAATTGCGCATTGCAGTCCTTGAAGCATTACATGTAGGGCATCCTGGGATTGTTAGAATGAAGTCTCTAGCAAGGAGTTATGTTTGGTGGCCTAACATGGACAGGGAGATCGAAGAATGGGTGGCATGCCCTGGTCACGCCATTCCATCTGGCCTCCAATGGCCAGGCAGAAGAATGGTAATATCTGCAAAGGAGGCCCTCAATAGGATGGGCACAGGAGAATTGACCACTACTTACTCATTCAACACATCACACCCAGTGCTACCACTGGGAGAAGCCCCTCTGAACTACTTATGAGCCACCAACTAAGGTCTCACTTAGACTGGCTACATCCAAATTATTCCACCTCAACACCCCCTGACTCCACAAGCAAGGTTAGGTTTTTCACCATAGGAGATTCGGTATATGCACACAACTACACCGGGGGAACGTTGTGGATTCCTGCAACTGTAATTGGAATTACCAGTCCTCGATCATACACAGTAGAACTTGAGGACGGAAGGAATTGGAGAAGGCATATAGACCAACTCTGTAGCCGCATGTCCAACTCGGTGCTTAGACAACCAACAGTAACACCTGCACAACTGGGCATAACTGCACAAAAATAACAGTCACTCCAAGATCAAATCAAGCCCAAGAATATCAGAAGACTTATCTGACTTCGATGCAGGCCCGCAGCAAGCTCTGAGCGAGTCAACTCCAGAATCTCCAGCCGCGGCCTGTGAAAGGTTCCACGAGATTCCATCAGGCAGGTCTGCGGAAGCAACAGGTCCATCCAACTTGTTTGAAGGAAACACTAAGACTGAATTGCGCAGGTCAGGCAGAGCTACATAAAAGCCTGCCTACCTGTGTGACTATGTCACCAGTGAGATTGTTCCATCCTAGACGGGAGGGGTTTTAGATATTCCCCCCCCCCCCCGCTGACAGACTGACAGAGATTTCCACCAAGTGTATTTGTCCTTAAGTTAAGGCAAAAGTGTTCTGGGAGTGAAAAAATGACTTAGTTAGGAATTGATCAATTATGTTATGAGTTATGAGTTATGAAAGTTTATTTATATGCCGCCCTTTCCCCTGGGGGGACTCAGGGCGGCTTACAACTCAAAGGGGGGGGGAAACAAACATTTAACACGTAAACAATACATAATTAAAAGCACAACATTCATACCATTCGGGTGGGTTACAATCTTTAGCCCCAGGCCTGACGGGATAGCCAGATTTTAAGGGCTGTGCGGAAAGTCTGGAGGGTGGTGAGGGTACAAATCTCCACGGGGAGATCGTTCCATAGGGTCGGAGCTGCTACCGAGAAGGCTCTCCTCCGCGTAGTTGCCAGTCGGCATTGACCGGCAGATGGAACTCGGAGGAGGCCTAGTCTATGGGATCTAATCGATCGCGTGGAGGTAATTGGCAGTAGGCGGTCTCTCAAGTACCCAGATCCACTACCATGAAGGGCTTTATGGGTGACAAGTAGCACCTTGATGCGTATCCGGGGTTGATGGGGTTGATTTGTTTAAGATTACAGCAAGAGATGGCATTTTGCTAAAAGTAGTCTAACTAGTTGCCACTGCTTTAGTGAACCCCTCAACTATGTCCAACCCCAGTCAGGAAACTATTTCCAAATAAATTTATATGAACTCTTCCTCAGTAACTTCCTTATTTGCCAAGTAATTAAAGTAATCGTTATTCTTGGCTCAAAATCTGCGCTGCTTCTGTTATGTTTCAATTTCCTTTATATCTGGGTGCTTCTCATTCCTTGCCATCGCAGTTTTGGACTTGATTTCTGATCCATCATACAACTCTTCAGCATTTTAGTTGCATATCAATTTATGAAATGAGTATTATTTGGATTAACATGTCAAATATAGTTTCTTCCTTTTCAGTTATTCACTGGATAGTTCTTTGCTTATCATGTGACAAAATAAAGTATATTTCTAATTTGTGGATTGCTGCACAATGAAACAGTCCCTGTCATCCTTAAGGCTTATATAACTGTTATTGAAGCCCAGGAGATAAAGTTCTTTTCTGGGATTTGGGATCCCCTTCCCCAACTTCTAAAATGATTTGTAAAAGTTTAGAAAGTTTGCTTGCATTCTTTTTTTAATGCTCCTAATTCTGAGAAATAAAGCACAAAACGAAGAATTAATGCTACCACTGTGTTCATTCAAATATTGCATTTAACAGTGTTTTAATATTTGCATATTAGTAGAACATGTCCTTATTTTACTCACCAAGAAAAAAGAGTTTAGTTCTTGGAGTTTTAATCTGCAGTATTTCTGTCAAAACCCAGAATAAACCCAATGATTAAACTCTCTCTCTCTCTTTTCCTCTTTTTCTTTCTCTCACTCTGCACACATACAGACAATGTGATTTATAAATGGCTCCATACCAAAAGTTTTAAAAGATATAAATTGGAGGACACATTCATTAAACACTTTTTGTATGCACATATGAAGTAATAACGAAGTACAAATATTTTTTAAAAAGACTTACTTGTGATTTTGTTGCTAGAATAAGCTTGTGGTATTTCTTTTGGGGTTATTCTGAAATCATCTCAGCTATTTCAAGGTGCATTTCTTAGCACCCCAAATATGTAACAACATTTACTCTATTTAGAGGAACATACAATCCCACAGGTAGGGTTTATCCAGAATCAAACAGCTGAATTTTCACTCCAGTAGAATTGTGTCACTCTTTTTTTTATCTTTTTGACATTTATTGTCACCCAGTTTTGGTTACAGTACTACAATAGCCAGAGATTTGAATCAAATGAACTGAGCACTGAAGAAAAACATGTGGAGGATTTCCTGCTGAGATTTCCCAGCAGAGGTACAAATTCAAGAGTGCGTGGAAATTTGTCATAGCTTTCTTTCAGGTTACACCAACTTATGCATTCAAGCAGTGAAAAGATAAATGTATTATTCCCCTCAAGATAACCTGACAATAGTATCCTCTGTGCACCACCCAGAATTAATGCTGTAAAATGTTCAGCTCTAAGTAATAAATCCAACAGTCCCAAAGCATTGCTTAGCTCAAAGGAGTATGTTAAAAAAACACACCATGAAAATGGCTTCTTTTTGTATGCATTGTTGAAGAACAGTACAACACAACACAACACAACCCTAAACCAACAGAAATGGATATTATTTAATTGATTCTAATCACTTGTCTATAATTTAAGCCAAAACATATATGGAAATGCAATACCTAGTGAGATTAAGATCTGCAAAATTACTTTTTGACTGGTTTAATATACTTCTGCCATTACATGTAATATACTTATGCTTTTCAGATTTGCATGTTTTATTTTATAAAATCAATAAATGATTAGCTTCAACATCCCAAAATATAACAAATGGAAGTAATCTCTGCCCTTTGGGCCCAGCACTAAATTTTGAAATGAAATAGCAGCAGTATTTTAATTGCTTTTATATTATTCATGTGTGTGTGTCTGTGTGTGTGTGTGTTTGTGTGTGTGTATGTGTGTGTGACTTGTATTAAAAATTTAAAGCTCTTCACTATGAGATTTTATTATGAATCCTAAAAATTGGATCAAACCCAATATCAAAACCCAAAATATCATACTAACTAAAAAATGTTTTCTAAAATTATTCTTGCTAGTCGTTCCTGTTGCTAAAAACAGTAGCTGAAAGAGTTTGAACTCTTTAATATTTCAATTTCTAGATGGAATTATTAGACTGGACAATTCATCTTTTCTGAGGTTTTAATTAGCCATGATAAAGATTAGCCATAATAGAACTCCTCAATCTAGTGTCTAGTGAAATATTAATTCTGATAATTCCCCAGGAATTGGGAATCTTAACACATCTACAGAGCATAATGTTGAGAAAAATTCTGGGGCTCTAATTTACATCTACAGATGTTGTTCACAATAAAACTGTGGATCTATTCCATTTAACATCAATTATATATGTGTTACACATGTACTCCTCAACTTACAACAGTTTGTTTAGTAACTGTTCAAAGTTAGAACGGCACTGAAAAAAGTGATTTATGACCACAGTTACGACTTTTGCAGCATCCCTATGATTATATCCTCAAAATTCAGATGTATGGCAAGTGATTCATATTTATGATTGTGTCCCAGGGCCATGATGATCTTCTGGCTAGTAATGTTGATGGGGAATCCAGATTTAACAACTGGATTATTAATTTATCAGCTGCAATGATTTCACTAGGACCAAGAAAGGTTGCAAAATTGGGCAAAACTTACTTAACAAAACACATTTTGGGCTCAATTGTGGTTGTAAGTCAAGGATTATATAAAAGACTGAAAATTATGCTCACTCATATAATTTACAGTAAAAGTGATCAAACTTTAGTACTCAATCTATTAGTGAACCTTAAGTATGTATGTCCTTTCTTATTGTCTCTACTTCCTTGAGTTGCTGGAAATTGAGATTCAGCAACTTCAGGAATGCCACAAGTTGTTTACTAGGCTTGCAGGACAATATTTAATCAATCATTGTCCACCACCTAATATGTGGTTCTTGTGAGAATAAAGCTTATGAATATTCCTATAAACTCTTTAGAAAAGAGTTGATGGGATAAAAAAATAAAATTTCGCAATATATTTCAACATTATTGCAATATGTTTTAAATTGGGAAAATATCTATGGTACATCTTAAAATACGAGCAGAAGAAATAGAATGAATAGAAACCAATATATCTGGAGCTCATTCGGAATGGTTGAGCAGCTTGAATATTATTTAAGTCAATATATTTGATTTCTTTAAAAAATTCTTAAAACATTGTCCTCATTTATGTACTGTTTGCTTATAAATAATGGTTTGCATTTTAATACGACTTGTGAATCAAGTCTATTATAGTTTATCACAATTTAAACAAACCACAAAATTGCATGTTGAATTAAGATTTTTTTCACAGCATTCTTGCAAATTGTTGTGCATTATCAGTTTCAGATTATTATTATTGCTGTGCTTTCTGATAATTCTGCAAAATTATTGTTGAATATATGTCAATCTGTGTTGATAATAAAGATTTGATTTGACTATGGTCTAATGTGACAAGGTCAAATGATCAATAATAGAGTGATCACTGTTTAAATATCTAAGTACAACAATAAACCTAAACTCTGTGAAAAACTCATTTTACAACTTCGGAAGAACTCCTGCTACAAGAAATAATTATGTGTGGAAAAAATGAATCTCTCTTAAATACATTAATTTAAAGTCAAATATTTGCCCTATCTAGTGTTTAACAATTTCTTGATTTTTCTCTCAGGAAGCAGCATTTTATTATTAAATAAGGAAATGTGAGCCCTTATGATTCAGGATGAGAGAGTGTAGAACCCCAAGAATGTATTAGAGCCAAGCAACATAAATTGTGTCTAAAATTCATTGCTTTTTCAACATTTAGTGGAAGCATTTCTAGTCCAGATGAAAGTTGAAGAGAGCATCTGCCTCATAATTCTAGGATATAATAATATTCAAAATCCTTTTCTCCCTTATGTATCCAATAAATGAGATTTAAAAAGTACCCAATAAAAAAAGAGATATAAAAGCAAGAGATATAAAAGCAGAAATTGATGGTGAAATGCATAAGCAAGATGGACTCGGTAATAGTGAGCAAGAAGAATATCTATATTATCTATATGAGGAGGGAGGGAGGGAGGGAGGGAAGGAGGGAGGGAAGGAGGGAGGGAGGGAGGGAAGGAAGGAAGGAAGGAAGGAAGGAAGGAAGGAAGGAAGGAAGGAAGGAAGGAAGGAAGCTATTCTCATTTAGTAAAGGGCTACTTATACATAATTGTCACCTTCTGGAAAATGTTTCTTCTATTCAGCCAGAAGAAACTTCTAGAAATTAACATACATAAAGTGGTGATTTGCAACATTATTCATTTGGACCACGAGCGGTTGCACTCCATTATTGGGTAAAAGCAGGACACGAGAGAGGGGGGGAGGTTTTTATGAAAATTAACTACAGTTAATATAATTATTCCACACAATTGGCTGCTTTTCTAGGAGTTCTGCTGGACCCAGGCCCATGACTTTGGTGCCTAACACACAACATCAATGTGATGCTCCATTATTTGCACTCAGGCTGCTTTGGATTAGGCATGTTTAAAGCAAAGCTTCCTTGAATTTTGCAAATGTGAATTGATTTACTATTCTGAGAAAGAAAGAAAAAAGAAAGAAAGAAAGAAAGAAAGAAAGAAAGAAAGAAAGAAAGCTGTATCTGTTTTTGTTTTTAAAAAGGTATGTGTGTGTGTGTGTGTGTACAAAAAACATATTTGCAAATGCATGAACATACATACACATATCCACATGCATAGATATATAAACACCCACATTATATTGTATCTTATCCTGTAACTATTATATTTTACCTTACTTTTATTTTAGATTGTTTGTATAAGATTGTATTGGTGATATGTATTTGAACCTTGTGCTTTGATATGGCCTATGGCAGTGGTGGCGAACCTTTTCAGCACTGAGTGCCAAAAAGGGGATGTATGCACACTCGTTGGGGTCGCAACCCAGAAGAGGAACAGGCAAGGGCGCATGTACATGCCAGAAAATGAACTTCCGGTTTCCAGCATACACATGTGCACTGGCCAGCTAGTCTTCCAGTTACTAGCATGCATGCGCGCGTGACGATCAGCTGGCCAGAGTTCATCCTCATGCTGGAAAATGGAAGACCAGGTCTTCGAGTTCCGGCGCTGCTGCATGCATGAAGGCCAGCTGATTGTTGCATGCACACCAGAAACCCAGAAGAGGAACAGGTGATGCGGCGCATACCAGGCGACATGGTTTTGCATGCCACTTCGGACATGCATGCCATAGGTTTGCCGTCATGGCATGTGACGTCAAACCTATGGCATGCCATCAATCAATTAATCTTATATGCAAATATATGCACATACATATTTACACAAGCTTACACAGATCCATACTCAGACTATATTTGCACACGCTATTGTAATCTGATCTCTCCTTCCATCTTATTCACTATACAATTAAATCATCCAAACCTTAATTACTTTTATTTTAGAAGGTTTCCAGTATATCTGATCTGCAAAAAAATTAAATGGAGGGGAGAAATGGGGCATTTTTATGCAGAAAGTATTCACTAATGTTATCAAGCTGAAAGCCTTTCATGAATTGATCCTACACAATGTCGTATTCTGGAAGCCCATCTGGAGGGCACAGGCCTTGGTACAGCTGAGATGGAATATTTCTTTTCATCAATCCATTAAACTATTTATGGTTTTCTCCCTAATGCTTTCAGAGCTCAATAAGACTTTGGACTTTCAAAAGTAGTTACCAAGAAAACCCCAGAAGAGCTAAAATAACATTACAAAATATTGCCTAGGGTGCCAATATTTTTTATGCACATCAAAGAAAAGATTGCATTTCTGAGACTTACTGAAAAGTCATTTTAAGAGATCCCTTTATCCTCATTTGTGCCTTATACCGCTGCCAACTTGGGGAGGGAAGAAGAATAGATTACATGGAACTGCACTCAATCTATTTATCTTCTTCTAGGTTTTTTTTTAAATCATGCTGTAAAAAAGAGTGCAGAGAAGAGCAACAATGATGATTAGCGGGTTGAAAGCTAAAAATCTATGAAGAATTATTGTAGGAATTGGGTATATCTAGTCTAGTGAAGAGGACTAGCAGTGACATGATAGCAGTGCTACAATATTTTAGGGGTTATCGCAAATATGAGGAGTGTCAACCTGTTTTTCAAAGCATCAGAAGGCAGGCAAGAAACAAAGAATAGAAACTAACCAAGGAGAGAAGCAATCTAGAACTAAGGAGGAATTTCCTAATGGTGAGAACAATTAACCACTGGAATGCCTTATCTTCAGAAGAGACTGGACAGCCATTTGTTTGAAATGGTATAGATTTTCTGCTAGAACAAAGGATTGGACTAGAAGACTTCAAAGTCTTCCCTTCCAACCCTATTATTTTATGTTCTCGTCTCAATTCATCTTACCAAGCAGGAAAAGATTAAAATGGAAGCCTATTCTTGGGTCTTGCATTCATGTTCATTGTGTTAATAGCATTGCAACAAAGTTAATCTGTGATGAGATATATTTTACTCTAGATAGCTATCACAAAAATAATCACTGCTATAAGCCTACAGTAGCGTAGGGGTACACTTGGCAATTATCCAGACTATATGTAGAAAAAGTACACACCGCCAGATGCAGATTGTTGGAAAGCGGAAAAAACTTCACATTAGACAGATCAATATTTTCAAAATCACATCTTTTCATATGGATATTCTTTATTCTCGGTCATTATTGCTTCCATAGAATTGTTTATTTTATCATATTCATCTCAAGTTATTCTTACCAGTAAGTTGGAATTTTAATTTAGAATTGTCTTGACTCTTACCCACAATATTTTTTTCAGATATGGCTGTGAGTGCTAAGTCTAGAATACTAAAATGTAGAGCAAAATCTTTCTTGGCTGATGTCTAAGAACCACATTTACATGTACTCGAGAAAGGATATATAAAGCTGTCTAGTTTTTTGTCTGAATAAGAAATCTGGAGAGAAGAAAAACGATAGAATTTGGAATGTGAAATATAGTACAGGAACACTAGCATAAAATTGCTTGAATTTCCTTCTGGAAATCCGCATTAAATTCTCTACTAAAGAGAATTTAAGAAGGGAAATTGGCCATTAGAAAATGTTCACAGTATTATGCTTGATCCATAGCTCTCTTTGGAAGACAGCTTCTTAGATATAGCAGTTACAACATTCATAATTGGGCTTTATTTGAGCACTTAATCTAGGCACTATTACTGACCTCAAAATATTCTGTATGTATTTTTAGAAGTATTGTGTGAGCCTTATTTCCAATAATTGATAAAGGGTTACTTCATAAAACAATATGGTACCCGTTAATTTGTTGATAGGAATTATACATGATTATAAGTTTCTATAATTATAGGAAAATTGTGAAGAACACCCCTTTGGGAAAGTTGTTCAAAATGAAATCTGCTCTGATAATAAAGATAATACTCCTCCCAGAAACTCCCACTTCCTAAATCACGGCTAGTTGGGAAATTTTGGGAATAGAGCCTAGACATATCTTAAGAAACCTAGATGGCCTAGATTTTCCAGTACATCAGTGTGTGTGGAGTGGGAGTTTGTGTGTGTGTGTACTCTGTGTGTGTACTCTGTGTGTGTATGGAAAGAGGGAGGGAGGGAGGGAGAGAGAGAGAGAGAGGGAGAGGGAGAGAGAATGTGTGTATTGTCCAGTGTATTTTCTTTTTGTAAATATTCAGCTTCTCTCCAATATACTGGCAGCTTTTAATTGGGAGGGGAGAACCACCCAATCCATTTTTATTCTTTCCAATCCAACAGTGTTGGAAAGAATTTATAAAAAGGGGCTCAGTACTTTGTTTGTCCATCTGTCAGCTGGGTAATTCTTTGAAAACAGAATGGAATAGACCAAAATGTGATGTGCTGACAGAAGCTGGGAAATAAAGAGAGTGATAAAAAATGGGCTGGCTGTAGCCATGAAAAAAAGAACAAAATCTCCCTCTCGAAGAGACATTTGGGGAGCTATGACTTTGCTCCATTCTTAAACCTGCCTCTCTTCCAATCATATGACCAAGACTGAGCACACATACAGACCAATACAATTCGAGGACAAAGCAGAAATGCACATAGAGATGCAATGCAGATTAAATCCATATGCATGTGCACATATATGCAAAATACAACATGTATGTATACATCCTGATTAGTCTCTAAGATCAAAACGTATGCATGCAAACAAAAAAGCAAACATCATTTTACAGAAGAAAATACAGAGATATTTTTCTACTAGTAAAGGGGATGGAAGGAATTGCCTATTCTGCATACTTTCTCTACCTCATTTGCAATAATAACTACTGTGCTTCCGCGTATTAAGAAAAATTCTATAGCATTCTGGGGAACAAGAAAGCAGCTACTGCTATCTAATTCAGAATTTCATCTGAGCAATTTTGTCTCCTCCATATCATTCACAATATAACCAATTTGGAGATTGCAGGTAGGATGAGAACTGGTACTTGTGTATTTCTTGCAGACCTGAGTAGCAAACTGACAACCT
Source organism: Thamnophis sirtalis (assembly GCF_051295495.1). Classification (NCBI taxonomy): domain Eukaryota; kingdom Metazoa; phylum Chordata; class Lepidosauria; order Squamata; family Natricidae; genus Thamnophis; species Thamnophis sirtalis. The sequence continues at coordinate 30,155,900 of NW_028261384.1, read as the reverse complement.
ATAGAAGTCTATCTACTTTAGTTTATGCCTGGTGCTATACCAAAGTATTTATCAGCATGCTCTACGCTGATTTTCTCTTCATTTAGAACTAACTTTAAAGCAGTGGTGGGTTGCAGGCCGTACGCCCCGGTATGGGCATACTGGAGCCTCCCCGAAGCACTGGATACCGTTCCAGTACAGTGCTCCAGAGGGCCCACCAACCAGCCCAAGCTCCTTACCAGTCTTTTAAGTCTTCGGCGCATGGCGCATAAACTAAGCAGCTGGAGCATCATGGAGGCTCACGGAAACGGTAAAAGGCATGTGCCCACGTGTGTGCATGCACTGTGCACGTCCATGTGGATGACTCCAGAACCCACCACTGCTTTAAAGGATGAAACAATCAGAATTCATAAAACAAAAAACATAAAACATGATACTGTTATAATTAAAAAGGTCTGGCTTGATTTAACAAGCTTTGACTCTTTTTCTGAAGGCTTCAATACAACAGAATGGCATTTCACATCTTGAGACACACACAGGAAATCTTTCTGTTATGTATACCCAATAAATAGGCTTCTCAATGTTATACCAAATATAAAGTATGTTAGTCTTAATGTACTAATTACTAATTATATGCTAATGTAACATATAATTTGGATTCCTTTAGTTTAAGCAACAATACATTTTCCTTGCTGCTGCAAAATAAAATCTTTAATTGCAGTGGATATTAAACCATGGCTCACTTGCATTTACAGTAGATTGTGGCCAGAAGAAAAACTTCCACTGATAATGTTAATGATGATTTCAGTTCATTAAAACAACATTAAACCAAGGCATCAAGGAGGTGTTCAGATTTGTTGGTTGAGATTTTCCCATACTTTGGATTTCACATATTCCAAGTTTGTTATAAAAACTGGCAACCAGAGATATAAGTGGCATTAGTTACCCTTAATGCCCTGAGGATATCTTTCAGATAAAAGTTATATGTGCAAGGGATTGACTTGTACAAGTAATATAATAGCAATAGAACTTAGACTTATACGTATACCGCTCCACAGTGCTTTACAGCCCTCTCTGAGTGATTTACAGAATCAGCATATTGCCCCCAACAATCTGGGCCCTCTTTTTACCAACCTCAAAAGGATGGACAGCTGAGTCAACCTTGAGTTGAACTGCCAAATTGCTGGCAGTCAACAGAATTAGCCTGCAATACTGGATTCTAACCACTGCGCCACCATGAAAAGCTGGAGCTTTCACTGATCAACTTTTAAATTGCACCATCTTGCATTCTTATGCATACATTGTTCCAACTCAATTCAAACACATATTTTAAAGGGATTCTATGTGCTCTTCAATGTTCCAAATTTGCTATTTTGATGGAGCATAGTAATTTCCAATAGGTATTCCCATTCCTTGTTTATAGAACCATTCTTCTCAAGCTTGGAAACTATAAGATGAATAAAGTTCGTCTCCCAGAAATGAATATACCTCTAGTTGCCAAACCATTGTTCTTATTAGCTTTCTGTGTGTGACATTTAGTTCTGTATTGTTTTGTTAAAATGTTTTTATTTTCCATTTTTCATTTTCATACAGTCACATATATACTGTGCATAACCGGGGCCATACAACATTAAACAATAATCACAGCAGTTCCTCTTGTCAGCAATACCCCCAGAAATATAAATAAAATAAAACTCAAACTCAAACTGAAATAGAAACCCAATATACCTCTTCTGCTCTCCATACACCTCTTTCTTCCGCCCCCCTCCAACTTACTATCTTCCCTCCATCATTCCCCTCTACCCTAGTTCCCCTCCCCCTCTACCACTCCTCTCTCCCAGTCCACTCCTTCCCTTCCTTCTCACCCCCCTCCCATCCTCTCTCCCGCCCTCTCTACCCCTCTTCCTTCTATCCCACTCCTCCTCCCCTTGGTGTATTTCTACTATATGTTAACGTATTCAGCTTGTCCCAGTTCTGTATTGTTGAGAAAATTGTTTAGTTCCTGGAGCCTGTCCTCTCTGCTCACAACTTTTGCATTATTTCCATTTTAGAGAAGCTATGGAGAATTAGGGTTAGTTGAGAAGGGCATAATTCTGTTGACAGACTATTCATTAGGGAAATGGGAATATTTTAATAGTTTTTATAAAAAATAATTGTTGGATCTTGCTGATTTAAACAATATCACTTATATCTGCACAAGGCACCAAACTATACTTCAATTAAAGACTCCATATCACTTTAGGCAATTCAATGGACCAGAAGCCTATTCCAGCTGATGTTCTCTAGGTGTGTTACACTTAACCTTCAAAAACACCAGGTAGTATTAATAAAGGCTATGTTGATTGAAAATTCTGAGAGTTGGACTGCAATATATCAGGAAAACATCAAATTGGGGTGGAGGCTGTAGGGGTGATTGAAAACTATTTCTGTTTGGATTAAAATAAACACTGGGAACTGATGAGTGAGATGATTCCGCATGTCATCCTTCTGGCTCTATTTAACCTTTTACCATATTTAATCAGCCATGGTATAGCTATGGCTTGAATCAAGGCTACTTAAGCACCATTAAAGTTTCCCCTGCTTTGAAGCCTCCAATCTAAAATGCAACAATAGCTGTCAATGAGCTTGTAATGAATTTGTGTACACTTGCTCCATGATGCTGACTCCAACTCAGATGAAGCTAAACTGACCATATGATCCAGTTTACCTGGGGTAGTCCCAGTTTACTATTCCCCTATTTGGTGTGAACACTCTATCCTATCTATCTATCTATCTATCTATCTATCTATCTATCTATCTATCTATCTATCTATCTATCTATCTATCTACATATCTATCTATCTATCTATCTACAACTTTTCCTGAAGATATATATATATGACTCCCTTCAAGCAATTGCCAGCTTCTTCCCCTTTTAGAATAATAGAAACATAGGACTGGAAGGGACCTTGGAGGATCTTACTGCATCCTGGACAAATGGCTGTCCAAACTTTTCTTGAAGACCTCCAGCGATGCAACAACCATAATTTCCATGTAACTTAACACAGCTCTTCCATATAACTAATATAACATATTGCTTCTATAGCGCTTCCTTTCACCAAGCTGACCATAATGTCACAGTTTAGATAACAAATTATCTAGTCACTTTTAGATAAAATCTCTGGTAAAAATTAGATATTGTACAGGAGTACAGGGAAGATATTTAGCACTCATTAGAACAATATGAGCATAGTCTGGGAAAACAAAATGTGAAAAAGAAACCCCATCTTTAGTATAAAAGGATACAAAAGGGAAGCCTTACCAGGCTTTATCAATGTTTCCTAGCTTTTGGCAACTGTTAAGATAAATAGACTTCAACTCCCAGAATTCCCCAGCCAGCATGGGCTTCAACTTCCCATGCTGGCTGGAGAATTCTGGGAGTTGAAGTCAATCCATCTTAAAGTTGCCAAGGTTGAGAAACACTGGGCTATATCAATAGAGTTCCAGTAATCTTTCATGAAGTCTATTGACTGACCTCACCTACCCAAAGGTGTGATAGGTGTTGTAATTATGGATTCAAATAAACTATAGTTTAAGCAATTTCCCAAGTATTAATAAAATCACTTAACTTACTAGAAACATCTCCAGAATATTATCTTGATGGATATGATGTTATGCTCAGCAGCCAATAATATACCAATTTATACATGTACACACATGATACTCAGTGATGGTTGCTTGTAATTTTGCATAGTATCAGAATAACAGAATAATACAGTTGGAAGGGACCTTGGAGGTCTTCTAGTTCAACCCCCTGCTCAAGCAGGAAACCCTACACCATTTCAGACAAATACAAATCCCAAACGTGTGCGCGCACACACTCATGCACACACATAAGGAGAATATTAACACTTTTCTTAATGTATCCAATACAGGACTAAGGAAATACTGATATACTTCTTCTTCTTTTTTTTGCAAAGTAACCTAGACTTTATTTTTATAAAAACCTTGTAGAACAAAACACATGATCCTTTATAATGTACCTACAACCAAGCACCTTGAAACATCAAGTAACTCTTGAAACGCTTCAACTGTAACGAACAGCAATATACTGGAAGAGCTTCATAAAAGTCATGGTCCTGAAAAAACATATTAACATTCTATAAACCTTTGGAACCCTTTGATGTTGACCCAGTATTTCAGAGAGCACAAGACACAGAAAAGTGATCCTTTCATAATTGACTCTCCAAGTAGCTCTTTTTGTAAATAGAGAAATTGCAAACTAAAATGTAATAATAGTCATGTCATCATAGTAAATCTTCAATTACCTTCACATCAAGTTATAGTTGGGAGGAAGGGGACAACTATGGTTCTCACAAGAGCTTCATTTCTTTCTCTGCTGTTCTTTCTGGAAGATAGATTCTCTATCAATGGTTAGATCAAAGGAAAATGCATTGCCAAATAGACAATGCTTTTGGCATAGGGAGAATTATAAATTTTAAGCTCTCCCCAAACAGAAAGTATGTTTTAGTTTCTTTCCCATTTGTAACTGTCTGCTTTCCATCAATGTCACACCATCCATCTCGCTAGATAATATGGAGAGTTATCTCTCTTCTTCACATGGCATTATAAAGTCATGCAACAGGTGAAGGAAAGGCATCCTTCCAAAGGTACGTTCACTCAAAAACAAAACAAAAAACTACACACTTTCATGATGTGTTTGCATGGATGGAATGGCTATGGTTTGCAGTATAAAATCAGAGATTTTACTGCAAAAGATTTGCTGCAGATGGCTACAATGAAGGGAAAAGATTCTTTTTTTCCCATCTTCTCCATTATTACCGAAATATGAAAATCTATTTCAAATTTAATGCAGAGAAAAATGCTCTTATTTTTTTAAAAGAAATCACTAACCCAAATTTTAAATGTCATAATATAGCTGAAACCTCTAGTTCCCAGTAGCTGTAAATCAAAGTAAAACTTGCTGTGCTAAGTTTTTATCATCTCACAATTTGTCACATATTTTATTTAGGAGAACACTGGGTGCATAAGCATATTTGTTATGTCAGTATATTTCCCCCCCTCTGTACTGAGTCAATTGGAGCCCATGCATTTATAAATGCTTTCTTGGAAGATCTGGATTTTAGAGTAGACATGCTGAATTTGGAACCTGTAGACTAATACCATGCAGGGAAAAAAAACCATTCTAGCATAGAAAAGAGGATATATGTATTACTCACACTACTTGTGAGAAGAGTGGTAATTTTTGTAAAGCTATATTTCCCAAGTTCAAAACCTATTTTCAGCATCCTTTAATCATAACCTCTGGCACTTTACCAATTCAAAAGCAAGTTAGTTAACAAAAAGTAATAACAGTTGATTAATCTTTGAAGAACCATACATTTTTTTCCCCAAGCACAAGTCTTGCTGTAAACTAGACAAGGAGTTTGAAAACCTACTGAGCAAAAATGTTTTCATGGCTATATAGAAGCACAGCAAAGATATCCCCAATTCGATCGTAATGTTTCCACTTCCCATTTCTCACAGCTGTCCTTGGAACTATACTGTCATAACAAGCTTGCCTTATTTTGCAACATCTAATCTGGCAGATTCTTTATCTAAGAAAGAAATCCATACTTTACCTTTCAGTCCAGGAACCCTTTGCCGGAAAAGTGCATCCATGGCTGGCACCTGCTGTTCATGCTGTTGCTGCTGCTGCTGCTGTTGCTGCTTCTTAATCAGGTTCCCTTCACTGCCAGCTCTCAAAATCTTTTCCCCTAAACTAATTTTCCTCATTCTGCCACTAAAATCTTCCTTCCTAGACAAAGACAGTCTAGATGCTGGGTTAGTTGACAGTGGCCTGGCTAGACGGGACGGTTTGGACATCGTGAATATTCAGCAATCTATCACCTGCTGAAAAAGAACTATGCTAAGAAACACAGATGCACACACGTCCAAAAGCCTCTTTTCTTCCTCTTCCAGCAGACTTCACTGTGAAGAAATTACGCTGTGAACAACTGCAGTGCTGTCAGTGAATCTGTTATTAAACAAAAGCCACTGGATGGCAAGAAAGAAAAAAAAAATAGAAAAACTCCCAGACCCGCAGAGTATAAATGGGACTTAGGGTACAGCAGGGAACATTTCCTCATGGTGGATTCTCAGATCAATACTGGAGAACAGATGATCTGTCTGACATAGACCAAGTAGCTGCTGGACAGCCAAACCATGCAGATAAACTGCCCCACCTACTACTATAAAATAGGAGTGGAAACGTGAACTGTACATTGGAACAGAACGGGGATTGCCTGTGCATTCTACCTCCAAATGTGCATTTCAGAGTGGGCGGAAGGCTGCAGTTTTCTGTATTTCCCAGGGGGGCTAGTGAAGACCTTTGGGGAGCCTCCTAAAGCAATCATGTTTGCATCAGCTAAAAGCAATGTTGGACAAACTCAAGGTTGGAGAAATCAATAGGCTGATTGAATCTATTTCCCATTTCCCCCTTTAAGCAGAATGGGGACAAATTGGGGGGATGTGAACAATTGAGACATTTACATACTGGGTGTTCCAGATACACTGGCCATCCTGCACATTCTATTTGTTGTTGTTGTTTTTCCATGAACCTTATTAACTGTACTGTCAAATTTTAGCAGAGCAATGGTTGCAAATTAGCAACGTAGTTTCTTGACACATTAGGTTGCTAATGAACAAAACCTGTAGCACAGCCTGAAAAAGGTTTAACACATATGAAATGTCAACTTCTGCCTTCCACTACAGGGCATTGAATGCCAAGAGAAACTAGATACAAAGATAGTTTTTTTTTCCCATGCCATAACTCTGCTAAACGCCTAATTCCCACAGCACTGTCTTATCCCTATAGATATTTACTCATTTAATATGGCTCTACTGCTTTTATCCTTCTCATCTTCTCATCTTTTTCATCTTCTCATCTTTCCTACTACATTCTCCTAGTGGTATCTTGTGATTTATCACTTATTTGTATCTTATGATTTATGATCTATGGCTTACTGCTTTGTTGTTTATGTACTATACACTGAGAGTTAAGCAGAAGAGACAAATTCCTTGTGTGTCCAATCACACTTGACCAATAAAGAATATTCCTATTCCTATAGCATAATTTTAAAAAGGGTGTTTCCAAGGGGGGGGAGTCAAGACAACAACTAGAATGGTGCAACTGAAGATCCACCCTGGTTTTATGCACAACACAGCCATCTATAATCATTATATTTTTGCTGTAACAAATCAGTCTTGTGAATAAATGTCAGAGCTATTCTATTTTTTATCGGTGTCTTTGTATCCTGAAATTTTAATATACTGTAGTTCTTCTAAAAGTGGCTTAGTCACACAAAAAGAGTTACAAGGTGGCATTGTCCAAAGGTCTATATCAGTGATGGCTAACCTTTTCTGGACTGAGTGCCCAAAGCATGTGCCTAAACCCCCAAAATGCAATGCGTGTGCGGGCCCCATGGATGCCCCCTGCGCATGCACACATGCCCCATGTATGTGCCATGCCCCCCTTGCATGCATCTGCGCCTCCTGCAAATGCGCCCCACCGCCTGTACTTGCATGTCCCCTGTCCCCCACCACATATACAAGTGGCCCCTCCAGATGTCCCCGCACATGTGTGGCAGAGACCCAATGACCAGCTGGCCGGCAGGAGCATGCGCGCATGTGCAATGGAGCTAAACTAAGGCAACGATTCGCGTGCCCACAGAGAGGGTACTGCGTGCCACCTGTGCCACGCATGCCATAGGTTCGGCATCATGGGTCTATACCTTATTCTTCATTTAAAGAATGAATTACAATGTAAGGATTGCATTGTATGCAATTACATGTGGGGTACAATTGCATCTTTGCAGCAAATAGTAATTAAGAAACCCAAAAGCAAGTTCCAACTTTAAAAAAAGATCTAGAGTAAAAGCAAGCAGCTTTTGGGGTCCAGAGATCACATTTGGTGTTTTGAGAGCATATTGGAGGCTATTTCACAGAACAGCTAACTTAGATGCCCTCACTTATGAAAAAAAATGGTTTGCCATCTGGAAGCTCATGCTTTTACAAATACCTTGCTGCCAAAAGAGAAGTTCTACAACCTCTTCTTACCATAAGAATGTTCTCTTTGGTTTATTTATGTTTTTGTTGTCCAGGAAAATCAGCCCTTTCCTAAAATAATTGGACTTCTACCTTTGTGAGTTTGTGAGAATGCCTGTCGGGTCTGAGGCAGGGTTGGAAGACCCCTAAGCTTTTTCTTGCACTCTTCCTACAACAGGACTTCATGTGAGGATTGTACAGATCCTATATTGTATTAATATTAAAAGGAATAGTAATATCCGTATTAATGTTTGGGAATGGGATTCATTGTTCTCACAATTACCATTCCCGCAATCCAGACAAAATTCTTTGTATGATTCATCTTTGTAAGCCGTCCCTTATCCAGGAGTGGGCTTAAAAATTTTTAGGGTTCTCTGCCTAGTTGCTGGGTGGGTGTGGCCATGGTGGGCATGGCTTAGTTGGCCTCCTGCACCACATCGGGGGCTGGGGGGTCATGCTTTCCTCGAGCCTCCGAGAGGGTGAAAATGGCCTCCCCAAGCTCCAGAGGCCCTCTGGAGACCTTCATGAACTTTTGGTAGGCCCATTTTCCTCCTTCCCGAGTCTCCTGCATCCAAAACAGGCTATGTGGGGACTCATGGGAAGGTAGGGGTGGGTGGGGCCAGATAGGAGTGGGATTTGGGGGTTCTCTGAACTGCACAGAATCTTAGCTAGAGGTTCTCCCAAACCCCTGCGAACCCCCAGCAGCCCACCCCTGCCTTTATCACAAGGATCTGGTCAAACATATCATACATCACTAAATAGTAATCGCAATCACACTTAAGACTTTATATTACCCCATTTACAGCACTCTCTGAGTAGTTTACAACAGACAGCATATTTCCCCAAACAATGTGGGTCATTATTTTATTGACTTCAGAAGGATGGAAAGCTGAATCAGCCTTGAGTTGGTCAGGATAGGAGTCCTGGCAGAATCAGCCTGCAATACTACATTCTAAGCACTGCACTACCACAGTTCCTGATCATTTTGCCATCTTGTAAATAACAAAAATAAAGTAATCTGCACCATGTGTAGATTACACACACACACACACACACACACACACACGAGAGAGAGAGAGAGAGAGAGAGAGAGAGAGAGAGAGAGAGAGAGAGAGAGAGAGAGAGAGAGAGAGAGAGAGAGAGAGAGAGAGAGACTCCTTGTCTATGTTAAAGTGGAAAACGTTTTTGTGCATCTTATATATGATAGAGATCCATATAGAGTCAACATCTCAATTAAGGGTAATTGATCAGAAAGGGTAATTCTTAGAAACTCAACATCTTTCAATTATTTTATAAATTTTCAATTGAACCTAATCAGGTCCTGTCTTAATATGGATTCTAGCTATTTTCCCCTCTATTACTATGATTATTATGACTACTTTTGATGTGACTTAAAAGAGTCTACTACAAACACAGTCAGTGGCATATCAAAACAACAGTGGCATATTAAACATGTGCTGCAGTTAACATACACAGCAGCACTAATTATACACAGGCCATGTGCTTCAGTTGCTGGGGCATTGGATTTGGATACGGGAGGCTGAAATGGCTACTATAATTCTTCCTTGGTACATTTGAGAAAACTACAAATGTTCCAAATGAATCCATCACCTATACTAAGCCATGATAAGCTTTTTTTTAAAAAAAATGCATACATGAAGTATTTTCTAAATCCAATCAATGTGAATTATAAACTATATTTTATGTCTTTATGAATTGGGCGAACCCAGATAATGATAATTTATTCTACATGTCATAGTAAAACAAATTGTAGCTTAATGCAATATGTGAATCCAGTTATAATTTTCAGAGTAAAATATCTTACAAAGTTATGTGGCAAAAATAGCACCCTGAGCTTCTGGAGAAAAACAAGGAGCATTGACATTTTCATTCCAAAGTTCAGTTTGCAGATAAAGACAAATAAGTAGAAATTTTTATTAGATTCAATTTTTGCATCTCAATATTGCTTTATTAAATATTTTGTGTTTTCATGGGCTCCATTTGCTGCTATTTTTCCTTTCAAATAAAGGGTTTGCTTGGTATGATTCTGGCAGGATAAATAACAGTGATTTCATGCCTGAAATGTTTAAAACAGCCAAGCCCAGAATTCAACTGAGATGAATATTACTTGTTGCATATTTTCTGAAAATTGTGAGTCAGTAATCCTATTCTTTCATCTGAAGAATGTATGTTTCAAGAATGAATGTAGTGTATGTTTTTATACATTTCCACAGATGGGGTCTGAAGCAGAGGTAGGCTGAAGTCTAAGAGCATTTTGCCAGTGCCTACAGCCCTGTCCAACTCCTCAACATGCAGATTTCAGTATACCATATATGATTAGTTCTCCTTTTATTTCACTGTGGTCTCCAGCAGACTGGGGAAATGATTTTCAACTATGTGAGCCCTATTCTCACCCCAAAATATTTCCCCTTCTTCAAATTTTCTTGCACCAATCTTGGTCTCAGCCACAGCTTCTTAGATGAAAAAATAGCTATCATTGGAGCAGTTGGGATAAGCAAGAATAATAAAGCAATGTATCAAATAGACTTGTAAGTGTCTTTGTCTCTTTATACTGGTACCAGAAAACAAATTTGGTCTTCAGAAACTAAGATCTTAAGTTTACTTAAAATGATATCCTGTTGATTTCCTGATCCTCAGGTCTCCATGCAACAGGAATGTCAAGGATCAAAAAAACTAAGAGAGTAGCTACTTAGTTTGGTAATGAACCATCTGCACAAAAACCAAGTTCATAAAACATCAACCTTAAGGACCCCACAAATTAAGATGCTAAGTATTATCATGAGATGAAAGCCACTCTTGACTTTTTTTTACCACTCCCAACATACACATATGCCAGGTTACGGTTAAATTTCTGATAAATCACTACTTCATAAACACATCTGCCCACATAGAGGAAAGGTGCCCTCAAGATCAGTATAAAAACAGGTAATAAATACAAAGTAAAAGTAGAAAAAGAACCAGACAGAGAATTGCATTATTTATTCTTTAGAACTGTTCTGTGTTAACTATTACTTGAAGACTGCCATCATATATACTCCAAATCCTACTTAATGTTTAATTTCTAAAGCTCCAATCAATTTGTAGCTTTCTCTTTCTTATATCTCAGGATGATTTCAGGAATGCGTGGTGCAATAAAACTATTAAATATAATTATAAAAAAAAATAAGAGCAACCATATCCCAAAGGTTCAAAAGTCCAGTTGCATTTTGAAAAAGCATTTTTGGGACAACCATGACCTGGATGACTGAGAATATCCATAGACAAGAGCAACTATACACACTGTTTATATAGACAAGATAAAAATCTTACTTATATGGAATCTTTTGCTTTCCACACCTAGCACCTTTGACCAGTTCTTCCGCAAATTTGCCTTCAGACCTTCCACAAGGCTGTTCTTTCTTTGGTGAGTACATTAGTATGAAAGGACACAACTAGCCTTGGGTACTCAAATCATGTATTCTTTAAAAACTAGCCTTCATTATTATTAAAACAAAAATTGTTTGCACTAACACTAAGTCAATAGATTCGGGAACTGTTGTACAGCACCTGAGGGCAGGACAAGAAGCAATGGATGGAAACTAATCAAAGAGAGAACTAGAACCTAGAACTAAGGACAAATTTCCTGACAGTTAGAACAGTTAATCAGTGAAACAACTTATCTCCAGAAGTTGTGAATGCTCCAACACTGGAAGCTTTAAAGAAGATGTTGGGTTTCCTGCTTAAGCAGAGGACTGGACTTGAAGATCTCCAAAGTCCCTTCCAACTCTGTTATTCTATTCTATAGAATTCCATTCCATTCTATTCACATTATGCAGATGCAGCATATAGAAAACAGTATCAAGAGATCTCATTATCTCTCGAAAAGATGGCTTTTTGTATTCAAAGAAGGAATATTAGCAACAATATCTAAAATGAAATCTAGCTGCTCATATTTTTTGTCGGGTTAGCAAAAGTGGACACAGCTGGAGATGAAGTTCCTCTCTCATTTCTCAGGTGCCTAGATGGACTCAAGACAAATGTTAGGCTAGAGTAGATAAAACTTTGGTCAAATAATGCAATTTGTTGTTTCCTTGCAATCAACTATTTATTGAAAGCAATCCCTATTTTATCTCTTTCTATTCTCACATTTTATCTTTATTACATACACACTTGATTCAATGATATTTTTTTCTAAAGCAGAATGAAATAATTATATATTTATACAAATAAAGCAATCATATGTTATGGACATTTTAAAAAATCCTTTTTTACAACCCTGTAATTCCTTAATTTGGGGTAGAGTCGAGGTGACTGGATAAAGCTGTGCATTTACTGGCCAGAGGGCCTTCCTGACACCACAGATATTGTTTTCTTTGTACCCTAGGAGAGAAACATCTGCCACTACCTGTCAACCCTGTAAATGAGAGGTAAATGACTTCACCAGTGGGCCACCACACTGCTCCATGTTATAGACATTAAATATCATTAATCATATGATTAATTTATGTAATCATGTGTGAATTGCACATTTGGGTTAGGGATTTACAGATGTAGCTTGTACACTCCCATAAGATTTAAATGATCAATAGTATTATATCTATTAATATGCAAGACTAGAAACAGAGAGACCCAAGTTTTGTCCTCCCTAATATACACAAGCCAATTGGATGACTACTGTGAGACACCTCCCTCCCATGAAAGGAAAGGGAAGAGGATGATCAGTAGCAAGGTGGATGGACTCAATTACAGCAACAATGGAAGACCCGAAAGACCAGGTTAGAGACATATCATTGGGGCCGGGGGGAGGAACCTAACTATGTGGCTGTTCTGAGTTAGAAATCATTTGATGGCACATAACTGATCAATCAAATGATCAGTCAATCAATCAACCTCATTAGTGTGGCAGAATAGAGTTCATAACCTTCAATGAAGAGGACTTCAATCTGTAGTAGATTGATTTACGTTACTGCTGTTATGTACATATAAATAATAGCACCACACAGAGAGAGGAACATAGGTATAAAAGTAAAGAGCTTCAAGATGGGTCCAACTCTTGGCATCTCATTCATGAAATATTCTTGACCGCCTACAAGAATAGTTTGCCATGGTCTTTTCTACATTTTTCTCCCCTTAAATTTATTCTAGCAATTTCTCATTTTGGAATTTCCCTTGTCTGATACTAACAGAACCAGCTTAATTTTGTTGTTTCTTTATTCAACCACCACTGAATGTATATTAAAGCACCTATCATGCAAAACATTTCTCCTCAGTTAGACTAAAGATTAATACAATTGCCTGTCACCTCATTGGGACGTGCCCAGAGTAGCATATTTTCCGTACAGCTCCAAGAATCCATACTAAATCCTTCCCTGTTTTTCCAAATGTCCTTGCTTCTGTAATCACACCTATTTGGAGGGTGGTAGAATATGCATTCCTTGAATGCCTCTCCTCCTTATTGTATGATTGTTTTGCCAAGTTTTTCCCAGGCTTGCAATTGTCCTCCATAATCATGGTGTTACGTCTTCCTACTGCAATTGCACTGCAGTGTTAAATTAAACCATGTTCCAAACAATGGTTTTTATTACTATTTCACCTCTCAAACACTAATGGAAACATCCTGTGTTAGCCTAACTCTTCACCTCTGCAATTTTGTTTGCTGGTATTGATAAACAAATGCCAACCCTTCTTTCATCCTGCAGGGAATTAGCTAAGTTTTGAACATAAATAAAAAAAATCAGGAATAAAATCACTATCTCCAAACTGATTACCTTATGTAAGGCTATAGTAAGCAGCAGTAATCATAAATTACTTTCAGTAAGCACACAATTAAAATGTAGTTTTAAAAAATTACTTTTCCATTGCAATGGGCATGTTTGTGATTCACATTTCACCTGTAACTTTTTTTAAAATGAAAGAAATCATTGGTCTATTTTCTTGCTCTATATCTCTCCACTCTAGTCCTTTTACCTAATCTTTTATGAGCTTGCTGTCAAATTCAGCACAAGATTTACATTGGATATTCTTTTACTTACCAATTACTAATTGGGGGAATTTTTCTGAAACATATTGTTCAGCTGGCATATGGCAAAGAGTAAACACTGTCTCTGTTGTGTTGAATAAATGAGCATCAGTGAGCATCAAAACTGTAGGAGAAGTAAAAGAAAAATAGCAACTATCTAGCTAAGGGGGGGAATATCTAGATAACTTATCTTGAAAAAACCGAGAGGGTCAGTACTTGAGTGGAAGACCATAGGAATTCCAAGGCTGTAGGCTAGACTGGAAAATTAGGGAGGGGGAAAATCCTGGGAAAAAAGAAGTGACAAATCACTTCTTACTCTTGCCATGAAAATAAGCCATGTTCTTTCTTTTTTAAGTCCAATGTTTATCCTGTATTGTGCACTAAGGTTAAACAGCAAATTAATACCATTTGTGTACATTGGAACATCCCTTTTTGGTTACTTAAAGAATCTTAATTTTAAAAACACAAAAACTCACACACAGAATCATCTTGAGCCTACTAATCTTCTCTCCCTCTAAGAGGACTTGAAATATTTCCTGAAGCCATAACCTCTGGCCGGCTCCTGTTATGATTGGCTGTTCATCACATCTTCATTTGATTTCATCCCTATCAACAGCACCCTCTCTAGACCTTGAAGGAAATGCCTTTCAGGAAAGCACTGTTTTACTCTATGGCCCATCTAGGTCATAACAGCAAATTAAAATATTAGAAGTTTGAAATGTACTAAAGTCATATAGGCCCCAAAGTACAGTCTGAGAAGGAGGCAGATGCAGAGAAAGGGAGGAAGGAGAGAGAGAGAGAGAGAGAGAGAGAGAGAGAGAGAGAGAGAGAGAGAGAGAGAGAGAGAGAGAGAGAGAGAGAGAGAGAGAGAGAGAGAGAGAGAGAGAGAGAGAGAGAGAGAGAGAGAGAGAGAGATTTCAAATAATGACAGATTGCAGAATATTGAAACCAACGAAGACTAACTAGGTTGCATAACTCATATAGAGACTGTGATGAAAACAGCTAGAAATGATATCCTTATTGTATTTCAAGACTGGTAGTTGTAATTAAGAGTTGACAGCAAGCAGGAAAGTTAGTTCAAGATTTATTCCTCAGTTTTCAAATCTTTCACACTTGCTTTCAATGCCAACATCTATTAGTGGGGAGTCTTTGATTTTGTTTTATCTTAGCCATGAAAACCCCAGCTGAAAATAAATGCTTGTTTATATTCTCTCTAGTCTGGCTCTTCCATTTAGACAAATCTTCCAAACTGGAAATGCTCAGTCACTACATTGAACCCCAGAAGTGTATTATGTGAACTAAAAGTGGAATGGCTGGACTTTTGCTAAAACCAATGGTTGCATAGATCTGTTCCAGGATTTTAGGTAAGCTTCACATCAGCCTAGCAAGATGATGGATGGATGACATGACATGACCTGGCACAAAAGCAGCCTTGTCTGTCTCTGGAATCTCTTGAGCCAACTATACATTTTAAGAACTGCTGGAAAATCTCATTGTTACCAGCCCTCCTGGTGGCAGGAAATGAGGTTGGCTAACAACTCAGGCTCATTATTTTGCTATTATTTTAACATTCTTCTTTCCAAAATATAAAGCTAGGATTTTTCCTTCTCTCTGGACCCAAGAAATATCTTGAACGCTTTCATTCTTTTCTCATGTAAGACAATAACATAAAACAGTGCAAATCATTTCCAAACCAGTGACATACCAACCATATTGGACATCTGGACCAGAACATTTTTGTTCAAGGAGAGGGATCACATAAATGAGAACTTGGTCATTTATCAGACTTGTAAGATTTGAGAATCTATGGATTACAGAATAGCTCATTTCTACTCCAATTTCTATAATAGAATAACATACTATACTGATCTTCTGGCACAACTTCATGAAAATAATTTGTATTGGGAGATTACTTCTGAACAATTTTTCCAGATTTGGGGAAATCTTCCAGGTATGTCACAAGTAGAATTATTGAGGATAGAGAAATGCAATGTTGGAATGTTTCCTCCAATGGGTTCAGCTTGAGATTTCAAGCTTTTGTTCTGTCTCCTGTTCTTGGCTTCAAATAACAGGATTGCTCAGAATAGTCAGTCATGGAATAGCATTGAATGAATAAATCTTGAGCTTGATTGTGAGCTTGATCAAATGGATCATCAAGCAAAGCAACCCAGAGTACTCACTTAAGATATGACCAACCAAGCTCAAATTATCCTGCTTTGGATCATTTTGCAAAGATAGAGATGGATCTAATGTTGGGCAAAGTAAAAGGTAAGAGAAAAAGAGGACAACAAGCAGCAAAGTGGACTGCTCAGTTACAGAGGCAATGAAGACCTTGAAAAGACAGATTAGGAACAGATGACCCTGGAGAAGATGCATCTGTGTGGTCACTATGAGTCGGCAATGACTTTATATATATTTTTCGGTTTTATTCTTTGTATTAGTTTATAATATAAAATACGAAAAGCAAATAATAGGAAAAATAGGGGAGGGAAAAGGGAAAAGTGTAGGAAAGAATGGAAGGCAATGATTTGATGAACATAATCAATCAATCAGTCTTTGATCTTATTTGCTCCCTTTTCTCATAGTTGTCTGAAAGTGCTCAGGAGCTCATTTGTCCAGACAAATTGTACTTTAGATGAACAACAACTGTGATTCTTCTCAAATGGAAACAAATGCTTCTGATAATCTTCACACCCACCATGAGGGGGGCGAGGGATATAGGAAACAGAAACTACGGGTAACATGATTCACAATTGAGGGCCATCTCTTGAAAACTATGACTGAACTCATGGTCCCCTGGTTTCTAGTGTTTGTGGTGCCTTAACCACTAGATCAAACTGGCTCTGAATCCTGACTACATCAAAAGTCCACTTGTGAAAACTAGTGAAGAAGTGTTGTTCTGGCTGAAATCAACAGATGCAGGGTATTATTATTATTATACAATTGTATCACAGCGGCCAGTTGTTTCACCGGATGTGGCATTGGTTACTAGTTGGGCCCCACCCAGGGGCCTAGGACATCGTAACGTATTTTCGTAATATGCGTGCAGATCCAAGCAGTGCGGCTTTTTGCATTTGACTGATGGTGATTTTGTCAATTTTTAACTGTTTTAAATGTAATTCCAGTGCTTTTGGAATAGCACCCAGTGTGCCAATTACCACTGAAATTACCACTGCTGGTTTGTGCCATAGTCGTTGAATTTCAATTTTTAAGTCCTGGTATTTTGCGATTTTTTCATGTTCCTTCTCAGCGACCCTGCTATCACCTGGTATTGCGATGTCTATGATTGTGACCTTATTTTTCTCAACCAGTGTGATGTCTGGTGTATTATGCGCCAGTATTTTGTCTGTTTGTATGCAAAAATCCCACAAGATCTTGACCATCTGATTTTCGGTGACTTTTTCAGGCTGATGTTCCCACCAGTTTGTTGCTGTTTTAATATTATAATTTTTGCACAAATTCCAATGGATCATTTGCGCTACTGAATTGTGCCGCAATTTATAATCAGTCTGCACGATTTTTTTACAGCAGCTGAGTATGTGATCAACAGTTTCATCAGCTTCTTTGCAAAGTCTGCATTTGGCATCATCAGAGGATTTTTCGATTTTGGCCTTAATGGCATTTGTGCGGATAGCTTGTTCTTGCGCAGCCAGGATTAGTGACTCTGTTTCTTTCTTTCATGTACCTGTTGTTAACCATAACCAAGTTTGTTCACTGTTCACTTTATCTTTTATTTTTTCCAGAAATTGGCCATGCAGTGCTTTGTTCTGCCAACTCTCCATTCTTGATTTTATCACATGTTTTCTGTATTCTTGTTTCATCTGTTGGGCCTTTAGTAATTTTTTGTTCTTTACTTCGATAAATAGATGTTCTTGACTTTCTTTTAAATAATCAGCCAGTGCATGTTTTTCTTCTTGTAATAATCCTCTGCCACCTGATTTTCGGGGCAGGTATAGTCTATCAGTATCGCCATGTGGATGTAAACTGTAGTGCATTATCATTAGTTTCCTGGTTTTTCGGTCCAAAATGTCCAAATCAGCTTGTGTCCAGTTAACTATACCAGCTGTGTATCTTATAACTGGTATTGCCCAGGTATTTATGGCCTTGATTGTATTTCCACCATTCAATTTAGATTTCAAAATTTTCCTAACTCTGTTGGTGTACTCTCGCCTGACAATAGTTTTTACTTCTCCATGCTTGATATTATCCAACTGCAGAATGCCTAAGAATTTGTAGGCTTCATTTTCATTGCATTTAATTAGTTGGCCATTGGGCATTTCAATTCCCTCACATGCAGTGATTTTGCCTCTTTTTATGGATACAGTGGCGCATTTTTCCATGGCAAACTGCATTGAAATATCGGTGCTGAATACTCGGACTGTATTTGTCAATGATTGGATTTCTATTTCTGACTTTCCATAGAGTTTCAAATCCTCCATATATAGTAAATATGAAATTTTTTCAATTTCTTTGGCTGTTTGGTAGCCTAATTTCATTTTTTTTTTAAGATTACTGATAGTGGGATCATTGCGATGATGAAGAGAAGAGGTGAAAGTGAATCACCCTGGAAAATTCCTCACTTGATACTAACCATTCCGTAGATCTCATTTCTTACTGCCAACTCAGTTCTCCATTGTTTCATCACCTTTTCAGTAAAGGATGTAATATTTTTGCTAATGCCAGTTGTTGTTGTTGTTCTTGCTGCTGCTGCTGCTGTTGTTGTTGTTGTTGTTATTATTATTATTATTATTGTACAATTGTATCACAGCGGCCAGTTGTTTCGCCGGATTTGGCATTGGTTACTAGTCGGGCCCCACCCAGGGGCCTAGGACGTCGTAACGTATTTTCGCAATATGCGTGCAGATCCAAGCAGTGCGGCTTTTTGCATTTGACTGATGGTGATTTTGTCAATTTTTAACTGTTTTAAATGTAATTCCAGTGCTTTTGGAATAGCACCCAGTGTGCCAATTACCACTGGAATTACCACTGCTGGTTTGTGCCATAGTCGTTGAATTTCGATTTTTAAGTCCTGGTATCTTGCGATTTTTTCATGTTCCTTCTCGGCGACCCTGCTATCACCTGGTATTGCGATGTCTATGATTGTGACCCTATTTTTCTCAACCAGTGTGATGTCTGGTGTATTATGCGCCAGTATTTTGTCGGTTTGTATACGGAAATTATTATTATTATTATTATTATTATTATTATTATTATTATTATTATTATTATTATTATTTAGTTATGGTTTTATAGGACAGAATAAGCTTCCAGATGGCATATAATTGTTAATGTACATGCACAATAGAGAAAAAAATAAGAATTAATTTCAAAGGCAAATGACAAACGTGTTAAAAAAAAGAGGGGAGCAAAGCTAACTTTTCCAAGAAGGTACATTACTCTTAACTGAAATATGGGAAATAGCAACGAACTATTTCTGCAGCTGCTAAAGCTTTCCTAGGATTGTGCAAATGGGACAAAATGGGTTCACAATTAAACACAATAATGTTCACAGTATTATCCTTCCCTCATACATTCATCTTGTAGAGAAGCACCCATTAACCCATCTAATCAAAATGATGACAATCGTAGGAATGGCATTTTTAAAAAGTGCCATTCCTACAAGTGCCATTGGTCTAAACTCTACATATGTAGGGCAGGGGACAGGCAGACAGGCAGATGGATTAAGTTCTTTCATCTCAGGAAGTTAGAGGAATTAGCCAAAATATAATCCCATGCATTATTTAAATTTCTGTCCTTATATTCCCATATGCAACTCTCTTTTGGTGAAGTATTTCTGGAATGAATGATGCGAACATGGGGACGGGAAGGAGATAAGAGAAATAGGGAGGGAAAGGGGGAGGGAGAGAGAGGGAGAGATAGATAGATGATAGATAGATAGATAGATAGATAGATAGATAGATAGATAGATAGATAGATAGATAGATAGATAGATACTTTCCCCAAAAATAAGAACTTTCTTCCCCAAAGTCTTTAAAACACTCTGGTCTAAAGCAAACAGCAGCCTTCTCTCATTCTTTCTCTCCATTTGTATCTGGAGGCCAGCTCAAGAATTCTTAATCCAAGGAGCTGAGTCTAGGTTTATTCTTTTCCAACGGGATCATGACATGCTGTTAGCTAAATGGCTTGTGAAAGTAACTGGCAGAGGAAATTGTCTTATATCAAATGGCTGGAGATTGTCAACACTGGCTGCTAGCAGTTCTCCAGAACTATAAGTTGAAGGTTTGTCATGTCTCCTGGGACATGCAAGGGGATGAACCTATTATCTTCTGTATTGCAAAGGTATGGGAATCCTCAAAAAACTATGTTTCTTCCAAAAGAGAATCGTGATAATTTTAAAGGTGATTTCTGATTTAGCCAAAAGATAGCTAGTTTTTTTTAAAGGGGAGGTGGGTGGGAATGGATTATATCCCTACTAGCAGAAGACAATTTCCTTGTCCTGGATCCTGAACACAGTATCTTGTTATACAGTGCTTTAAAAACATAATTAAATCTGGAAAATTAAATATGAAAAAAAACTTAATTTGCATCAAATTAGCTTCTGTTTGCAAAATAAATTAAGCAAGCCAATTTATGCTAGCTCACTATAAGCCTTATTCTGAACCCAGAATTCTGGGCAGAGTAACATATCATAGTGACAGAAGACATCTGCTTATCGCCAATTACAGAAAAAGAAAAAATGCAGCAAACAAACCAAACCAGTGTGCCTTTGCCAGGACTTTGTATAATGATTCCAAATCACATAAATAATATATATATTTAAAAACAGACACACTCCATACATTTTTTTAATGAATGCTCAACTCAAAGTCTACATTCTCTGATTCTATATTGGAAGGTTCAGATTATGATAAAAATCCAATCCGAAATTATACGGTAACAGCTATAAAGTTCAAGAAATAATAAATCCCCAAATGCTGCCATCTAGTGCTTGGTAAAAGACAAAATCAGTAACCCAGCAAGATATATCTCATAAATCTACCCCTCCAGGAAGAAAGCTAGATATCTTTCAACATTTGCCCGTTGATCTTCTTAGACTCTGATAAGAATCTTTGAGCCTTAAAGGAATTAAAGCGGAAATGGCCACTCCTTTTTTTTAATGCATGCTGATGAATTAAAGGGGGGAAATTGTACCACTGAAAATGGCAGAGGTGGCACTGAATTTGACAGTGCAAGTCATGCCTACGACCCCAGAAGTAGGGAGGGAGCCTACTGCTGGCTTAATACAAGGCTAGGTTGTCCTCTTCTGTGGGCCCACTGTGAACAGATGGCCTAGGCCAGTGTTTCTCAACCTTGGCAACTTTAAGACATGTGAATGTGGACTCCCAAGAATGCCAAGCCAGGATAGGGAGATGAAATGAAGCAACGAGCTCGGGCAGGCCCATGGGACAGGTTTATTATTTCAGACACAAAACATGAAAGGTTAAAATTGGTGCTACATGGAAATTTTTGTTGCATTTTAATTTAATTTTACTGGGAAAAAATGGTTTCTAATCACTACCATCCCTAAAGAATGTTATTTTGGTAAGACCATGTTTTCCCCAAAATAAGGCAGGGTCTTATTTTCCTTTGTCCCCCGAAATAAGCGCTTGGCCTTATTTTTGGGGAGGTCTTATTATTTTTGAGGTGCAGCAGGCGGCGATCATGGCTGCTGCTGTGTTGCAATATTTTCAGGGAGGGCTTATTTTCAGGGTAGGGGTCATTTTAGCACATGCATTCAAAAGCCTGATTGGGCTTATTATCTGGGGAGATCTTATTTTAGAGGAAACAGAGGTTATGCATACAGATTCTTCATGTTATTTACTTACAAAGTAACTGAAGAAGCCTGACTTTACAGCATGGTCATTTTTAAAAAGATCTACAACCATTTTGGATTCCTGCACTTCAATTAATTCCAAAGGGTAGTCAGAGGCAACAAGATGCAAGCAACATCACAGCATCGTGATGCAAGCTTAGTCCTTTTGGCGTGTGTGTTATCACCTCATGTCCATGTACAAGAGGAACTTGGTAGTGGAACTTGTGCTGTAATGGCACAATACTGCTATTTGAAGAAAACATCAGATTCTACGGATGCCTCCAGTAGCAGCATGAAAATTGGCTCAGAAAGAAAGAGAAGTAAAAAGAAAGACAAATAGCACCTTCCATTTTTGAAACAAGATGCTACTTCAGAAAAATACTAAAAGAAATTCTCACAAATATTAAAGGAAGACACTGAGAAGGAAAGATAAAAAGAAAAAAACCTCTTTCAAAAGTTTTAAGGAAATTGTATAATAGTCTTTTGCTACAGCAAACTAAGTACCTGGGTTCACAAAGGTTTGGAATGAATGAATTGGTTTTGGCTTAGTTAGATATCTAAATCTAGATGTTTGTAGTTTCCTAGCTTATTCCTGGTAGGTTTAGTGCTCCCCGATCCCTCTTAAAAATCTGGATGCAAGAGAAGTTACTAAGGAACAAATCAGAAATTGACCAATTAAGCTGTTATTATTTTGTTTATCTATAAGACTAATTGTAGCAGCAACAAACTGTTATTAGAAAAGTCAAGGTTTAACATAAAATATTATCATTATGGTCACCTAGCAAAATATGCATTTTTGTTGTAAATCCCAGTTGTCCATCTACAAGGAGTCCATACTAGACACAAGAGTGAACTGAAATGGACAAATCTCTCCATCGCTATAACATGAACAGCACGAGAGATATCGTGATCCAAAAACTATTAACTTTTCCATTTCCCTGGAATTATTCATAACCTACCATGTGTCAGGGTTTCAGATTCAGGATTTTGAATCAATTGGAAAGGGCCCAACTATTATTGCTGAGCTATCATTTATTTAAGTGATCTTATATTTTTCCTGTTTATCTTTAAAGGAGAGATCAAGCATCTAAGAAATGCCTGCACTTTTGTACATGTAAATTAGCAGCTGCTTTGTCCTCAGTCCATTTGAATCTGATAGGGCTAGCAAAAGAAATTAAATAAATATAGTTTCTTTACAGACGTTATGTAAGAGAAAAGAAATGTTATTTTGCAAAGATGGGCTTTTGGTGTGGCTGGGGTTTCCCATAGATCTAATCCCATCCTGTTTTTAATTTTTTAATCTAATAAAAAAATTGGCAAGAGTTCTTAAACAATAACTGGTGAAGTTTGCAGACATGTTGTACTAAAAAATGAACAGATACATCTAAAACTAATGAAATTCTGCAATAAGTAGCAGATATATAGTGATATATTTTTAAAAGAGAGTTAATTCAAAGGAAACTTTCTAAACAGGCTTAGGTAAAGGTTCACAAGATTAATCCAGAAAACAGCCTTTCCCAACCTGATGATCTCCAGATGCTTCAGAACTGCAGTTCCCAGAAATTCTGCCACACTGACTGGCAATTCTGAAAGCTCAAATCCCAACACATCTGGAAGACATCTTATTGGAGATACAGAACATGATCAAGTAGATGATTCTGCAAAGCTGAAATCATCATGGTAGTTTAAATGAAAATGACAAATCCACACGAATGTCGATTGTCTCCATAGTTGTCCATGCATGTATTAAACTCTCATTCGTAAGAATGCATGAAAAAGAAGGAGTTAATATTATGTAAAGACACTTAAAATATAAGCACGTGTGGCAAAGAATAAGAAATAAGGAAGCAGCCATGAATACAAAGAGAAACAAGCTGCTTTTACTAATACAGCATCCTTGGCATATTATTCTTTGTATCTTGAGTTATTACTTTGGTTGATACAAAGGCATAATGAGGACATCCAAGCTGAGTAGTTTAAGAGAGACAATAGTTAAGCAATACAGTTAAATGGATTTTCTTTTACAAGACCCAGTGATGGTCCCCAATCTCAGTGCTTTTAATAATCTAAAGAAGGAGCAAGCTCCAAAAGCTGGAAGTCATGATACGCACATCTAAATGGCTTCCAATATTGAAGACATGAAGTATCAGGGAGACACAAGGAAGAAGGAGACAATACACTTATGGCAGTGTTATGAATTTCTGCCATTTTCTTTGTTATTGAAATATTCTGGGAATTGTTCATTCAATTTACCAACAAGCCACCAGATCAAATTGATAAGGTAATCCCATTGTCCCATAGCAAGGAATACAGTAAACAAAACCATATTCAGGTTCTGAAAACATTTCTTAATCCAATTCAATTTTTTAATGTTGCTTTATCACAAAAACTTGCTTCGCTGAATGATCTGATGGTTATGATGGCTTTACAGTGGCTAATGGGTTCAACTTTGCTGGCAATGAATTTTGAGAGTTACTGTCTCTCTGCATGTATAAGATGCCAAGTTGGGGAAGGTGACTCCAATTCTACGGTTCTGAGATTCTTAACTGCAGACTATTTCTTAGATATACTAACTTCATACTGTACCTAGTGATGAAAAGCAAAGCAGACCTCCCCCACTCTTTAAAGTAGCTTTTCAATTTGCTGAACATGGTAAAATATGATATGTAATAAAATAGCTGAGGCAGCACAAATAGGATTATAAATGTAGAAGTCAAGTTCACTAGATAGGGTAAATGCATCAGGATTACAGCTGTGAAAACCATAGACAGCTATATGACCTTTAAGTGCACCAATGAGCCCATGTCAAGACGAACTAGCAATATTTTAAGAGAATTTTCCCTTAGATGAGTTAGTTCTATATTAGGCACTTTATTTGAGATGTTACAGAACAGCAGCTAATGGATAACACATTATAAATATAATTGTTACTGCCAGGGAAGAAAAACAATGAAAAGCTTTGCCACAGATGTTCAAATGGTGAGTTTTGAATATAATACTTGTGGAATAGAAGTGCCAATCTAACGACAATTTTTTTTTAATAATTGCTTTTAATTTTAATTTTCAAAACAAACACAACACATAAAATCTTCCTTCTTTACATACTGTAGAAAGTGTATCAGTTGGTTACAAAACGGCTTTCGTGCATCTCTTCCAGAATCATCAAACATAATTCACATTAACTCAAATATTTTAACTCAGATATTTATACATGTTACCATCATCATACCTCCATTTTCATTTGACTATAATTGTTTAAACATCATCATAAAATATACCAAGATGTAATACATAACCACATATTGGCATTTCCTTTACTATTTCTAAAATCCTCCAATAACATTGAATCCTTATGTCCTATTCTAGCTAAACATCCATAATATTTAATAACAAAATTTTCTAATCCTCCTTTCCAAATCACTGTTTACAATTTACATCCAATTTCCTTATGTTGTACACATACATACATACATACATACATACATACATACATACATACATACATACTGTTATCATTATCCCTCCTTTATTTAACTATATCCTGTATCATAACATTTCCCCCTAATAATCAAGACTTAACTGTATCTAACTTAGTTCTTTTTTATTAACCTTTATATATAATCCAAAAGAATTTCTAATCTTCCTTTCATGGGTACCATTCAATATTCATATCCAATTATTACTTATCATAACACTACATACTGTATATATTATCATTATCAATTATTTATTTAACTATATTTATTGTCACTAAATTTCACTAAGTTTAACTAGTTTTAAATTATACTCTTCCATCTATCAACCTCTATCTTTCCAGTAGCAAAACAGTCTCATATCTTCTGCCATTTGTGGTGTCAGTCCTCTAATCATCTCCTTAATCAACTTTGTATGGACTCCTCTTAGCAACTCCTTGCTTGTAAAATCTCTCATGTAATTTCAATGCCCTTCTTCTGTTTCCTTAATCAGCTTATCTTTGATTGTCGGTAGTGTTATCAACGATGTTGCTAATAAAATTTCTCTCTTTAAATCCATAAATTCTTTTGTTTTTTCTTCTTCGTATCTTGCCATCTGGGGTAGATTTCCCCTCCATCTAATTCCTCTTACAGTATTCCACTCTTTCCATTTTCAGAGACAAACCAATCACCATAAGTATCAACAAATTTAATTTATTTATATTCATTTTCCTCTTCAATTTTTAGGATTTTAACCACCACTTTTTCCAATTGATAAACATCTCCAACTTCTTCATCATATTTTACTGTTAGATGCTCTAAATCTTCCAACTTCTTCTCTATCCTCTCATATGTGTTTGATAATTTCTGTATTTTTGAGAATATTTTTTGCAGACCTAAAGTTTCTTTCTGCTGTTGGAATTGTGCCATTATCTCCAGCTAACAAACACTGCTGCTCTAACTTGAAAGGTTTTAACAAGATTAAGCATAGATTCACAATAAAGTTTTATTTTCACTTTTCTCTGGTTAAAGATACACTTCAAAGGGACATATGTATGCTTTTCTTCTTAACCCTCTCTATAAACAAGCAGTGAGACCTTGGAGTGCCAAGCCAGGATAATCAGTGAGAAAAGTAAGAGTGTTTTGTTTCCAATACACAAACCTCCAGCCTCCGAGTAGCAGTGTTATTGTTGCAATTTTCTTTATTATTATTATTATTATTATTATTATTATTATTTATAAAATGTATATGCTGCCCAATCCCGAAGGACTCTGGGTGGCTTACAAAAAAGAGAGAAAAAAACCAGTTTAAAATCGCAACACTATATACATTCATTCTAATCGGGGCTGGACCTCAACAGTGAGGTCAACAGCCCCAGGCCTGCCAGAACAGCCAGGTTTTTACAGCTTTCCTGAAGGCCATGAGGGTGGGTATGGTCTGGATCTCTGGTGGTAGCTGATTCCAAAGAGTCGGAACAGCCACAGACAAGGCTCTCCTCCGGGGGTCTGCCAGCCGACACTGTCTGGCAGTGTTCTTTGTTCCTTTTTGTATCTTTTTTGTATTTCAAGTTAAAAAAAAGTCTGATTCTTGAATGAGTTAGAAGTACACCCACAGTAATGAAAGAGGAGAATTTTAGTCCATAGGTTACAAAGAATAATAAAAGAAAAAAATAGAAGAAAACTTAATCCATTCATTTTAAAAGGCTTGCATAAATTCCATCCATGAAGATAGCATTTAAAAAGTAAGATAACCCACTGTCCAAAACCAGTCTGAACTTAATTCTGCCACTTATTTCTTCTGTTCTCCAATTTAAATTAGCTTCAAATTTTTTACAGGCAGTCTCTTTTAAAACAGTAAAAATTCCTCACCAGCTGGAAACACTTTCTCTTTCCGTATCCTTCTGTTTTGGAGCCGCCCTGACGTCACCAGTCTAATGGCTGGATTTTTTGTTGCCGGCTTGAAGAACTTATCTTGGATCAATCAGGGATTTTGCGTTGTCCCTGAGATCAGCAATGTATTCTTCCTGCTCACCGTCTCTACGGGACGGTTTAGGTCCGATTGGACCACCCAGCAGCAAAAGTATCAGCTGCGGTCTCAGATCATCGAGACCGCACGTCCGTATCGTCGCGACGTTGGAACCTCCTCCTCCAAACAAATTTTTTTTATCACAATTTTTTTCACAGCATGCATTTTAATTTAATTTCTGATTACTGATTTCAAAGACTTGGCTACAAGAAACTGAATCAGGTGCGAGTAATTGTCCAAAAGGTGGTTATACCATAATTCTCATAATTTCTCATTATTAATCACGCTGGATGCAACTTCATGAGTTGCAACATCTAGAAGGCTGTAACTCCTCATCCCAGTTTTAAATAAATGTTTGGTTCGGGTTTGTCTACTTGTTTCTCCCTTGCACATTAGCAATGTAATAACTTAAGTAATCATATGTAGATATCAGATATATTTTTCCCTTTTGGCTCGAACATTGACGATTCTTAAAGACACTGCCTGAACAGATTCCTCCAGTTTTCTTGGCAGGCTTTCAGAAGCAGTTTGCCGTTGCCTTTTTCCTAGGTTTGAGAGAAACTGCAAACTCAAGGTCACTCACCTGGCTTCATGCCCAATTCACAGTCTCCCCATTTCTAGTCTTATGCCTTAACCATTACAATAAACTGGCTGTGAGTTCAGTGATAAAATCTTCTGAAAATGTGCATCCTGTCTTTTGGCAAGGTGATTTCTTATTGACTGCTGGGAAGTGGATGCCTGGAACATAAATTGAACTAATCTGTATCATACACAGATAATCCTTGACTCACAATCTGTCACTTAAATGACTGTTCAAAAGTAGGGTGGACCTGGAGCAGGTGCTTTAGGGCCTGCAAAGCACTTCTGGCCATCATAAAATGTCATGCCACACCCCCATGTGGACCTGCCTTTATGGCCAGGTGCAGTAGTTTTTGGCAAAAAATGCCCATTTGGAAGAACGCTTCACACTTACAACTGTGGCATTCACTTAATTACTACAGATTTACTAAACATCCACAATGATTTACTTAATGACTGTTGCAAAAAAAGAAAAAGAAAATTGAGTCTAGTTACATGAATGCCTCGACTTATATCCATATGACTTATATCCATATATCTAGAAATCCAGTCCCAGTTGGATTTACCTATATAACATACAGGATTACCTGTATGATACAAGTCCAGAGTTTGAAAGTAGTTCCATTATGGGAGTCCTGTCACAACAAATAGAAAGGTTAATAGAATGGATGATTAGAAGCATAAGTAGCAATTATTTATTAATTAGCAACAAAAACAAAATCCTCATTCTTTCCTCTCAATCACCGTTAGGATTAAAGACAGGTTAATATTCATTGGATTTATCCATTCTTATTTATAATTCATCATTTTGGACAGCAGGGTTATTTTTTGTTGCTTAATTATAATGGACTGACAGTATAAAGTTAATTACACTGTTTGTTGGCGTGTTGGGAACATCTGAAGGGAGGGTGGCTGTAAAAACAGACATTTTAGCAGCCACAGCATCACAACTGAAGCCTTACCCATTTGTACAGTACATTTATAGCTGCAACTGAAACCAGAAATTTGGTTGTTAAGCAAAGCAGTAGTTAAGCAAAGCAGTGCCTGTGTTTACTACCTTACTTAAGCTTTCCTTTGCTTTATAGATCTGCATAAATGTGAGAAATGGTCCTAAAATTACTTTTACATCGTTGTCATAACTGCAAACTGTAAACTGTTCTTAAATGAGGCAGTTGCTAAATGAGGATTACCTGCAAAAAAAGGGTGACTGTCAACATTGACTTGATGACTGGGAATCAGAGTTGGGTTCCTACTGATTCAGCCGAGTAGGTAGTAACTCAGCCTACCATATCCCCAAAGTGGTTCTATCGTCGGTGCTACCATCTTGATTTTCAGTTCTGCGCATGCGCAGAACAATCTTCATTGCAGAAATGTATTTTTTCCTCTTTTCTAATGTTGTGCATGTGCACAGACCGTTTTAGGTATAAATGTGCATGTGCACAGTGTGTTTGTTGTATGCGCGAGCAAAGCAAGCATGGTCAAAAAAATTTGCACGCCAAACCACAAGTAATGCCAGCAACAAATCACCCTTGCTGGGAATCCTAGGAGCTCTTATCCTATCCAGATGATTGCTGCCCTAAACATTCCCTTTCTTTCTAAATCCTCTCAGGCAGACATGATTCTATTGCCTGGCAATGCTAGATCTAATAATGATAGAGCCAAGTGAATTTGCACTGATGACATTCCATAGTTCCATATGGCAGAAAAGTATTCCTCCTATCTTATACAAGCATTTTAAGGTTGTTCAGCACTTGCTGATTTTACATGACTGAGAAGTATCCCAACAATGCCTGCCATTTCTTTAGATTCTCGCAAGTATCTTGTGCAATCAGAGATGCTACTGCTGAGTATATTCATCCCGCATACCAGATTGTATACTGTTTTTCCTTCCATAACAATTCTAGAGGGTTCGTTTTTGGGGGCATGATTGTGAGAAGAAAAAGCAAACAACTGGAAGCAGGTATGAAAAAAGTATATCATCTTTTGAAAATAGCTGCTCCACCTTTACTACACGAAGCTAGACCTAAGAGACCATGACTAAACTCACTGCATACATAGTTGTTTCATTTTTAATATGTGGAATAGCAGTTCTGCCCCTAGCTGTGGCTTTCTATTGATAGAAAACTAATAAAATGCACTGGCCAGTGTTTCAGGGAAAAGAACTTTCCCATAAATATATTACTTGCCTAAGGCAACAAATTTTACAGGGAAAGTACTTAAGTCCCTGACGATGAGGGGTTATCAAATCTGTTATCAGATAAAATCATTTCTGTCGATATGCTGGCATTGATGTAGCTTAACGTCAATGAAAAATCTCATTCTGAGTTTTTGTTTCATCTCATTTCCAATTTAAGAACTTGTATGTTCTATAATTTCAGCCTGTAGCAATTCTATCAATTCTTACTTGGAAATTATTTCCCCTAATTTCCAAGCAGCTTGCCAACCCATGAAGCAACACATGAATAATTACATCTGGTGTAGAGCTGAATTCTCCCTTACAAAAATGTATTTTAAGAAAGAGCAAAAGGTGAAAATCCTAGATCATTGTTTACAACACAGAGGTGCTAGGAATCAACAAGATGCCAATACTTCTCATTTAAGGAGAAATGTCAAAACTAAATACTTCAATAGAACCCCTGCCCCTCCTGTGCAATCACCTCATATTGAAGGTTATTTAAGACTGATCCTGTGCAATAATTTTTAGGCTTATGGTCAATCTTCTTAATTTACTGTGTAAATTAGGGGACAACGGGCAGGAAGAAGAATAGTAGAATATATCACACAATATTTTCTCATCTGATTCATCCTGAAACATGTTATTTTTCTTTTAACAGTCTTACAGACTTGTTAACATATTTCCCACGCAGAGCTGAAATTTGGTCTCATGTTTTTAATTTTTTTTATGAGAGTTGAGACATCCAATGTTGTTGTTATCAAGAAAAATTCATTTGCTTTATTATACCATATTTGACAAAGCAGATAGTGATCCACAAGTAATGGGTCAGAAAAGCAAAATATTTTTCAGCATTTACTGGGAGAACAATTATGAAAATATATTCTCAATTTTGCTGTAGCAATATATTCTTCTGTTTCAAAGATTTTAAGTCTGCTTGAATAAGGCGAGTGTATACAGACTTCATCTCAACTGCGTTTGTGAAACAAAAGGAGCATAGAAATATTTTTGACGCCGAGCCAGTTAAATACTGGTTCAAGAATTTTTTTTAGGAAAATAATCTCTGGCCCAAGTGGTATTCCTCAAGAGCCACACTTCTCCACAAAAAGCTAAATTTCATCCGGCCAGGCTTATTGCGAAATTCTATGCTGGGTCACACAGAAGTTTGCAACCAGGTTAAACAAAGATTTTGAGACGAGGGTGTAAAGAGACTGTGCTTTTGTATCACACCACTTCTATTTCAATGTCATTTATCTACTTTTCACCACCCCTAATTATGTTATCTCAATTTCTATATTATCACAATGAAGGACATTAACTCTGGTACATCTAGATGTCTGCTCTTCAATGTTAATGAGGAATGTTCACTTCCCTAAAAAATTGTGTATCTCTTCTGATATTGAAATTGAGAATTATTCCTATTCTGCTAGCTTGTCTAATCAATCATCCCTAATGAATGGAATTGATTATTCCTCGCCCACCCCAATTACAAAATATTTGAGCTTATACCAATAGTGGATAGGTCATCTGTTACTAAGTGATCATTTCACTGAAATTTTCAGGAACTTTTTTGCTATAGCTGCTGTTCTTAGAAGTTTCTAGATTTAATTGATATTTACATGCTATACATTTTGTAATTTATTTAGTTAGTATATACAATTCCTGTTATTTTCTTTCTCTTTTACTGTGTTTTTTTTTATTTTATACTATATTGCAACTCAGTCACTATATGTTTTTTAAGCTGCTGACTTTGGTTCTAACAAATAAATCATATTTATCTAAATATTGTATATATACTCAAAATAATTAAAATATTTTTAAATTTTTAATTATCTTTGCATCTTCATTTTTCTGTTCGGACTAAAAATAAAGGAAAAATTTAAAAGATCATATGATAAACAGGTTGGGGAAAGTTGGTTGGGTTTTTTTTAACGCAAAATGAATTCAGGGCTGCTTTGGGTTAAAAATAAATCTAACTTTAGTGCTGAATAGCCCAATAGTATTCACATGCACATTAATTTAATGCAGTTAATATGAAGATAAAAAAGGGTGGTATATGTCATGCTCTACATCACTCATAATTCATGTACAGAGTTATCCCAACATTTCAATATGTAATATTTTCAGCAACATTATTTAAGCAGTCATTTCTTTTTACCCTTGAAAAGGAGAGAAAGCAAATAATTTCCATGGATACTCGTTTTCAAATATCTAGAGGATTAAAGAATGCTAAGTCCAATATATTTAGACAGCATCTGATTGGGCAAAGCTATTCTACTCTGATCATTAAAGAACACCAGAGTTGCTATGAGGCAATAATGTTCCCACCGATGAAAGGTTAAGAACAGCCTAGGAGTAAATCACATGGTATAAATTTGGAAATCTTTAGTACCAAATACGTAATAGATACTCGTTGAAGCAGCCTAAATATGAAAAAGATTTATGAAATTCTGGATTGATATATATTCTTTTTAGAGCTCATGCATGTACATAAAAAATAGCTATAAAACGTAACTACTTTTGCAGAGTCTCTGTCTCTCGCTCTCATTCTCATTGTACATTTCTTTTTCTTTTTTTAATGCAAGCCAACTAACAGAGTAAAACTAATTCTCTTTCAGATTCAGAGGTCGCCATATCCTAGCAAGCAGGCATTAAATCTTGCAATTATTGACCTGGGATTTGTTAGGCAACTAGTTCTAAAAAAACAAACAAAAAACAAGCCCCTCTTTGGGAATTTAGGAAGTACAATTTATTGAAACTAAACTAAATCATATCTTTGCTACATTTAGATTACTAATATCATTTAGTTTGGAAATATCATGCACACTACAGTTGTATCTGTTAGTTTTTCCTGATTCCAGAAATGTTGCCATCTTTTGGGACCAAGGGAGCATCCCCTTCTGTCATGGCCCCTTCCCCAAGAATCAGATGATGCCCACTCTCTTTGGATTCAAAAAGCACTTAAAACTTTGGTTCTAAGCCTGGAGTTCATTCTTTTGGCAGGGTGGGAAGGGGAAGCTGTGTTTTAGTGGCTGTTTTTAGACCAGGCATTTTTGTTTGTCGATGGGATGCTACTGTACATATATGACTTACTCTCTGGAAACAAATACTGTGGGGGTAAGACACCCATAACACCCTTTGGGGGAGGGACTTCTGTTAAGATACAGTCTGTTGTGCCATAAAATGGCTTCTACTGTATAGCACGGTGGAGTTGCCATGGTAATGGCTCCACAAGGGGGCTCCCTCTGATAAGGAGGAAAACCTAACATTGGAAATTATGTTTGGTCCGGGCATTTCCCCCCTATAAATAAATACTAGGGCAACGCCGAGTTATCGGCTGGTGTCCTATAAAACTCTTGAGCTTCCATTTGGCTCCTGCTTCTCCCTATTTTGCTCATGTGGCAGCCAAGCATTCTCCAAACAGGACCTGGTACTGGTTCCTGAATTACATTGCCATCAGGTTTCTTGCTTCATTGGTCTCTCTGAAGCTTATCTCTGCCAAAGTTTTTCCCCCCCTGATGTTGTGTTCTCTATACTTCTCTGCCTCTTCATTTCTTTTGCCCAAGAATGTTCATCTTTCCTAATACATTTCAACTTTGAGCCTCTTCATTCTGTCCCCCAATAAGAAAATAAGCTTGTGGGTGCAACATATGTAGTTTGGGTCCTTTTCAGGCAAGAGAACAAACATTGCATATGATTTGCAGGGCACAATGATGCTTCATAACTGTCCAGATTGCTTGGAACCGTATCTGCCAAACCCTGTAGTCAAACTGCCAAGAACTGTTTGCTTGCTCTGGCTGCAAGATCCAGGGTAAGCTTGGGCTAGAAGAAGAAATTAGAAAAAGAAAAAAAAGTTTCTTCCTCTTACCCCCTGCCAAAGTGACTTGTTAATTTTTGCTTGTTTATTCAGTGACTTTGCTCTATGTCACGTCAAACTGCCTCAATTACAACAGCAAAAGTTGTTTTAGGTTCCTATGTTTTAATCCTTGAAACTACCCAAAGTCACTAGTGTGAGATCAGCGGCTATGTAAACCCAATCCAATCCAATCAATAAATGCTCCAATCAGACACAGTCGGCAATCACTCAGGAAACAGCCAGTAGTCTTTTTTCCTTCCACGGGGTTTCTTCTCTTTTGTCCTCCTCCTTCTGCCCCTTTCAACTCCTCTTGCTCTCTTCTTATTCACTGTTCTCTTGCTTCTATAAAGAAAGTTGCCTGGGCAAAAAATTAGTCAAAGCTAGACAAGCTAAACATGTTCTTCAACATCACAGTGACATCCAGTGGTAGGTTCCTACCGGTTTGGCCCGGTTCAGCAAACCGGTAGTAGCTTGGCGGCATGGATCACCGGAACTGGAAGCAACCCAGGCCTGTCATGCCCCTGAACTGGTTCTCCTGGTGGCGTCATTAGGTGCCACCATCTTGTTTTTGGCTTCTGTGCGTTCACAGAGCAATTTTCGTTGTGCTGTGCATGCACACATGCACGAAGTGTCCCCGAGAGAACCGGCAGTAGCGGCTGCCGGAACCCAACACTGGTGACACCTGATAATTATAACATTTCAAAGTGCTAATGGATTTCTGATCTGCTCTAGAATCTCTCCAATGTTAAAGTTAGACTGGATCATCTGTACCTGGGCCCCCTCCACATTTATAAGAACAACTCTTATTTTCCAGAAATCACTTGGCACTTCAAATAAGGTTAAATTAGAACTGCCAAAAGCAACAAAAAAAGGTACACTGAGGAGGAAAAATAAGAACATGTATAAGACATAAATTACTGTATAGGTTTATTAGTTTCTGCTGAAGTCTATAGTGACCCATAATTTCCTGCCTTTAACTTACTTGAAGGTATTTCAAAGATTGCTCTATACGAACAACTCTCTCAAAAGGCCTACCAATATTTCCGACAGAGAGCAATTTTGCTGCAAAACTGCTGCAGATCGTATAAAATTACAAGTACTTTTAGCTACTTAAATATAGCTTCATTATTCAGTCATCCTACTTTTGCTCTTGCAAGTGACCACCACATTAGTTTTTCTTTTTAACTTAATAATTTTGATCTATTGGCGTAGATGTAGAGATGTCTTAAAATCACTTTCTTTCTTTTTTTAAGCAAAGCAATCCATGCTACAGAAATTGCATATTTGGAAAAAAACAGAAGCAACATCTCAAAATCATCTGTTCAAAGCAGCTTTATCCATGTTTAACTGAGAGAAACTTCCTACTAATTGGGATGTTGGGTGCTCCAGAGCAATATGTCCAACCTAAGCAACTTTGAGACCTGTCCCAAGAAGCTTCTTGGATGAGAAGCGAAATGTTTTCACACAAAAACCAGAAAGTCCAGTTGCTCTTGAAAAAGTATCTTTGGGAAAACCATGACCCGGATGACTGAGAGTCTCCATAGACATTTAAGACATGTCAACTACACCTCCCCAAATCCCCAGATAGTTGGGAAAACTAGACCAGGCCCATTTAACTTAAAAGTTCATCAGTTTTATTGAGTCCAGCTGTGAAAGGCTATCCAATATATTTTAAATCTATTTTGCATAAGTATTCATTCACACAATTAACTAACTACAGCAAATATAATTGACCATGGAACTATTATTCCTCCTTCACATCTCATTTTTCATTAGCCTTTCAGGAGTTTGTCTATAGAAACATCCTTTCCCCCCAGTTCAAATGATACATCATTTTTCCAGTTAACAGATGTTAGTCTTCTATCGTTTTCTCTTCAGTTCATTATTTATTCTTCCTTAATTTCTACTGTTGTGCATCTGCCATCTGTTACAAGTAAGGTCCTTAAGATATTTAAAGCCTCTTGAATGTTTTGTTTCCCTGGAGTATGCTTTCTAGTTGAAATGAGGCTATTCCAAAAGAACATTGTTCTTAACTTTTTGCATAGAAATCCAGTTACTGAGGTTAAGAACTAACATGATGCCCCTGACAGCTTGAACTTACAAAACTCAGAGTTCAAATAATGGGAATTCTCTAATAATACTGACCTCCATTGTTCTAATAATAAAAATATACTCAAGCAGAAACCCCAGGCCACTAATAAGAGATTGCAGGCAAAAAGATTTTATTCAATCTTCTTGAAAACCAGGTGAAAGAATCAGATGTAGGTGATAGCAAAGATTTTGAAGAGTCAGTGGACGTCGGAGAATGTGATATTGTGGATCAATAGTTTAGCTCCTTAAGGAAGCTTCATAACTCCGTGCCTTGTCAAAATCAATAGAATTGTCTCATGAATTTAATGCATTTTAGAATTTTATAGCTTGCCTTTCAATCATATTCCAAAGGGTACTATTGTTTTTATGTTATTAAAGTATTTAACTTTAGAAAGATCACTATATAGTTTTTAACTTAGGAAGTAGTGCAGAGGCATAAAAGGATATATACCTTCCAGCTAAATGAATTGAATGCAGGCATAAAAATAAATTAAAATTATACAGAATTCTCCAATTCAGCAAAAACAGTTTCCTCTGAAAACAAAAAAAAATCCTCAAAATCTCCTTATAGCTAGCTGTATTTCTGCGTCTCTTTGAGAAGCTGAGATTGTAATTATGCCGTAGCTAAAGGCATTAAAATTATTATTTAAATTAAGTTATAAGTTCAACATGCATTTTACTTATTCTAAGAGATGGATTTTGCATGTTTTTGAGTGTTTAATTTTAACTTAGCTTTAAACTTAGCCTTAACGTAGCTTTAGTTTAGCTTTAAACTTTAGTTTAGCTTTAAAATATTCATTCATTAAATAGTTTGCCTTGTTTCTTTGTGTGATAAGCAAAATAAACTGATGCATTTCAGATTCAGACACCACGTTTTGTGTAGTCCTGTATTTAGTGGACACTTGGACACTGTGAGCCGAAGTCTGTCCTAGGCACAAAGCCAGTTGGTGACCTTCTCTCAGCCCTAAGAAGGAGGTAATAGCAAACTACTTCTGAAAAACCTTGCCACGAAAACTGCAGGGATTTATACAGCCAGTCTCAGAGAATCAGACATGACTGAAAGAAGGAAAAAAAGAAGTCAGATTCAATACCAATTAAAGTTTGTTTAGAACTTTTGAAGCACACAATCACCTTATATAGATAAAAGCAAACAATCTATTAAATAAGAAAGATGTGTTAGTCCATATGTGATCCACATAAATGAAAGCATAGGATATATGTCTACCCAAATGTTCCATTTCAAGAAGAAAACAAAAGAAAAACTACATATTTAAAATGGGAGCAAATTCTTACAATTTTCCAAACAAGTCTTGTTATATGCAAGACTACAAACAATCTCCCAATATGTTCGCTTAATTAAAGAGAGAGAGGGGAGAGAGAGAGAGAGAAGAATTATCTGTCCTTAACTCAAGAGTACAAATATCATCAAGCTGCAAATAAGAAAATTGCACAGTTCATAAGGGAGTTTGTCCTGTTCAAAGAGGTGACATTTAACCTAGTGCTTTCAAATGTTTTGGATATCAGTTCCCATAATTCTTGCCACTAGCAACATTGCTGAAGGTAATAGCAACTGAAATTTAGCACAGAGAAAATTATTAACTTTGGCATAAAGTAATAGAGCTTCAGTTGTCATTTTGTATGTAGAGAAGCCCTGCATTTGTTACAGAGCATATAAATCAAATATAATTTACAGGTAGTCCTCAACTAATCTAATGATACCTCAAAGTTACAACGGGATGGGTACTTGCACTTGTGAACTTTTCATACATCCCGGTGAATAAGTGATCCCAATCTGGGTGCTTGGCAAGTGAATTAATGACCAGTTGTAATATCCTCCAGTCACAAGATTATAATTTACAAGTGTTCCATCCTCACTACATGTTAGTCTATGTGCAGCTCGACAGGCAGCTAAACCCATCTATCCTCCAATAAAATAGACCATGTGCGTAGATCTGAATGCTTCATTGAAAGAACAGGATGTGGTGGAACTGGGGGAAATAGGGATGCATATAATGACGACCAAATACAAGATAAACAATATTGAGTTAGTGCTGAATATAACAATTAATAAAGTCAAGCAATTTAAATCTCACCAGCGATGCTCTGTGTAGGGGATGTGGGTTTGTCCTTGGATGACCCTATGCCACAGATTAAGATGGATTCTTCTTTGTGATTCTGCCTTCTCCAAATGCTAAAGGAAATGAAGTCTGGCTTCCCAGTGTTCACTTGGTTTGAGAGTACGGGCTTATGAGTAATGGGGAAGGGTCAGCTTCAAACAATATATTTGGGATTTGTTTCTCCTGCTAATAGATGGGGCTAGAGAGCAACAACAGTATATAAAGATCATATGCAAGGCCATATTTGTCCCTCCAGCCACTAGATGAGGCTAGAGAGCAACAACACTATATAAAAGTTATATGCTGGGGCATGACAACAACTTTTAAAAATAATTTCTAGCAAAAATAAAATCCCTTGGGGAAGCTGGATTCACTTAACAATTCCATTTTCTTAATGACCACATTATTTGCTTAAATGACTGCAATGATTTGCTTATTGCCTGCCATAAAAATTATTATAAAATTCAATTTATGAAACAATGACTTACAATACAAATTCCAGTCCCAATTGTGCTTGTAAGTCCAGGACTATCTGGGTAGTCATTATGAGCCAATAGGCAGACCTACATTTGATTGTGACTGTAGAGTTATTGCTTAACGTCTTAGCTGATGTGTTCTGTAAGACTTCCAGAGATTAGTGTAGCCTTCCATAGATATTTTTAGATCAGATTCAGTAAACTTTTTTTCGTTTTCTAAGACATGTTTTCTAGAAGGTATAGGAAAGCATATTCTCTTTGCATTGGGTAATATTCATACAAAATTAATAAGACATGGTCACAATTCAGAATTTTTTTCATCTCATTTTAAGAAGTAGAGATACTGTTCTTTCTCCCTTTGCCTAAATTTATTTTGCATAACATGATTCAAAGGCCTAATTACATGCATAGCTCAACCCTACAGCTGGATCCAGATATTGGCTAAGCCAAATTTTTAATTTGGTTCTGTGTTAAGTGTACTTTGCTACCACAGTCATAAAATTTAAGCTCTAAGTCATGCAGTAAAATGAGAACAACAATTTATTCAATAAACCTTGATGAAACATATCACTACTTACTACTTCACTGTGTAAACGTATTTCTATTAAGAAGCAAGTCCCATTAAGTGTAATGGTGGTAACTAAAAATCAGTGAATAATTATTTTCAGTAAAAGAAGCACCCAGAAGCAAAATGATTTATTCATGAATCAGATACTGTACAACTTTTCCACCCCTGCAAGGCTTTCTCTTACTTAATTCAATCAAAAGAGAAATTTTACAGTCATCAATCCAGTTTTTTAAAGTTGATAAGTAATTATTTCATAACGTTTGTCTGTATGTGCGATTGTTTAAAAGCTTTGGATGGCCACTAATCTTACATTGTAACTCAGGGTATTGAAAATAACAATAAACTACAAAAT
The DNA here is from genome assembly GCF_051295495.1 of Thamnophis sirtalis. Classification (NCBI taxonomy): domain Eukaryota; kingdom Metazoa; phylum Chordata; class Lepidosauria; order Squamata; family Natricidae; genus Thamnophis; species Thamnophis sirtalis. The sequence continues at coordinate 30,116,314 of NW_028261384.1, read as the reverse complement.
AAAACACAAGTTCTTTATGAACAGTTACTTCATAAAATTATTTAAGAAGTCACCAGTAAAAAAAAAATGTTGCCCTTGATTTTCTGTTTTATTTAATCATCTGAAACTACATTTTAAAGTAAAATAAAATACTAGTTCACATCTCTCTTTTTTTCCTAAAATGTATCAAGAATTTTATTGCACAGTAGCTACTTTCCTTATTCAAATAAAAGTAAACTAAGTATCAAGCTCTGGAACTGAAGTTACTTTGAATCCTCTAAAATGCCACTTTACACATTACATCCATTCACAAAAGCCATGCAGCACACAATATAACAACATCTACTTTATTAAAGAAAAAAGCAAACCAAGCAAGAGACTTGGACTACTGTACAGTATTCTCTTATCTTTAATAGAAACATACAAACAGTTTAAGATGCCATGCCAGTCATATAAATTCTAATGTTGGGTCTGGTTTATTATTTTAACATACAAGTTTTCTTCTGGATTCTTCTGAAAATAAATAGGCAGGAACATGGAGTACTGATTTGAGAAGTGTGGCCTTAGCTTAATTTATGGTTTTCAGACCTGTGACTGACACAGGAGAAATGCCACCTTCTATGTCCCATCTATCATTTCACAGGGGGGGGGGGAAATCTGCTACCTAACTAGATAGCAGAGTAATTCTTTATTAAATGCAAGACATGAAGCATATGCTCCATATTATAGTTAACAGTAGTCCTTGTCTAGCTAGCCTAGGCCCAGATGTTAATCGGGAGGTGACCTCAAGTTGACATGCTAACATTACAGTAATAGATGTGATCCAGCTGTTGGGTTTACTTATTTATATTTTGCTCTGCACTGTATATAACACCATGGCACCCGCTAACCAATTTATTGCATATCCAACTGAGTCAGATTACAGTTATTAGTCACAGCTGGATAAAATACCATTTCAAAGGGGTAACAAACAAAAAACAAAAACAGTAACAGCAATAGGCAAAAACATTGATGTCATGAAGATGAATATCTTGTAGTCAGCCAAACCTAAGTATTGGCAATGAAGAAAAAAACATATGTAATACTATTTGCTGCAAAAGAAAAATGATGCATTTTTGCAAAGGCTAAGAAATCCAATCTTAGGAAATGCCTCTTTTCACAAAATTCAGATTGGTTCTATGTTTATTAAACTGCCAAATAAATAAATAAATCCAAAGTAATAAAGGAAATTTGGAGCTTTTTTTCTGAATGTCTATAGTTGGGTTTACATAAAATAAAACAACATTAAACTGCTGATAATGTAGTATGTCCTATAGTTGCATGAAATTTCTCTTAGACCTCTATTTTCTCAAAGCCCTAGCTGATTGGGGTAATAATCAACTCATTGTAAAATTCAGTAGATGCCAATTTCCCACTCAAGATAAAGTAATTTATTTTATTTCTTATATAAACTTTCTGTCGACACTCTCTGTGTCCACAGGAAGCAAAATGTGCTTGCCTACAACCTTAAAAATTATTAGATTAATTAAGTCACAAATGTGGTGTGGGAAAAGTTGGAGGGGCAAATGACAAAATGACATACAACACTGTTAAGAGCACAATGCTTGTTTTAGGATTTTGATGGAAGCATTGGATCCCGAGAATTCCTCTGTTGGATGTATGAGGGTAGTGATAGGACACATTTGTAGAGTAACAGTTAGGAAACACTTATCTATATATGAGGGCAAGACCATCCATCCATTAGAGAGTTGTCTTGAGACAACCAAAAAAGGTTGTAATAGTGAAAAGTCTACATGGGGGACCTGGGTATTTATTTATCCTGTTACCTCTCTACTTTTTTTTACCTGAGCAATAAAAAACTGCATCTGGATTGCCAGTTGGAAACAGAGTGAGGAAACTACAAAATAAAAGTAAAAAATGGATGTGGGGAAGAGAATTAATTGTTGTCCTTCTCTTTTACTCCATATTCTGGAAAACAAGAAATTGTTCAAATGATGAATGAACAGCAACAAAACATTTAGCCATGGACTGCCCCATCAGTCAACAAACCCAGCATCAGAGGTGGTATTCAGCAGGTTCTGACCAGTTTTGGAGAACTGGTTGCGGAAATTTTGAGTAGTTCTGAGAACCTGTAAATATCACCTCTGACTGGCCCTGCCTCCCAGTTCCCAGCTGATTGGGAGGAAATGGGGATTTTGCAGTAAACTTCCCTTGGGGTGGGGTGGGAATGGAGATTTTACCGTATCCGGCCCCTGCCAACCCCACCAAGCCATGCCCACCAAGCCATGCCCCGCCCACTAAGCCACGCTCACAGAACTGGTAGTAAAAAAAAAAAATCCCATCACTGCCAGCAGAGAAAAAGCTGGAAAGTGACAGAAAGAATTTTATCACAATTTTAAGTCAGCCTTCCCTAATCTGGTAGTATTAAGTGTCCTGGGATTAGAGGTTTTTGGCTTGCTGTCTGGGAATTTTGGAAATGGTAACCCTAATGCATCTGAAGGACACCAGGCTGAAGGAGACTGCTTTAAAGTGAATGATTGAAAAGACCACAATAGATTTAACATCTAACTCTGCATGTTAATTTTAGAAAAATAACTTGGAACAGAATGTCTACATTCATAGGCTAAACAATTGTCTGGAAAAAAAATGTCAACCAGCATCATCTTTAAAATAAATTATGAACTCAGATATCCATATGTCTGTAACTTTAATGATAAAATAATAATTACTTATGAAACATACAAGCACTTTTCTTATTTTAGCCCTAATCACAAGGTAAGCACTTTTGAAATGTTCCTCATAAATTTGACACTGGCTTTGGGACAAAACAATTATAATCCATTCATTTTTGTTTTATTTTTGCTAAAGGATATAGTGGAAATTATGTCTATTTTCAATTTTTGGAAAGGAAGGCAAAGCCAACTATTTCATTTGCTTTTTATAGCTCATCTTAACTATATATGCATGTTTTCAACAAACTGACCATTTCTTCATTTTAAGAAATTCCTGGCCCATTCTGCTTCATCTTCTTTCCAATCAAAATTGAAATAAAATAATTATTACTCCTCCTATAATTATTTAACTTAATGTGTTTCTTATCCAACAGAAGTCAACAATTAAACAGTATAAAAATTACTATCATGTGGGTTCTATTTTGCTTCTGTTAATGCAACCTCCAATTCCTCAAAAATATTTTGAAATAACTTGTTTCCCCCTTCCATTAAATCATGTTTGGTTCAGAGAGACTACCTGAACAAGTCCCTGTAGTTTTCTTGGCAAGGCTCTTTAGAAGTGATTTCACCATTGCCTCTTTCCTAGGGCTGAGAGAAAGTGACTGGCCCAAAATCACCCTGCTGGCTTTATACCTAAGACGGGACTAGAACTCCCGATTTCCAACTGATCATAGGGAGATATAATTTGTAATACAAATTGTAACTGTTCTCTTTAAAATAGTGCCCCCTGGAATATTTTCAATATTTAAATGCTTAACATCATGCCATTAATAAAAGTCAACAGGATAAGATGCCAAAGTATAATGAAGCCAATTTCTTAAGAAACCCATCAGAAAATCCAAGAATGTCTATTTTACATTTTAATTAAATTTACAAAAATATTTTACATTTTTGAAGTATCATAGCCATTTAATAAAAGAACTAATCTTTTTTAAAAGAGAGTAATTGTTTAAATTATTTAATCATCTAGGAATGATATCCCCCATATGCATATAAAAAAGCTACACTTCTCTTACCTGTATAAGTTCTTTTTACTACTTTTTAATATTTTTATTTGGTATTATATCTATGTACAGTACAAGTCCTATTTTCCCTTTAAAATATGAGTTTTAGCCACGCTGCACTATTTAGTGTGCTCTGTGCAACCATTACTATTCTCTGGAGGAACATTTCTGCTGTTAAAAAGCAAGATTTCAAACCAAGGAAAGAAGCAACATTCAATTGCAATTTTAGATTAATTCTAAAGTTAGCTACTATAGTCTTTCACACACAAATCACTTACACTAAATCCATGGGGGCCCTACCTTACTCTGAATTCCTTGCATGTGGCTGCTATGATTCCCCCCACCACCCCACCCACCCACTCCCTACTTATAAGGATCATTTTTGCACTGCGGTCCGATGCTCAGCAACTGTTCCTTTGTTCCCTTCTTTGGGGACACTGCTCCTTGATACCAGCCAGTGGAAGTAGATGGCCAAGAAGAATTAAAATGTCTGCTGTCATCTTCCATCTTTACCTCCCCTTGGTTGCGTGGAGTGACAAAACCAGTTCCTCGGGGCAAAAGCCAAGTCTTGTGACATCTTGGCTCCTAGCAATGGAAATTCCAGAAATAAAAAGGATGGGAGCAAGCGAGGGTTAGGGGTTGCTTCAAGTCATTGTTGAACCCTAGCAGCTGCCTAGACTAAATCTTTACATTTTTCTTGGCAAAATTTTTCAAAGTGATTTGCCATTGCCTCTTCCTGGGCTGATGGGGAGAGAATGACCAGTTCAAGGTCACCCAACTGTCTTTGTGTCTAAGGTGGGATTAGAACTCACAGTCTCTAGTCTGCTGCCGTAACCAAACTGGCTCTCATCAGAAGAAATATTGCAAAACGATATATCAGTATGCCCACTGTGTGTTGAAGGAGCTTAAACCTAAGATAAGAGTTTGTTTGGTTTGTTTAAAATCTATCCTTTCCTACAAACATGAAAGTTACAGTACATCGCCCTTCACTAATGACAAACATAATTTCCCCTAACAAGGATCATGAGCCTTTATCACTTTAACTCTAATCACGGATGAAAAGATTACTTCATTCCGCCAGTTTTCCCATAAGAAGCTAAATCTCCCACTTTGAAAAACTCAGCACTTTAAAATGCCACTTAGCAAACTTTTCATCATCTGTTACTCATGCCTCAAATATAGGCTTTTAAAGAAAAAAAACCCACCCTACATAGACACAGTAAAGATTTTGAAAGTGTTAGGAATATATGTGTTTGTTTTTAACTATCTTAAAAAGGAGCAAAACTATTTTCTTAAAATAATTGATGTTTTAATATTTTTTTAAAAAAATATTTAAAAATAAAAGTTTTCTAAATATATTACCATGATTCTGGGATTCAGGAAGTTGTGTCCATAACTTATTCACAGTATAATCATTACACTATATTGTCAAAATCACATATGGCCAGGTTCACACAATAATACTAATGTTTATACTTCATTTGAGGGGTGGAGAGGGAGGGGAGAGGGAGGAAGGACACAGAATGGTTATATCAGGATGTCCTAAGTCTTTGGACTCAATAGCACATTAGGAATTTTAAAACGTGCTGAGGGCACTTACATAAAACAGATGCTGACCGTCTTAACTATTCACAAAACAGATTCCATTTGCAACATAAAAAACTACTGATTTACATGAATGCTATTAGCACATTCTCCAACCTTACCTATTGCCTCCCCCTCAAAGCAGGACTCTCTTAATACTCACTCTTTAAATATAACATCTTCCGGTTGAGTTCAATTCTTGCCATTATTACAGATATATCAATCTTCATTTTCTTACTAAAATGCAGATGATGGTTTGCAAAGGTGAGCTTCTGTGTTGTTTTCTAGACTTTGACGCTTACCTTATGGCCTTGTGTTCCATGGAGACTTCCCACCTAAATAGCAAACAGGCCAAACCTTGCTTAGCTTTTGAACCCAGATGTCAGACAGATGTTGCCACCTGCTGAGACCTCCTTGCCTTTGCCATTTTTTTCCCCAGACAGATGCGCTCATTTCCCCAAACCTCATTGGGCTGCAGTTGCTCATCAAATTTTACTTTCTCCAAAATGTATAGGTCCCATTGGATAAGCTGAAATAATCTTACAAATAAAGGTGATGTTGGAGCTTTGAGCTTTGCTTTGAAGAAAATCAGTTTCTCATTTTTTAAAATAATGATTTTTAAGTACAAAAGTCAAAGTATTCAGAGAGCTTGGGAAATGCTCCTTGGCTCATCGAAGCATAAGGTTGGGGACTCCAACATGACATTAGTCAAGAAAGAGTGTTTCATTTTTACTAATACAGATTAGAACAAAAAAAATTGTCATGATTCAGTGGTCTTTATTGTCAGGAAGTAAGGCAAGGGACTTGGGAACAAATTACCGATATCTACTGAACATTGCTTCTTATCTGGCACAAATCAGTTCTAGGTGAAGAGAAGAAACTGGCTCTGATTCTAGAAAGTAATTTAGTGGGTAATTTGATAAACCCCTGAAATTAAAACCTAAATTTATATTTATAGATCTGGCTTTAAAAAATAGGCTGTTAACTGCCTTTACCAACTTTACGAAAGCCAGCGTCTGCAGGAGTTAATTCAAAACAGAATAATTGTCAATTTTAAGAAGGTTGCTAGTGAGATGGGGTAAATACCAAAAAGAATTCAATTTCATTTGAATTCTGAAAGTCTAAAATGCAAACATATTTTAAAGAGCAAGCAAAAAGTGAACTTCTCATGGTTATATCACCTTGTCAATAATTTATGCAATATTATTACATAATTATTGCATGTTGCAGCAACCACAGATACACTGCAAGTACACTGTGACCATATTTTGTAATCTTCTTCTTGTTCATTTATTTATAAAAACAGAAACATTTTAAAGTGTTAATCAAATAATAAAAATTCCCAAATAAGCCAAGTGCAAACAAAGGTAATGTTTTAGGAGTTTATTCAGCAATATACAAAAAATTAAATTTCTAAGTTATTTATCTCATTTATTTGCCAAGAGTCTTATACAAAAGAGTTCAACTACCGAATGTAATTTTAAAAAGTCAAGATGACAATCATAACAGCAATTTTGACATCCAGTTTTTTTTTTTTAAAAAAAGAGCTTCAATCACACTGTTGTAACTATTTGACTTTTTGGCCACACCTTACAAAAGTCATGGACTTCAATATAGAGAATTTACCCATAACAGTGTAAAGAGTAAGGAAGATGGATTGGGTAGGAATATGTAGCAGTGGTGGGTTTCTGCCGGTGAAATTTACCAATCCGGTGAGAGGAGGTTTGACCGGTGGACCCGGAAGTAACTTCCCGAACGCCTGCCCCAGTCCTGTCGCTCCTTGCTCAACCCTGCCCATCCAGAAGCTGCTCCATCGCTTGCTCCCCCCACCCGTCTGCTCTATCCTAGCCCAATTCGGTGTCTAGTCCCATACCTGGGAGTGGAGGTTATGAACAGAGAAGCATGGAGAGATCCAGCGGCACAATCCACCAGACAGCAGCGGCAAGCTCAGGAGTTTTCTCCTGGATTCCTCTCTATCATGCCTCCGATCTCCCAAAGTTCTTTCTCCAGAGTGTGATAGCTTTCTACTGGATTCCCCTCTGTCTTGCCTCCTCTGTTCTCCCAAAGTTCTTTTCCCAACGTGTGATAGCTTTGTCCTAGATTCCCCCCGTTCTTTCCCCAGAGTGTGATAGCTTTCTATTGGATTCCCCTCTTATCGTGCTTCCTCCGTTCTCCCAAAGTTCTTTCCCCAGTGTGTGATAGCTTTCTACTGGATTCCCCTCTTATCGTGCCTCCTCCGTTCTCCCAAAGTTCTTTCCCCAGCGTGTGATAGCTTTCTACTGGATTCCCCTCTGTTGTGCCTCCTCCGTTCTCCCAAAGTTCTTTCCCCAGCGTGTGATAGCTTTGTCCTGGATTCCCCTCTGCCTTTTCCCCTCCGTTCTCCCAAAGTTTTTTCCCCAACGTGTGATAGCTTTCTACTCGATTTCTCTCTGTCTTGCCTCGTTGCTACCAGTATGGGGCTCACGGGGCTGCGCATCCTTTTGGGCACACAGGCTGTGCATGCATGTGCACTCCACCACCCCTGCGACACCCAGCTGCTTGTCCCGAGCTCATACAGGCACCGCACACTGTGCGCGTATGTGCAATTGGCTGGTTGCTTTAAAAACTGGTATAGAACGTGGGCGGGCGGGTGGCCCAAACGAGCTACCATACTAGTATGCTGTCAGCTGCTCCCGACTTCTACCGGTACACCTGTACCAGGCTGTACCGGCTGGAACCCACCACTGATCGTGTACTTACAGAAGCACCTCATCTGAAATTCTGAAGGCATATGCAGATTAGTATGAAAAATGGTACTCCTTATTTGTGTCCGAATAAAGGACACCTTATGAACTCCAGTTCCTTCAATTGGGATCATAATGTTTTCTTCTGTGGTACCCCAGCCGAAGTCAATCAGAAAATGTTTTGAAGAAGTTGTCCCTTTGGATGATTTTGAACTACAGAAAAATTCTATCTCGTTGCAAAAGAACTATTTATTTTTTGCTGATGATGGATTACACATAATCAGCCTATGCAAGTTTATTTGGAAACCATCCATTTACATTAAAAAGTAGTTGGCCCCGGGTCAGGATTCATATGAATGCAGAACCACTTTGATTCCTCCAACTGCAGCATCTTATAATAGTTTCCATTTGAAACCAACATTTAAAAAAATCAAAGTTCCTCAAGGAACAACACAGAATAAAATCAATTTTAAAAAAATCAAAACAAGAGTAAATGGAGTTGTAGAAGAATATGCACAACAGGGTTTCTTGTAGATATATTGAGATTGAGGCATATGTAAGTAGTTCTTGATTCATAACCACAAATCGGTCCATAATTTCTGTTGCTAAGCAAGGTGGTTGTTAGGCAAGTCATTCCCCCTCCCCCATTAATTTTGCTTGTTAGGTGCCAGCTGGGAAGGTTGCAAATGGTGATCACATGATTCCAGAATACTGCAATTGTTGTAAATACATGTCAGTTGCCAAACACCCAAATCCTATTGTTAAGGATTCCTTAAGGCAGGGATGTCCACCTGGATTTCTTCGAGGGCCAGATACCCTGTTTTCCCAAAAATAAAACCTCCCCAAATAGTAAGCCCAATTGGGCTTTGGAGCTCATGCACTAAAATAAGCCCTCCCCCCAAAATAATAAGTGACCACGCTCGCTGCTTCCTGAACTTCAAACATAATAAGACCTCCCTGAAAATAAGGCCAAGTGCTTATTTCAGGGGTCAAAAGAAAATAAGACCCTGTCTTGTTTTCGGGGAAACATGGTAAGCATTGTAGGTTTTCTCCAGGGGGAGGTGGAGAGACAGGATGGATACCTCCTACAACAACCTGCTGGCCAAAACAGTGTGTATGTGCACACGCACATGGGACCCCCATACCCTATTTTGGGCAGCAGATTGTTGCAGAAGGCCATCCAGGCTGAAAATGGGGTGCAGGGGAGCACACCCTGTTTCAGCTGCCAGGGGCATCGTGGGCCGGTCCTTTGTTACTTTCAGGCTGGATCTAAGCACCCCACAGGCTGAATCTGCCCTGTGGGTCTTGAGTTTGACACCCCTGCCATAAGGGATTGCTAATTTGCAAAAATAAAATAAATTATTATTAATTCTCCACATTATGATAAAGATTGTGAAACAGAGGGAGAGGAGGCATTTGCAAGGCAACTTAATCCAGCTCTAAGAGATGTGGGAATACAGAATTCCCAAGAGACTTTGTAATAGTTCACTGAGCTGGGATATTAAAAGTGTTTTTTTTTAAGACAACTGAACAGGCAACGGAAAGATTAATTCTGGCAGGCTGGGGGATAAACCTGTGAAGCTTATTAGATGAGAAGCAAAACATCTTCTTTCTCAAGAAAAAAAAAAGCATCTTTGTGACAACTATGACCTGGAAGACTGAGAATCTCCATAGACACTGAACTGGGAATTTTCTCTTGCAATTCTCAAGACTCTATATCTACTCTAGAGTAGTATGAAATGAATATTTTAAAAATCCATCTCATTCTTGTTGTATTGGCCTTGTCCACTGCATAGGTCCTTCATTTCTGGAAAACTCCTGAAACACTAGATTAATTTGAATCTCTCCATCCTATAGTAGAGAGCAGGCCAATCTTGCAAGAAGAGATCTGATCCTGGATACTTCTGCCCAACCCCTACTAAAGCCCTTCATGGTATTGGACTTGGGTACTTGAGAGACCGCCTGCTGCCAATTACCTCCACTAGACCGATTAGATCCCACAGATTAGGCCTCCTCCGAATTCCATCCGCCGGCCAGTGCCGACTGGTGACTACCCGGAGGAGAGCCTTCTCTGTGGCTGCTCCGACCCTCTGGAACGAACTCCCTGTGGAGATTCTAACCCTCACCACCCTCCAGGCCTTCCGCAAAGCCGTTAAAACCTGGCTGTTCCGACAGGCCTGGGGCTAAAGAGCTGTTGCCCCCTTCTCGAATGGTATGACTGTTGTGTGTTTTTAAATTATGTATTGTTATGTTTCGTCTTTTATTTTTTGTCTGTACCCCCCTTCCCTGATTTGAATTGTGAGCCGCCCTGAGTCCCCTTCGGGGGGAAAGGGTGGCATATAAATATAATAAAATCAATCAATCAATCAATCAACCTCTGGGGTATTCAATAGATTATATTTTTTCCTGAAGAGGAAAAAGGGAATGGTTCACTGAATGGTCTCTGAGCATAAAATAAGAGGTGTAAAGATCTGAAACCCTCTTTTTCCTTGTGCAAACCTTCCACCCAGGGAGGACTTTATTCTACCAATAGGCATAATTTCCCACGCCTGGCTTTCTATGGGAAAAAGTTATGATGGACAAGAGGAAGAGGTTGTTTTTGCAACTCTAAAAGTTTTGGTACAAGCTCTCCAAAGTAGAAGGCTCCTGCGCTGTATTATTCAGTTGGTGACAGATTATGCTACTGTTTTTTTGGCTTCAGAAATATTTAAAATCAACTACACTGTTTCCCAGACTTACAGCAAAGCAACGCCACCAGAAAACACACATATTTGAATTCACATATACAGCGTCTGGCAATATTGACTGGCAATGGTTTGCAGCACAGAAGGAGTATTTTTGATCATGCAAAATATTTATTTCAGTTCCTAAAAAAACTGGGTTTCCATATACTCTACCAGCACCCCAGAACTGTTACAGGAAAGTGTAACTAAAAATATGCCAGTTTAATACAATGTTTCTTTGCAGAATCCATTCTGATAGTCAGGAATGTTTGCTGTTACAGCTAATTGTTGTGTGTCTAGCAGTACGAAACTGTAAGACATTGACATTTGCACAAACACACCCACCCACACACTTTTTTAAGACAAAAAAGATAGTAATATTGACACAGCTGTATGTGTTCTATATGCAGGTATTCAATATTTATTATCTTGCCATTAGTGACTCACTTCATGCCTATAGTGAGCATAGCTTCCCATTTCAGAGGTTTTGTTCCTGTTGCAATTTGAAAAGCTATCTGAAAAAACAGGAGCACATTTCAAACAGTGAAGGATTCTGGATTTCTACGTAATCTAAAATATTACACTCAGATCTAACTGATTGTTTGAGTAAACTAGAAGTACCCCAGCCTACAGCCTCCAAATCCTTGAATGCTGTTGAATGAGATCCTCCAAATACCACTAGTTAATTTTCACATGAGCAAAAATATAGCCAATAAATGGGGAAATGATAACTTTATTTGCATTGCAATGAAGTCCAGTTCAATTTAGCTTTTCTCTTGGTCTCAACCAATTTGGTAGGAGGTCACTCTCAAATGTTTGAAGGCTAAGTGTCGTTCTCAAACCAAAATGGGATTAATTGCCATCTTCAAGATCAATAGAATAGAATATTCTCTATTAGCCATGTGTGAATGGACATACAAGGAATTTGTCTCTGATGCAAAAGATCTCTCTCTCCCTCTCCCTCCCTCCCACCCTCCCTCCCTCCCTCTCTCTCTCTCTCTCTCTCTCGTATACGTGTGTGTGTGTGTGTGTGTGTGTGTGTTTTCGTAGATTTTCACTCAGATCCAGTCAGCTCCATAGGCTCACCTCTACAGAATCTCGCCAATTCTTTTGCCAAACAACTTCAGCCCTACACAGAATCCATCACCTCGTACATACAAAACTCAATCCACTTCATAGAAATGGTAAAGAAACAAAACCTACAACCCAGCGACCTACTTGTGAGCTTCGATGTCATATCCCTCTTCACCCAAGTGCCTATAAAAGAAGTCTTGACAGCTATCCAGAGCAAACACAACCCCCCTAAACACATCCTAGATCTGACCAACCATTGCCTAACCAACACATACTTCATCCACAATGGACAAAGATACAAACAGATAGAAGGAGCACCTATGGGATCACCCCTCTCACCCATCATCGCAAACCTATACATGAAACACATTGAAACCAATGCCTTAGATAAATCTGAACACAAACCCAAACTCTGGCTTAGATGTATAGATGACACTTTCGTAATTTGGCCACATGGGAAAGAAAAACTGGACACATCTCAACAGCCTACACCCCAAAATACAATTCACTATGGAAATAGAAGCTAACAACCAACTCCCCTTTCTGCACGTCCTAATCTACAAAAACCCAATGGCTCCGTAGGACACACCATCTACCAGGAAAAAAACACACACCAACCACTACTTAAATGCACAATCCCATCACCAACCTGCACAGATCAACTCCGTAGCCAAGACCCTTATCTCCCGAACCCAACACCTAGCCGACAAAGGCCACCTGAAAACTGAATTACACACCCTCACAAATGTATTAATTTCCAATGGATTCCAACCCCCCCCCCCACAATTACCAACCTAATCCAAAGGGAGACACCCCAAGAACCGAGACACAGAACAGGACAACGGCATCGCCTTCTTCCCTTATATCAAAGGCACCACAGATAAAATCAGCAAAATTCTCCACAAACACAATATCAAGATAGCCTTCAGCACTGACCAAAAAATAGCCAACATCTTAAGAAACCCCAAAGACAAAATCCAGCTAGAAAACCAAGGAGTCTACGAAATACCATGCAAAATCTGCCCTGCAACATACATAGGACAAACCAATAGGAGAATAAATGCACGCATGGCAGAACACAAGAACGCAGTCAGAAAAGAAGAAAAAACTTCCTCCCTTTTCCAGCACCTCAAAGCAACAGGACATGAAATTGATTTTGAAAGAACAAAATTAATATCCAAACTGAACACTTCAACAAGAGAATAATTACGGAAGCTATCGGAATAGAGAAACACCCCCACAACATGAATAAACGTGATGATACCTTCCGCCTACCAGACATCTGGAAACTGGCCCTAATCAATAAACGAGTTCCAGCCACAAAAACCGATACAGGACCCAGAACAACACAGGACACCATCACCAATCACCCTCACCAAAGATCAATTCCATCAACCAATCAAGATGTGACAACACAGTCAATCAATCCGTTTAAAGCAACAAAGCCAACATTCCATATCCACCCACTTATATTTATAGAAAAACGGCAGCTCCAATCATACTTTGCTTACAGAAACACAAAGCCAAAGGCACCAGCCTGAAGATGACGAGTGTGATCTCGTTGAAACATCACCAAGATACTGTCAATCTTACACTGGAAAAGACCCGAATACGCCAAGGCCTGCATATATGCATATATACATACATACATACATACATACATACATACATACATACATACATACATATTTGTTTTCATAGATTTTCACGGGTACTGGTATGCAGGTCTTGGCGTATTCAGGTCTTTTCCCGCCTAAGATTGAGAGTATCCTGCCGATGTTTCAATGAGGTCCCACTCGCTATGTTCAGGCTGGTGCCTTTGGCTTCATGCCTGTGCAAGCAAAGCATGATCATAGCTGCCGATCACTGCTGCAACCCCCTCTGACTCCCACACAAAGCAAACTGACACATGCCATGAACACATGGCCAGACCACAAACTCGGAGCCAAACCAAAGCCCGGGATGCTACACCACAGCCATCTGTTCAGGACATTACATCACAGAACTCAGGAGGTTATAATGCAAAGGCTCAGGATGTTACAACGCAGCCAACCCCCCCATGAGCTTGCAGCACTGGACTCAGGATATCACTACAATAGAGCTCAGGATGTCATCACATAGCCCATTATCCAGGTCGTTACAACACAAAAGAACAATAGGCATAAAGCCGGTACCTCAGACACACAGGATGTTATGAAACAGCCGACTAATCTGCAAACATCACCGCCATCAACTAATCAAGATGTTACAACATAGCCAACCAATCCACTTACAGAAACAAAGCCAGCATTCCACTCCACACACCTCCACCAATATTAATACATGGGAAAAGACCCGAATACGGGAACACCTGTACCCCTAAAAATCTATGAAAACATATGTGTGTGTGTGTGTGTGTGTGTGTGTGTGTGTGTATAGATTTTCACAGGTGTAGGTATGCTAGTCTTGTTGTATTCGGGTCTTTTCCAGTGTAAGATTGAGATTGTCTTGGCAATGTTTCGGTGAAGTCTCACTCGCCATCTTCAGGCTGGGTTTTGGGCTTAAAGCATGGTCGGAGCTGCCGTCTTTCTATAAATCTTGGTGGGGGTGGTGGAATGCTGGCTTTGTTTCAGTAAGTGCAATGATTGGTTGTGTGGTTGTATCAAAAGGGAAGAAGTTTTTTCTTTTTTTCTTACTGCGTTCTTGTGTTCTGCAATGTGTGCATTTATTCTCCTGTTCATTTGTCCTATGTATGTTGCAGGGCAGATTTTGCATGGTATTTCATAGACTCCTTGGTTTTCTAGCCAGACGTTGTCTTTGGGGTTTCTTAAGATGTTAGCTATTTTGTTAAGATGTTGGCCATCAACACTGACCAAAAAAACTTCCTCCTTTTTCCAGCACCTTAAAACTACAGGACATGAAATTAATTTTGAAGGAACCAGGTTAATCTCCAAACTGAACACTTCAACAAGATAATAATTATGGAAGCTATCAAAATAGAGAAACACTCCCACAACATGAATAAACGTGACAATACCTCCCATCTACCAGACATCTGGAAACCAGCCCTAGTCAACCAATGAGGGGCCCCACCCACCACCCAGGCCGTTACAACACAAAACAACAACAGACACACAGCCAGCACCAATCAGCACCAATCTACCAATCATGATACAACCAAACAACCAATCATTCCACTTACTGAAACAAAGCCAGCACTCCACATCCCCCCACCAAGATTTATAGAAAGACGACAACTCTGACCACGCTTTAAGCCCAAAACCCAGCCTGAAGATGGCAAGTGAGATCTCGCCGAAACGTTGCCAAGACAATCTCAATCTTACGTGGGAAAAGACCCGAACACAACAAGACATGCATGCATGCATGCATGCATGCATACATACATACATACATATATATATATACACACACATACATACATACACACACACACATACATACATATATACACACACACACACATACATACATACATGTGTGTGTTGCATTTATGCTGATAAATATTTATCATGACATGATACATACATATATACATATACATACATACAATACATATAATACATATAAATACACATACACACCAACAACAATGTAATATAATCATAAGATACAAATAAGAGAAGATAGTAGAAAAGATGAGAAGATAACAGTAATACAGGTGTACTACATGGGTAAATATTCTTAGAAATAAGACACTCCTGTGGGAATTAGGTATTCGGTAGAGCGATGTCAAGTGGAAAAAAACTCTCTCTGTGTCTAGTTGTTTTGGCATACAATACTCTGTAGCAGTGCCCTGAGGGAAGGAATTGAAACAGTTTAGGTCCAGAATGTGAGGGGTTTGTAGATATTTTCTCAGCTCCCTTTCTGGCTCGTGGAGTATACAAGTCCTCAATGGGAGGCAAGCTTGTTTTTTCTGCAGTCCTAATTATCCATTGAAGTCTACATCTGTCTTGTTTGATTGCTGTACCAAACCAGATAGTTATAAAAGTACAAATGGCAGGCTCAATAATTCTTCTGTACAATTTATCAACAGGTCCTGGGGCAGTCTGAACTTTCTGAGTTGATGCAGGAAGAACATTCTTTGTTGTGCCTTTTTATTGCTGGTTCTAATGTTTGGCGTCCATTTCAAATCCGGGAAGATTATAGAATCCAGAAATGTGAAAGTCTCTACTATGGATTCTCTGTTGTTTAATATAGTAAGAGGCGATAGAATAGAAGGGCTCCTCCTAAAATCCAATTTCCTCTCTACAGTTTTAAGCGGGGTTCAGCTCCAGATTGTTCCAGCTACACCACAAAGTCAGTTGTACAACATCCTATTCGTATGCAGACTTATCACTAATGGTTTTATCATTTGCAAACTTCAGTACTTTAACAGAGGGATCCTTAGTCATTGGTATATAGAGAAAAAAGTAATGGACTGAGCACATAGCCTTGGGAAGACTGGAAGACACCTGTGCTAATAGGGTATTTGTTGTGACTTTACCTAACTTCACTTGCTGCTTTCTATCTGCCAGAAAGTTTATAATACACCTACAAGTGAGGACAGGCACAGATAGCTGAGTCAGTTTAGAGTGAAGAATTTCTGGAATGATGGCATTGAATGATGAGTTGAAGTTCACAAAAAGGGCCCTTGCCTAGGTCATTGGGGATTCAAGATATTGTAAGATATAGTGCAGTGCCATATTAACAGCGTAATCTGCAGATCTATTTTGAGCAACAGCAAACTGCAAGGGATCTAGTAGCAGATCCGTGATGATTTTCAGGTAAGCCAGTACTACTAACCTTTAAAAGGTTTCCATAATTATGGATGTCAGAGCAACCAATCTGTAGTCATTCAGGGTTTCTTAGGCACCAGGATGAGATGATAGTAGAGAATTTGAAGCAAGAAGGAGCATAGCACATTTCCAGTGGTTTATTAAAGACGTGGATGAAAATGGGGGCCAGTTGATCTTGTTTTCAATCAAGAAGGAATTATTCCATCTGGGCCTGGTGCTTTTCCAATCTTTTGTTTATGGCAGTGTTTCTCGATCTTGGCAACTTGAAGATGTCTGGACTTCAACTCCCAGAATTCCCCAGCCAGCGAATGCATTCGCTGGCTGGGGAATTCTGGGAGTTGAAGTCCAGACATCTTCAAGTTGCCAAGATTGAGAAACACTGGTCTATGGAATAAACCTTAAACCCCCCTTTTTCTAGGATCATCAGAAGTGGAGGCCCCAAAGAGACAGAGTCAAATGTAGGAGATTTGGCTATTGTTGGTGTATCTGAGATGGGGAGAGTAGGGACAGCTAACAGTAATCTCCTCTCAAACCTACAGTAGATCATATTCAGGTAATTTGCCAGTTGCCAATTCCCTTCAGTAAGGGAGGGAAAGCTGCTGTAGCCAATGGCATTCTTCAGGCTTTTCTATACATTTGCTGATTCATTTGCTGAGAGCTGATTCCTCAGCTTTTCAGAGTAGCTTCTCTTTGCTACTTTAATCTTCCTGGTTAATACATTCCTAGCCTGATTGCAAAGCATTATATCTCCTCTCTTGTAGGCTTCCTCTTTGGCATGATGTACCTGCTTGAGCTTAGCTGTGAACCAAATTTTATTGTTACTGTATATATGCAAGCTTTTAGTCGACACACACACGTCCTCACAAAAGTTAACACATGATTCACAGTATCAGTGAGTTCATCCAAATTCACTTAGGCAGCTTCAAAAATGATCCAGTCTGCGCAAGCCTGTAGCTTTAGCTTTGCCTTCTCAGTCTAAGACTTCACTGTTTTACTGTTTAACCACAGTTAAAATGGTTAACCATTACACAATAATCTTAATTAAGATTAATTTAAGTCCCACCGTTTAACTGTGGTTAAAAACAGTGGGACTTAAATTAATCTTAATTAAGATTATTGTGTAATGAGGATGCTAAATTATTAACAAAACATTGGCCAGAAGATTACAGAATGTTACATTTATAATTCATCCATCTGAGCCCATACTTTTTTTAAAAGACAAGCATCTGATAATATTCATCTAATGAATTATATTTTATTATCATGGTAGATAAATTAGAAGCAGCTATTCTAATGCTGTTACACACTGAAATGGCTTTTGATGTGGTTCAAATTAGATCTATAAAATGTATTCTAAGAAATTGTGAGTTCCAGCATCTTGGATTACAATCTCATTATCTTTAGCTCATGGTCAAATTCATCCCAAATGGTTTTCTTTTTCTAATCTGGTCCGGAATCTTAAAATATAATGGCACTTGATACTATAGTATCCAATGACATTCTAGATCATTATTATTAGCTAGTTTGTTAAGGATGTACAGCAATATGGTTTATCCAAAGTAATGTTTGGCTCTTGGGATCTACAATAGATACAGACTACTGCAGGAAATTACAATATATAATTTTTACAGATGCTATAAAATACTAGGTTTTCATTTTTCTTCAAATATATAAGAATATGTTGAATTTATAGATCTAAATGTTTAGATATGATTTCCAAAGTAATAGCTCAGTGCTTAACACTTCCACTGGAGTGTTAAGTCTCAGGAATAAGTTCAATGTAATTAAAATGAATATTACATTGAGACTAATGTATATTTTAAGAGGGTTTTCTATGCTAATGCCTATTAGAAAGGTACACTGATAGAGATAGACTGATAAGGAAAAAATTTTTTAAAAATTAAATAAAAATTTTAAATTCCAAAAAATTCAAAACATTTTTGGCCAAATTGAGGTGGCCTTGCAGTGAAGATACATTTAACCTGGCAGGTTTTCAATTCTACCCTTGGGATTTTATTTTACCATTTCTATTCTTCTACAATGAATTGTTCCTCTATGGAGGAGAAAGGCATAAAACTAAAAAAAATTACTCTCTTTAGACTTATTTAAGCATTAAGCATTTAACTTCTCCAAAATGTTGCATGTTTTTGGGTATATAACAAATAAATTTCCTCATTTACAGCTTCTATACTTGATATTAATGCATAAATGATTGTCCCGATTCTGAATCACATAAATCTGAGGCTAGGAAATAATCCAAATTTGTTTATGTAATGTAGCATTTTTGTTAAATATAGATTGGAAAATTTATAAATATTTGAAGACATATTGTATAAGGTTAGAGAAATATATAAGAGATTTTATGTATCTTTCAGCATTCAGCCGGAGTTTTAAAAAATTGTTCAATTTTACATTTGGCTTTTTTCTTCTTTTTTGCATACATAGATTCCTTTTTTGTTGTTAGTTTGGATGTTTGTTAGTCTGGGTATTTTCCCACTTTCTTTTTATTTGTTTTGCATTTTATCTTTAGTGATAAAAGAATAAATTTTTTAAAAAGGAAATAATTCAAAATTTAAGTCAATAGGAAAGATGTCCTTAGGTCAAAAACAAGGGATAAACACCTTAAACCAATTGATTTATAAGGGTTATTTTAAAGACCTCAAGTGATTGCATTCTGAGTATGATTCAATCCAGCAATATGTACAACTGAAACATGCAATGACAAAACAGATGCTTGAGTCCAGATGTTTTAGCAGCCTCAGAGATAGATGGAACCTCACACTCTTTCAATCATGCATAATATATCAGAATATTTTACTTTGTATCTACAGAATCTGAATGCTCCAAATATGTTTCGGAAAGGTACCGAACCTCAGATATTTCTGGCTGGAGGTTTTTTGGGGGGGGGGGCTGGAGTAAATTCGCGAGCTCTTTATAATTTGAGGGCATAAAGTTTAGTCTTACCCAAATATAGTTTTGGTTCTATTTCAAAATAACAATATATGTATATGTAATTTTAAAAACAAATAGAATAATTTTTAAATGTGACATTAAATTACATTCCTAAAATATGGATCTGTTATTTTATGAGTTATGAAGACATGGGTTCCAGAATCAGAATCTAAGCAAAGAGGATAATCTTATTTAAATTAAAACAACATCTTCCTGACATGAAGAAAAATATTAGAGATATGAAATTAATATCTATTTTTGAAAATTCTTTCTATACCCCAGAGATATTGTGGATTTAATTTCAGACCACTACAATATAGTGAATATCACAATAAAGCAAGTCATACAGTGTTTTGGTTTCCCAGGGCTTACAAAGGTTGTCTTTACTTTATACACTCGTTATTATGTGTACAATAGTACTATATCTTAAAAAGCGGGTTGCCTATAGTTTAACTGAAAATATGAAATTTTACTAAAATGTGCAAATCATCATCTGAAAATATTTGAAATATTGTAGGAATTACCACAGTTACACAAAGTGAGCAAATTCTGTTGGAAAAAATGGTGTTCATAAACTTCCTCAGTGTAGGATTGGCACAAACCTTTAATTTGCAAATGTCTATGGTGAGTCTCGGTCACCCAGGTCATGGTTGACCCAAAGATGGTTTTTCAAAAAGCAACTGGACTTCCTTTGTTTTTCCTTGAAGACATTTTGTTTCTCATCCAAGAAGCTTCTTCAGTTCTGAATCAGAATCAGAACCATTCAACCATTCAGTCAGAACTGAAGAAGCTTCTTGGATAAGAAGTGAAATGTCTTCAAGGAAAAACAAAGAAAGTCAGTTGCCTTTTGAAACAGGGTCTTTAATTTGTAAAAAAACAACAACACACACATGCATTATCTGCAAAGCAGTAAAGTGAATGGCAATGTAACAAGCTATGTCTATATTGATAAAAATCAGAAAATGAAACAACATAGTTTGATATGCTCTATTTTTAATAACAAGCTTTGACAAGCTTCAGGACTGGATTAATGTGCGATATATGGGACTATTATGTAGATATTTTTTATTATTTTTCTTTTTCCTTCTCTTTAATATATTTAACCATTATACTGTATGTAAATGTTTCTTAACTGTATAACTAACGTTGTATTTTTGTATTTGCCTTACAAAAAAAAATCTAAAGAAAAAAATGACTGAGTATAACATTACCTCCATCAAATCTGCCACTAACCTGTTTCCTAAGATGGCCAAACAGATCTCTCTTGATCATAATATGCTATAATAGCAGCAACTCCCTTCCCTTCCTGTTCCCATAGCAACTAGCTGTAAAAATCAATATAAAGTCTCGAAAAACATGTTGTCCTGCCTTTCAAAGAAAAAAACTCAACAAACGACTGAATGTACCTAATACTTTTTTTAAACTACTAAGTTAGTCACAGCAATGCTCCGAATATTGTCACCCTTACTAGATGTTTTGGGATTCTGCTGGAGTGTCAGGATTCAGATGTTGGAGTGGGACATAGGAGGTAGTCTCATATCCTCTTGCACCCACAATGCTTATTCTGGGATGTTCACTTATAAACCTAATCTACCTCACGGCATTGTACTGGAGTTAAAAACAGAAAGATGCACAGGTGCATCTCCTCCTATTCCCTATATAAAAGCATAAATAGTACAGTGTTTCCCCAAAATAAGCCCTACCCAAAAATAAACCCTAGCCTGATTTCAAGTATGTGCTTAATATAAGCCCTACCCAAAAAATAAGCCCTAGTGAAGGGGAGTGGGCATGGCCAGCATAGGAAGTGGTGAGCATGCATGGGTCGACAGTGTCCAGCAGCAGCTGGAGCACATGCAACATAGGTGAGTTCATTACTTGTCCAAGCAGGAGGCAGAGGAAGAGGCAGAGGTGGGGGGTGGCATGCAATCTGGATATGACGCATGGACCATGGGAAAGCCAAGTGTCAGTGGGCTGGAGTGGGCGGGCAGCTGCAGGGGGGATTGTCTTTGCATCTCTAGGCTTGCCTGTAGCCTGCGCAGCACATTGGGATCACCTGCCTTCCGCCCCGCGCCTCTGCCTCCATCTGCTGTGAGTGCTGCCACGCGAAGACAATCTTCCCACGGCTAGTCAACCACTACTCTCAGCTTTCCCGCAGCCTGCACGGCAAGTCCAGATCGCCTGCCTTCTCCCATGCTTTTGCCTCCGTCTTCTGTTTAGATAGGTAATCAACTCACAGGTCCAAGAGAGAAAAAAATTTAAAAGCCAATCTGCCTTCTATAATTGCTGAATTTCTGCATAGCCTTCTAAGTACTGGTAGCTGTAGTGGAGAAGATGCCACAACATTAGATAAGCAGTTGTCAATACATTCATAATGTATTGACGGGCAGTGCTGAGAAGCCTGCAGGCGGACTCCCCCCCCCCTACAGACAGCGTGGGCGGCGGCTTCCAGCTGACGGACCGCCGCAGCTTGCCTTCCTGTGAGAAACAACGGAGCCGCTGGAACGTGAAGCCTCCCCTCCCTCCTCTTGTGGACGGCGGTTTCTAGCGGATGGCAGTTCCAGCGCTGTATTAGCTTGTGTTAGATTGCCGCGGTCCTGCCTTTGTTCTGCGTGGCGCCGCTGGGCCTTTGAACTGGACGCCCCCCCCCCCTTTCCACCCTCCATCGTGGATGCAGCGCTCAGCTTTGGACCCAGATTGTCATGGTCCCATTTTATTCATGTTGCTGAGACGCTGGGTGAGCTGTCCTCAGGGTGGTTGGTGAGTTTGTTCCTGAGACGCCGTGGGCCGAAAGGTTAGGCTCGTTGCTGTTACTGCTGCCGACCCAAACGCACCCCCCCTTCCATCTCACCCTTTGAACCTCTCACTATCATGGCCTGTTTTTCGGCTCATGTTGCTGTTGCCGCTGCTATCCGTGGCTGCTTTAGGAGCCCCCATTTTAGACCCCTGACTGTCCTTGCCTTTCGATCGGCTTTCCCCCCACCTTTACCCTTAAGACCAACATTTTGGAATAAGCTGGGATATTTGAATCCACCTCCGGCCTTGCTGAGACTCCCAGCCATTTTCCTGTATACCATCCTGCACTTGAACTTTGCAGAAAGAAGAAGGCAGGGGATGAATAGGACATGGGCAGGGGGCCTGCTTGGCACCTTCTCCCAACTGACATTAATCCTCTAACTATTTCAAACTTTTTAAACTCTGGGGCTCTGCCCCCTGTTGCTGGACTCTACAGAGGAGAAGTTCAAAAAATATTAAGTTTCCCCTCTCTTGCGCAATTTTAAATTGGTATGATGAGTGCATGAGATTGTATGTGATTGAGTGAATGTCCCACTTTTACTATTTGTTACCATTGTATTTTATATGTTTTAACTTTTATGTGGGGACTGCTTGGGTGAGTGAATGAGTATGTCTGATTCGGAGGACCTGCCGGGGAAAGTGGGGGCCATTGGGGTGGTTGGGGGGACTACGCCCACGGGAAAGGGTCGGAGCATTGCGGTCATAACAGGGAGAGGCAGATATGGCGGGGACTTTAGGGCTGGCCATTACCGGGTAAGGAGGGCTCGCTGTGTCATAGAGATCCCTCCTTCCGACCCTAGGAGTCCCACTCCAAGGTCAGATGGCGCGAGTAATCAGGACCCTGGTCTCAGGCTGCTGTCGCTAAATGCCAGGTCTGTCGTTCATAAGGCCCCCCTCATCCGGGACTTGATAACTGATGAGGGCGCAGACCTGGCATGTATTACTGAAACATGGCTGGGCATGGAGGGAGGAGTCCCCCTCGGTGAGATGTGCCCAGCCGGATTTCAGGTGCTACATCAGCCGAGAGCCCAGGGAAGGGGTGGCGGTGTGGCTATTGTAGTCCGGGAGTCTTTAGTACCTCGTAGGGTCCCTGCTCCGGAGCTTGTCGGGTGTGAGTCCCTGCTAGTGAAGCTGGACCTCAAGGGTCAAGTGGGTCTGCTGCTTACGTACCTGCCTCCCAACTGCGTTGCAGCAGCCCTCCCCTCGCTCCTCGAGTCAGTAGCCGAGCTAGCAGTTGAGTTCCCTAGACTTATAGTTCTGGGGGACTTCAACTTGCCTTCGCTCGGTGAACACTCTGATGGAGCGCAGGAGTTCATGGCTTCCATGACAGCCATGGGCTTGACTCAAGTAATCCGAGGCCCAACTCACTCAGCGGGTCACACGCTCAACCTCGTATTCCTCTCGGAGCAGTGGAGTTACGATCTTGGTCTGAGGGGTAATGAGATCATACCCCTGTCGTGGTCAGACCACTACCTACTGAGGCTAGACTTCCGGAGGCCAAACCCCCACCGTAGGGAGGAGGGACCGACTAGCTGGTTCCGCCCCAAGCGACTGATGGATCCTGTTAGGTTCCAGACGGAGCTTGGGGTTATTCCTGATACCCTCGCCCACAGTTCGGCAGAGACCCTCGTCGCTGCCTGGCACTCGGCAGCTTCGGAGTCTCTGGACCGGATTGCGCCGCTACGGCCCCTCCGGGTCAGTGGCCCCCGGAGGCCTCCTTGGTTCACTGAGGAGCTCCGGGAGGTAAAGCGCCGGAGGAGACGCCTAGAGCACTCGTGGAGGTCCGATAGGTCTGAGTCGAAACGGGCACTTTTAACAGCATGCACCAAGGAGTATATTCGGACTTTAAGAACAGCAAAAAGAACATATATTGCCTCCTTGGTAGCGTCCGCCGAGTCCCGCCCAGCCGCCCTGTTTAGGATAACCCGCTCCCTCCTAAATAGGAGGGAGACGGGGGACTCCCTACAGGGTAAGGCTGAGGAGTATGTCCAGTTCTTGGCGGACAAAGTTGCCCGGTTTCGAGCGGACCTGGACTCCACCCCAGTAGATCCAGCCGAGACACAGGGAGAAGACTTGGCAAACCATCTCTGGGTTGAGTTTCAGGAAGTTGCCTCTGGGGATGTGGACAAGGCTATGCGAGCTGTGAGTGCCTCCACCTGCGTACTGGACCCGTGTCCCTCCTGGCTGGTTGCCAACAGCAGTGAGGTGACACGAGGCTGGATCCAGGCGGTTGTTACCGCCTCTCTTCGGGAGGGGTACTTCCCCACCGCGCTTAAGACAGCGGCGGTAAGACCCCTCCTGAAGAAACCGTCCTTGGATCCAGCTGTTCTTAATAACTATCGTCCAGTCTCCAACCTTCCCTTTGTAGGGAAGGTTGTTGAGAAGGTGGTGGCTCTCCAGCTTCAGCGTACCTTGGAGGAAGCTAACTATCTTGACCCCTTCCAGTCTGGCTTCAGACCCGGTTACAGCACAGAAACCGCTTTGGTCGCATTGACCGATGATCTCTGGAGAGCTAGGGATGGAGGCCATGCTTCCATCCTAGTTCTCCTGGACCTCTCAGCGGCTTTCGATACCATCGACCATGGTATCCTTCTGCGACGACTGCGGGAGATAGGGGTGGGCGGCACTGTTTTGCAGTGGTTCTCCTCCTATCTCTCGGACAGGTCGCAGTCGGTGTTGGTGGGGGGGCAGAGATCGTCCCTGAGGCCCCTAACTTATGGGGTGCCGCAGGGGTCGGTCCTATCCCCCCTACTATTTAACATTTACATGAAACCGCTGGGCGAGATCATCCGAAGGCACGGGATAAAATACCACCAATATGCGGATGATACACAGTTGTATCTGTCCGCCCCGTGCCAACTCAATGAAGCGGTGGACGTGATGAACCGGGGTCTAGAGGCCGTTAAAGACTGGATGAGAGCAAACAAGCTGATACTCAACCCAGACAAGACCGAGTGGCTGTTGTGTTTTCCTCCCAAAAATCTGACCAGCATGCCATCGCTCAGGCTGGGGGGACAAAACTTACACCCCTCAGAAAGGGCCCGCAACTTGGGAGTCCTCCTGGACCCACAGCTGACTTTTGACCACCATCTCTCAGCTGTGACCAGGGGGGCATTTGCCCAGGTTCGCCTGGTGCGCCAGTTGCGGCCCTACCTGAATCGGGAGGCCCTCACAATAGTCACTCGAGCCCTTGTGATCTCCAGGCTGGAATACTGTAATGTGCTCTACATGGGGCTGCCCTTGAGGAGCATCCGGAGACTTCAGCTAGTCCAGAATGCGGCCGCGCGAGTGATCGTGGGCGCACCACGGTTCGCCCACATAACACCGATCCTCCGTGAGCTGCACTGGCTACCTGTCGATCTCCGGGTGGACTTCAAGGTCCTACTCACCACCTATAAAGCGCTCCATGGTAGTGGATCTGGCTATTTGAGAGACCGCCTTCTGCCAATTACCTCCCTGCGTCCCATCAGATCGCATAGAGTTGGCCTCCTCCGTATTCCATCCGCCAGTCAGTGCCGACTGGCGACTACCCGGAGGAGAGCCTTCTCTGTTGTGGCTCCGACACTATGGAACAATCTCCCCGTGGAGATTCGTACCCTCACCACCGTCCAGGCCTTCCGCACAGCCCTCAAGAACTGGCTAGCCCGTCAGGTCTGGGGCTAAGCCTATTTTCGCCCCTCCCGAATGTTGAGTGAATGTTGAGTTTTATTGTTTAATTTATTTTTGTTCACATTTCTTTTTGCACTGTCCTACACTCCCTTTCCTTTGTGATTGTAAGCCGCCCTGAGTCCCCTCAGGGAAAAGGGCAGCCTATAAATGTTCAATAAATGAAATGAAATGAAATGAAATACTCTTTCCTCCATTCCTGGACCTTTTTTATTTTTACATCAAGTATCCTTTGCTGACTTAGTGAACCAATCTGGAAGTTTTTTCAATTTCAGTGATTCTGGACTTCTTAAGACCTTGCAATCTGGGTTATAATTGTGTTTTTAGTGATAGTTTCAGCCATAAATTATTATGATTATTGCATAATTATTGTTTAGAATGTTATCATTCTATGTTCATAACAATGTGTGAAGTCACAGTTGCTTGTTCTTTAGCTGGCATTGGTCTTCATACGCATTGAATTCTTCCCAAAAACCTAGTATGTTGTAATATACTACCGTAGTATATGTGCGGATTCAATCAGTGTCGCCTTTTGCAATTCACAGATGTTATTATTCTTAGTATTAAACCATATAAATAGCTACTGACTCTTTTCTGATAAGAACAGCCGCACACATCATTTCTCAACTTTGCCCCTTAAACACTGGATAACACATGACCATCTTTGTGGGTTCTTCCTTTCTCCAAAATATATCTAGGCTGCACACATGCTGGATGGCAGCAAAATGTCTGTGTATTGCTAATTAATATTTATTTGGAACTTTGTAGCTCACATATGATGACCCTATACAATAGGTTAGCTGACAAAGAATTTTTGCAATACTACACAACAGAACTAAGAAAGAACACAAATGATACTACTATGGCTTTTCACTGAACTTCTGGTCATCAAATAGCTCACAAGAAGCCTCCAGATTGATCTGATAATTTAATTAAGTGGAAAGGAGTCTTTAAAATTGCCCTTCATAGGCGTATTTACTACCTTAGGAGCCATTGGCAGAAGTTTCTTAGAAATTGTTAGAAACTATGGTTAGGGATTGTTGAATTTTATATACTGTGGAAAAGTATAACTGCCTTTGATATTAAGCCTAGTTTTCAACTGGCATAAACCCAGACATCTACTATTTAAGTCAAGTTAAACATTTCTCATGGGCTCTTCTGTTTTTTAAAAAACCTATGGCATAGTAAGACTGCTGAATTTTCCATCCCATGGATAATGATAAATGGATAGCTTATTTCCATCACAATTTATGAATATATTTCACCTGGATGTATAATGCCATTTATTTTACTTTGCCATTGAAGTCTTAAGAAGTGACTGGTATGTATTTAATTTTCATATTTTAAAATAATTTGTTAGGCTAGGTATCTATTTTTAGAAAATAGCTATAAACTATATTTTACATGTTATGCACCATCAGTCTGAATAATGTCTTTCCTGCACAACACAAGGCAGAAGTTAATAACGCCTATTTTGGAAATCTAAATGCAGAAACTATTTTTATGCCTGCTACGTGAAATACCAGCCTGTATCTGAAGTGTTTTCTAGTGTTCCAGAATCAGAGGAAATAGTCACAGCTCGGGAGTATAAAATCTGTTTGGCATGCATAAGGTGCCCGATTCAATCCACAGCATGCATCCTGTTAAAAAGTTCAAATAGTAGTTATAGGAAAAATCTCAGACTGAGATCTTGGAGAGTTGTAACAAGTCACAAGAGAAATCACAATGCATAGTGTTACTGGACAGTTTGCTAAGGTGAAAAACATAAAGCCTGAGTTATTGCAATTAAACACCTTTATTATATTGATTGCAGATAGAAGCACCAACCTTACTAATGATAACTGAATGTTACTATGAGTAAATAATATGATGGCCACTGTGCTACTATTTAACAACATGAGCTGCAACTGGGAAGATACGGAAATATTCCTATTTCTATCTTACTCATACGGTAGAATTTCTATAATAATCTGAATATTTTTCTTCAACTAGAGTAATTTGAGATTTATAGAATTACACAGATTTAACAGATTTTTTAAGGAAAAAGATATCTCTTCCCATTTCTCCAGAATAGATGGAGAAAAAGAAATAATTTTAAAGAAATCAGCTTCTTTCAGCTCAAATTAGCAATCAGGA
This sequence comes from Thamnophis sirtalis, assembly GCF_051295495.1. Lineage (NCBI taxonomy): Eukaryota > Metazoa > Chordata > Lepidosauria > Squamata > Natricidae > Thamnophis > Thamnophis sirtalis. Next base: position 30,088,173 of record NW_028261384.1, on the reverse strand, counting down.
ACTCTATACATGTTTAAATTTTTATTATTTTGCATTCATTCATTCATTCATTGTATTTATGTAGCTGCATATCTTACAACCAAATTACCCTTATTTTATTCAAGAAAAATCAAACGGAAAATATCTACAAACTCAGATCAGGACACTATTATTATTATTATTACAAAAAGAGGAGAGGAAATATTTTTGGATGTAGGGATTTCAACCTAAAAAAACTACTGATTTCATCCACCCTTTAAATTAAAACCTTCAAATATGAAATCAAACTATTTAGTCAATAACGTAACACTCTAGTCACTAGGGAAACAATGGGAAAAACAATGGCAGTATCAAAAATGCAGCAATTTGGGGAGCAGGAATTATATACAATATACAATATTTAGTTGGGAAGTATAATATTATTATCAATCATTTGCTAAATTAAATGACTTGATTATATGCAAGCGCTTTGTACATTTCATTTTAGAAATAGTACATGCAAAAGCTGAAAACTATGATAAAGTTTATTGTTAGGGAAAGATTGACTTGATATGGCATATAGATTAAAAGAAATGCTGATTTCAATATATGAACTAAAAAATAAATCTGTAGCACATGATATTTATTACATGCAGAACTAAAGTTTATTCATTACACAATTCACATGTTCTTAAGCAAAATTTCAGAAAACAATTTCTGCTTAGCCTAAACTATTAATCAACAAGGACAGAATATCAGTTCCCATAAGAAGTAAAACTGTCTGTTAAAAATGGCATGGTGGTGGCTATGGTTAAAAGTCCATACTGTGTTTTTTATGAGAATGAGAGTAAACAAATCTAAATTTTAGACAAAATTACGAACTGGATATGCAGAATTAGCTGTCAGCAAGCATTTCGTGGATAAATATGAGAGGGTTTATATTTTCAGTTTCTGTTAGTTTTGCTCTTTGTTAGTTTCAGTCAACTCATTACCACACAGTACATGAATACCTTCATTTACCAACCAAATACAATCATTTTACTTCACATTCCTATTATTGTTAGGCATGCTAAAGTATCACCAACAGAACAATTATGACACTTCTCAGTCCTGTTTCTTTAACATTTCAAAATTGAGTTGATGTGGATCAAAGCATTTCATTATCTGGTTCCACCCAACATTCTAAACTATGATTAGCTTTGAACATTGTTGTCTTGTCTAGGCAGAGCCTCTCATGATCAATGGTTTACAAGCAACAATAGCTGCTTTCACACATCATATAAATGAAAATCAAACCATTGCATTATAGCTAACCACTGTGAGTGAATCAACACAGTGTAGTCAAGTCAGAGGTCTTAGCTAGTTTGAAACCTCCAAATTCAAGAAATTTGGTCAGGCAGGCTTTCAATATTACAAAAGTAAACTTGGTTATGGCCTATGAGAGGATTATTTTGGGAAATAGACCAGCAACAAAGAGACTGTTATCACTGTGGTACAAGGCATAAAAAGCTTAACAATGTAACATTTATTACTAAATCTGTACTCCACATTATATTCTATGAATACTAATACCTTAGACTATTGCCATTGCATACTGTATATCTAAGTTCTAAAATTCTAAAAGTCCTGTAAATAGTTCTGTTCTTTTTTTTGTTCCCTAAGTTTTAACAAAGTTTTTAGCTAATATTTAACTACATTCAAGTCAGTTGTCCCAACTGTGTTTCTTTCAAAAGGCAACTGGACCTTGTTTTTTCTTGAAGATGTTTCACTTCTCATCCAAGAAGCTTCTTCAGTTCTGACTGAATGGTAAAGTATGGAAGGATTTATATTCCTTGCAGTTATGTGGCCGTAAGCTCATTTTCTGGGAGTCAGTGAGGACCCTTGGATATTTATCTGGGCCCTCCAAATGGCCTCAATGATTGTCAGAAAAAGGGCTAACGACCACAGGACTGTAAAAAAAAATTAATCCTTCCTTTGTCCACCATTCAGTCAGAACTGATAAACATTCTTGGATGAGAAGAGAAATGTCTTCAAGCAAAATGGCAGTTGGTCTTACCTGAACTGCTATTTTAGGAGTTGGGACACGAGGCTCCAGTTGTGGTATAGTCACACCCAATTGGCCACGAGACTGAGATGAAGCTGAAGCCACGCCTCTGTCCTCCACCTTTCTGACCTCCAGTTTCATCGAAGTGAACCCTCCCGAGACCTGAAAACAAGTTACAAATGAGAAATCTCCCCCCCCCCTCAGCCAACTAGCTACCTGAGGGAGGGAACTGGAGCCTCCTGTCCCAACTCCTAAAAAAGCAATTCAGGTAAGACCAACTGCCATTTTACGGCATGAGGGACAGGAGTCTCCAGTTGTGGGACCTACCCAAGCTACAGTCCCATGGGGTGGGAAACTAACAATCTGCTAGGACCTGCTGTAGGATCTGGCAACTGAACGCATCCAACCTGTAATGGCGAATAAATTGCGATGGGGAAGCCCACATCGCTGCCCTGCAAATGTCGTCAATTGGCTTTTGGGAGCCCCTGAGGTAGCCACGGTCTATGAGACGAAAGGCAGCAGAGGGCTTTTGCCTCTTGGAGGAGGCTGTTGGTCTCTGCCTAGAGGATGTGCCCTTCCCAGGGGACAAAGGATGGGAGGGGACCTCTCCACGCCCTCCACCATCTTGGCCACATGCGTGCAAGTACTTATGACTCTCCTTGCCAACCGCCACCTTCACGCACTCTCCATTCGCCTCCTACGGCTGCAGCAAACAGGAAAAAAAGGAAGAAACCTTCCTGAGCTCTGCAGGCAGCCCTGACGTGAACACCAAGCTTGGTGCACTCCAGGGACCCTGCCAGAAACTCTCCCGGCTCCAAATTGACTTTTGCACCCTCTCATCGCCACCACAGCTCACAAGTCACCGAAAAGCCATTTGCACTCTTCCCCAGTGCTCTCCGATCGCTGTGGCTTGAATCCAGCCACCGATGCCACCAACGCTTAAGAGAAGCCAGTGCGAGGCCGTAGGGCTGGGAATTCCAAGCCCATTAGCCTCCCCAGCACGCAGGGAGCCTGCAGCCTTCTCCATGTGGTCAGCGCGGCCCAGAATGGCCACTGGAATGGCTACCAAGCCACCCAAGTCCCCAGAGGCTCAACAGCCCTCTCTGGTGGCCTGAGAAGTGGCAGCCACAGCCAGGAACTTACTGGGAAGGAGGCAGGGTCCTTTCAGGAGGGAAAAACAGAGGAGGGTCCAGAACTGGAATAATCAGGAGTCTAATTTTATATGTCTCGTTTCTGGCCAGACTGAGATGAAACTGGAAGTCAGAAGGGTGGAGCACAGAGCCGTGGCTTCAGCTTCATCCCAGTCTTGGGGCCAATTGGGCGTGATTATACCACAACTGGAGACTTCTCACTCCAGAAAACAAGAAAGTCCAGTTGCCTTTTGAAAGAAAACATCTTTGGGACAACCATGACCTGACTGACTTAGAATCTTCTTAGACATTCAAGTCAGTTGCCTTTTGTGGCTGTTGACTCCTGTTTTGAACTGCTACTGAAGTCTTCTATGCTGATGAGGAGGGCTGTGTATGAAGAAAAGTGCGTTACCAACTGTGGCTGGCTGTAGTGTTTCTACAAGAGGAGTGAGGCTGCTTTACCCTCACAGGTTGCCTAACATTCAAAGCTGAAATCATGGCTGCTAAGCTGCATATTATCCCAAACTGCATTATTTTACTCCAGTTTTTGGCTGCAAGTTCTTCCTCTCTTCTCTCCCATATAACCCATATTGTCCAGTCTAGTGCTCTTTGAACTGGGGAATAAAGAGAAAGCCACTGCAAGGCCTTCCTTCTACATGGCCTAATCTAGAGCCAGCATTTACCTACAGCAGCAGGCAGAATTGAGCTGCAGAAAACAGCCACGTGCTCACCACTAGATGGCAGCAGAGGAATAAAAAATATATTTGTGGATCTCTAATGGCCAACCATCTTTGAAGCCTATTTCTGATTATCTTGTTGATCATCTGGTATGTGGGAATGACCTTGAAGAAAGGAGGAAGAGCTGCAGATTAGACAAGCAGCAGCTGAGTCTGCGGAAAGAATGGGGATGTGGCAAACATCTCAGGGGACCGTTCCTAGTTTTTTTGGACTGTAAAAGTGAGGGGGAGAGATGTACTTTCAGACTTGCAAGATTCTGTTAATGCAACCTTACAATACATTTAGAGCTAGTATTTCTGGATGTGCTTCTTGTCATCTGGATTACATCACAAGGTCATTCCACCCTAAAAGACTCCAGCCATCAATGCTGCTTTCTTTTCTGTGAGCAATTTATGCAAATTGCAGGGCCAAAACAGGTCTGTTCCTTCTTCATATATGGACGTTTATTCCTTTGCTAATTAAAAGAAGGCGGGACATCTGAGAGATTGGTCTTGGGCCTAGTCATTTTATTCTAATCAGTCTCAAATCCCAATATTGCAACTTATGCAATTTGTCAATTGGAGTTCTCTGGTACAGTTCAAAAGGCATTGATTTTTTCCTCTTGTTTATGGAAAGTGATTAATACTAATAACTTAAAACAAATAATTATGATGCAGGCAATAAGAAAAATAAATTGGCGTACTGCAATTTACAAAAAAGACTATGCATGGAGTTAATTTATTTACTGTCTCACATTTATTCTTAAAATAGTCTTCATAACAAAAACTACCCAAAGATTTTGGTTATAAGCCTTATTCCCCACTTTGTTAAATCAGCATCTCCTTCATTTAGTTTCTAGAAGCTGGCGCATCCAGGATTTGTCTCACGGTGCTGAACCTCTAAGAAAAGCAAGTAGTCTGTATTATCCAGGTTCAGTTGAGCTTCTCCTTTAGCCACATCAGAAATGAAGAAACTGATATCCCATATGGAGCCCCTCTAGTAAGTTTTTCACAGAACAATCAACATCCATAACTGAAGAATAATTATATTTAATGTTCACAAAATGGAATTCAGGTCCTGGCCCCAAAAAGCACTCTGAATAATTGTAGATAAATAATTATAAAGAGTAAACAATGTCCAGATTATAATATTTTCCCCCTCCAGTGCTTCAGCATTGTATTAGATACAAAACTCTTCATTATGAAATAAAAATCCAAACCAATCCATTGTTATGCAATAATATCCAACTCTAACAAAGGTTTTCCAGAAACCTTTCAGAATGGCAAACCATAATTAATCAAACAAGAATATCTTAGGGGTTTGAGGGCTACTTTCAAATCAGGGTTGAGTTGTGGAAACTGTCTAGACCAGTGTTTCTCAACCTTGGCTACTTGAAGATGTCTGGACTTCAACTCCCAGAATTCCCCAGCCAGTTACTGACTCGCTGGCTGGGGAATTCTGGGAGTTGAAGTCCAGACATCTTCAAGTAGCCAAGGTTGAGAAACACTGGTCTAGACTAAGGCCTATAGGTTTTATTGGGAAGATTTCAGGTGACATTTGTTCCTTCTTAGGGCTAAAGAGAAGCCAAGACACCCAGCTGGCTTTGTTCCTACTGCATGACTAGAACTCACGATTTCCTGGTTTCTAGTCTGGTTATAACAAATTGACTCTCCCACTTGTTTTTTATTACATTCTTAATTTCTAAAACACATTCTAGCTAATGGCTGGCTTTCGGAAAAGAGCTGAACGTCCCCATGAGGAAATCAAAACTACACATTGGCACATTTCAAACAATTTACACAGAAATAAAATTTACTCTAGGAGTGAAAGTAACTGGAATTCTAAATATACTGATAGCACAATTGACAATAAGGCTACCTCCATATAACCTGACGAAGTAAAGCTACACTCCTGCCCGTTGCAATGGAAGTTATATTAAAGATGATGGTATACATAATCATCAAATAATCAAAATTATCATGAGAGCATTTTGCTGCTGAAAACATGGTCTCTAGTCACTCAAAGCTCTAATCAAAGAGCTAGCAAAAACAATTTGGCTAATACATTTTTCTCCCTGGTCCCTATAAAGTTAGCAAAGTTGATTAATGCACTCTGCTGCACTCTAGTGAGCAAGCTGAGTCATTTAAAAAGAGATAGCAGGGGGAAAAAACCTAAATTTAATTGAGTATTTTTTAAACTTGGCAACTTTAAGATGTGCAGGCTTCAACTTCCAGAATTCCCCAGCCAAACAAGAATTCTGGGAGTTCAAAACCACAAAGTAGCCAAAAATGAAAAATACTGCTTTGATTGATTCTTATACACATTAAGGAATGTTATAGTCCATTCTATTATTGATATTCAATAATAGAAACATGTATGAAATGCTTAAATTGTAAGAAATTGTAAGTATAAAAATGTCAGCTGGGTTTTTCAGGTGGAGTATTATTATTACTTCTGTATCTTTTGATGATTGCTTTTTTTGTTTGTTTTGTATTTCCAAAATCTGTGAGTTCAAATGTATTCCTCTTACTACTAACATGCTTAGATAACTTGTCCCATCTTCGAGGCTATTCTGCTCCTGAAAATACATTTAACTTATACTTTCTGGGTGTGTCTGTCTGTCTGTCTGTCTCCCTGCCCTCATCTAAGATACAAACTTGATACATGCATGTATCATAATTTCAGCATTATCCCTAATATTTAAAATAAATGATCTTCCATAGGGCGGAGCTCTGAATAACTGATAACTGATAACTTTGTACAAATAAGACCTCAAGTTACATTGTTCAATTACTGACTGGTTATAGTTGCAATGATGTTAAACCAAAGGAGACTTACTATTGGTCCTCACCACTCTGCCCATCATAGCATCCCTGTGGGCACATGATCCCGATCCAGTTGCTTGCCATTACAATGTTGCAGCATGCTGCAGTCACATAATCATGATTTACGATGCTCCCTGCTGGCTTCCCACAAGCAAAGTGGATGGAGAAACCGGCAGGAGGTTGTAACCATTCTCATTGCTTTTTTGTTCCTCCCTGCGCCATAGCACCTGCCAATGGCATCTCCTTTGCCCATGACACCTGCACATTTTCCCATGCTTTGTAGTTCCTACCCACAGCAACCACCCTCCATTCAATACTTCATTGTTAAAGTCATATGTTACTGCACAGTAGTGGATTAGTTTGGACCTTATTGGATTCGCAATACCACTAGCCATGGAAGTTCAGCAGGCAATTTTGGGCCATGCAATATCTTATGAAGGAATTGCTGTGAAGGTAAAATGAAAGATTGGTGTTTTTTTTTTTTTAATCTGCTACCATCTCCTTCTTTTAAAAAAGATGAAATATAAATCTAACAATTATTTTTCACTTAAATATGATTATGTAAAAATATGTAATTAGCCTCTTGCAATACTGTTTTATTAACATGTATTGCTTAAAAGCATAATGATAGTAAAGCCCAGAGTTTCCTCAGGCGAAGATTGATTTCCCATATATGTATGCACACACACACACACACAGTTCACAATAGCGGAATCTATACAACGACATTAAGCTAAGATTTTGCTATACGATATGCAAGCTATCATATTGCATATCACATTTCGAAACACCGTTATCATCCTCAAATATGCACGTATTAATGCATTTGCTATGTCTCAAGCTCAGAACTTCAATGATTTACAAAATTAGTTCTGTTCTGATCCCAATATTGATTCTGAATTTGTGGATTAATTAACTCATGCCAAAATTTGCCAAAGTAAGCTTTTCAAGCATCCAGATATCTGTTAGCAGATAATTGGCTGCCTTCTAATTGGTTAGGTGAAGGGAAAAGTCTATCCTTTTCAAATAACAGTTAGGTCACCAGCACTGAGGACAGAAGCTGTAAATACATCCAAACTGTATAGAAATAATCTCTAATCCAGAAGTAAAAATGGCATGGGATTATTAAATTATCTAAAGGTACTGACATTTTGCATATCATGAATATTTGATTTCTAAAGCAAAATTAATTACACTGTCTTTGTATGTGAGCATATATACAATTAACAATATGAGCACATTTGGAAATCCACATTTATATAGTTAGAGAGTTGAGTTGGATTGACTATAGGGAAATTATATTTTCTAATTCTTGCCTAACCTACAGTTGTCTTAATGTATCTTTATTGCAAAAAATTAAACAGATGGTAAAAAGCAGCTTATGCTTGCCAAACTCCCCATCTGGGTAATATTCTCTTACACTCATTGGAATCCTTGTTCTGTCTCAGATTTTCCATAACACATTTTCATCTCCCTAATATAGTTAATAATGCAAAATACAAATATAACATCAGAATTCATGTGGAATATAATTATGACTTCTAACTAAACATATCATTAGAAAACTGATGAGACCAAACCAACAACAGAGAAAGCTCAATTTGTTATGTATTCAGTTTTTACTGGAGAATTTTTTGCTTAGAGAGAAATAAGATATTCAGAAAATATTGTTCTTAAAAAAAACTTCTGACATATTAAAGAAAGATCATGGCATTTATTTTTATGACCACTTTAGAGAGATCCACTTTATTAAATTTTTGAAGCAACAACCACCTGTTCAATATTAAATTTAAGAGAAAAGGTCAGGAATCGGTAATGTTACAAACAATGGATATATTGCATAACATGTACAAATAGAAACATAAGCAAATGCTTTGTCAAAAGATATTATCATAGCCAAATCTCACAATATCTTCGTGTTCTATTTCACAAGAATTAATCTCTCTTTTTTCATTCCAACTCAATGGAATGTTAGAAGAAATTAAGATATTTTTTAATTAGATGAAGGGAATAAACTCTGCCCATCCATCATGAAAACAGAACATGACCAATTTTGCTATATGTGATGGTAAAGAAGCCAAAAAAGAAAGAGTAATTTCAAAAAATTAGTTGGGTTTGTCTAGTGGTCACAGAGGGAAAAAATGCAGAAAAAATCTCCCACCTTCTTTATAGAAAATAGTTGATCAACAATTTGACATGCTGCTGACATTTTGTCTATCTTACTGATCACAGGATCCAAAATGAAATTTCTATTAATGGAAGTGAAACACATTCTACTTGATTATCCTACCTCTTATCTATTTTGATGGTTAGTGGGCACATTGTTAACCTTAACAATGCACATATGGATTCAATAGAAAAAAGCAGAAGGCTGTAAGGTCAAATGGTCATAAAATACAAAAATATAAATGCTCTATCTAAGTAGATAGTAATAAGAAATGTCTATATCCATGATGGTGAACCACTCTGAGGGCATGCCAGCCATTACCCGTTTTGGGCCTGCAAACCCTCCTGCACTAACCTGGAAGCAAAAAAATGGGCAAGGGGGGGGGGCAGATCACATGCACTTGGGGGCTGGGGAGCTTGGGGGGGTTGTGTGCTCATGTGTGGGAGGTCATATGCACATGCACAGGGGGCAGGACACATGGGGGATCAGGCATGCATTTGCAGGGGTTGGGGCTTGTGGGGGGGTTGCATACTTATTGCATTAATGGTACAGGTGCACTGGGGTGCTATCACACATGCTTTTGGCACGCGACAACAAAAAAGTTAGCCATTACTGGTCTAGATCATGCCTTACCCAAAGAATATTCCCTGTTCAGCTCATTCATAACTTTTAAGGGTTTGTGAATTCAGACATGAAACTCCTGTTTCATCCACCAAGATTAACTGATTGATGGACTTGTTCCCAAACCTTGGTTCAACCAATATGTTAGTTGTGGCTTAGAATAAATCTGTGCCAATTGCCTGTTGTGGATAAACTTGCACATGTTTGCATTATTTGTGATTACAGACCCCATACATCATGTCAAACTGGCGGACCCCGGGCCAGATATGCCATGCACAGGCCACACTCATCCCAACACCACCAGAGGAAGAAACATTGTGATATGTCACATGGCGGCAATGTGATGCTGTAAGTTTGACACCCGTCCCATAGAGCTTCCTGGTTTACAAAAGACATTTAAAAAGCAACAGATAGCTAGAGCATTGCTGGGGAATAATCAATAATAACTCCAGGCTGGATAAGGCCTCCTGGGGGATGGCATGTGGTTGGGTTGTAGGGAGGCAAGGATATGGCCTACGTTGCAGATACTCAGAAAATGTCACCTATTATTGTAATATTCTATGATATTGATTACTGATCTAATATACTGTATGTTGTAGAGCTAATATGGGTCCAAGTCATGGGCAAAGCCTCTTTTCAGGAAGAGTAAATGGTCTGCCCCCTTTTTCAAGAAGCCATCCTTGGATCTAACAGTGTACTTGAATTCCTCTGCCTTTTTATACAAAAATATACTAGTTTGATTTCTATGTATTTCATGTTATGAGGAACTACATAGGCTTCGTTTTGAAAATTACATTAGCAATGAAGAAATAATTGGATTGGCAGAAACTGAAGTCACTGTCCCAATTCATCTCTTTTTCCTATGTGGTAAATATTTTCCATCTTATTATTCCAACTCTGGCATTTTAGTCTCCAATCACAAAGCAGACCTCTTAGTCACATGTTTTGTTGATTTCCTATTGAACTTGAAGTCAAAACTCAACCCACTCTTCTGCATTAATGTTTGGAGAGTATGAATTTAGGACACTGTCATATTAAAGCGACATCCATAAAGTATAATTGACATTATTTTGTTACTGACTGCATTATACTCAGATTCTGTCTTTGCTGTATCCTTCCTGACTATGAAAGCAACACTGCTCCTTCTCTGTTTTTATGCCCTAAATAACAAACAGTATGATTTTCTCAATAAAAATATCCAATTTGGGTCTACCTGAATTCCCTCACTTTATTCTTTGCATGCATTGTTATGCAGAGGTGAGAAGTCCTCACCTTCCCATTTATTGTTATAAGCACCTGTTGTCATTCAAATTCATTAACATAATTTCAGAGTAGGGACTGAGGACAAAAGGTTTATAATGTTCACCAGAATGTTTATGGATGCATTACAACTTAAGCTCAGACTGTGGTTCCCAGATCAATATTAGCTAAGCCTTGGTAAACATCATGAGAAAAAGAAACATGACTCAGTCCATCCTAAATTCATTAAAACTGAATTTATCCCTTAGTGCAACACATGGGCTAAAGTACATGGGTAAAATACAATAAAAGATGTTTTTAAAATGTCAGGTACTTACCTGAGACTTATGAAAGCACATACCATTTCCTACCATTAACAAATCTTTACCATACCCTCTTTTATTTGTTACGTTGAGAGTATGCCCTGAGAGGCATGTGCTCAAGAAACACAAGAACACCAGCACATAAAAAGAGTCCTGCAAAATATTGGATATTTGGGGACATCATGTGGTAAAATAATATGGGATGCACAATATAAAAAGAATTGCATTTTCAAGGGGAAAAATAATTGAAAATTCAAATAGAAGAAAAATCCTCCCATAGAAAGATACAAGCAGTGAGTATAAATTAAAATCTAGACTAGGAAGTTATGTAGTTGATGTAATGATTACCAATCACGTATCGAGTAGATGGGAAAAGGTTTATTACATCCAATGGTATTCATCAAAAACTACAGCACTCAATATAAGGTAAAGGTAAAGGTTCCCCTCGCACATATGTGCTAGTCGTTCATGATCTAGGAGGCGGTGCTCATCTCCGTTTCAAAGCCCAAGAGCCAGCGCTGTCCAAAGACATCTCCGTGGTCATGTGGCCAGCATGACTAAACACCGAAGGTGCATGGAACGCTGTTGCCTTCCCATCAAAGGTGGTTCATATTTTTCTACTTGCATTTTTACATGTTTTCAAACTGCTAGGTTGGCAGAAGCTGGGACAAGTAACAGGAGCTCACTCCATTATGTGGTGCTAGTGGTTCAAACCACCGAACTGACGACCTTTTTGATCGACAAGTACAGAGTCTCAGCCACTGAGCCTCCACGTCCTTTAGCACTCATTATACCGGCACCTTATTGTTAACTAACTCCTTCCAAATGTTGCAATTATGAAGTTTCATCAGTTTATTAAAAAACAAAACTTTTAGAAATAAGTAATTGTATACAGGCCACATCAATGTCTGTAATACCGACATTGTAGAGTTATTCTTGTTTTAATTACAGAAAAAGACTGTTTTTGTTTTAACAAAAAAAAATAGTTTAAGGGACATTTTCGTTATAAGCAAAAAAATAATAATCTTCAATTCTAGTGGAAAATGCTACCTCCAACGAAGCTTAATCTTTTTATTGAGTCAGAAAATTGTCATGCGAACATTTTGTTTTTTAAAACCATATGTGCTCACTCTTTTAAGCAACAGTCTTTCAGGTTCTGAATAGATATACAAAAAAAATCTTGCAAATCGGTTTGTTTTTCTTTTGCAATTAACTTCATGTAGAGAAAATGAGTATTTGCACAATACCACAGCATACATACAAATAGAAAAGGTACAAAACAGCTTTCCAAGACAAGAGTTTGCTACCTTCCATATCTACTGTGTGAAAAGCTAAGCTTACATCAACAGAACAGATATTCACCACAGGAAAAATAATGAGGCATCATCTGCAAACAAAGAACGGAAGCTGGGAGAATAAGCAAAACATAGAAAAGACTAGTCATTCAAATCCCGGTACATAGTAATTGGACTCACATATTAGGATTTATTTAAACATGATTGAGGGAACAACACATATCTGAGTTACTCAAACTGCTGTTGGACCGGAGGCCAGACGGGTATGATCATGCAATATGCAAAGTCAAAAGCACAACTTAGTGCCAGGGGTAGCATGCTTGGTCCATGCTCTCGAGGACTTTTTATTTTTTTGACCTTTTTTTTTTTGATCCACAAATGGATTCTGATTCTGCCCATTTTTAGACTGAGGACCTGAACTGTGAGTCCATCCACGTAATACATACAATCTATCTACAAAATAGATTAAGCAACATTTAGTGCATGTATTAGAGGGAAATGCAAAACATTTTAAGCCACTTACTTCTACATCTCTCTCCTTCAGAGGCTTCGATATTAATCAATGCTAATGCATAGTCAGTCATATTTTGGTCAACTCCTGAGAGGACTTCTTCAATGTACTTTACTTAAGGTTGTGCTTGAACAACATCTGGAAACTGCAATTGATCCAGAATGTGGTGGTATAAGCAAATATGAGTATAGCTCAATATGTTAATATTTCATCTTTGCTTGTTCCTGACATGTTTCTGACCATAATGTAAAACCTTTTGTGGCATGGGGGGTAGAGTGTTTGAAGGATTTCTTTCTTCAATTGTTTCTACTCAGCCCATTGGGGCTGGCAAGAGGGACATGCCCAGTATTCTCACCATCTAGCACAGGGAGGGTCAAACTGAATTTCTTTGTGGGCCGGATCATCATTGTAGTTCTCCTCCACGTGCAGGCCAGGGAGCGGTGGGGGGATGAGATGGGATAGACACCTCCTACAGCACCCTTCTGGCCAAAACAGGGCACCGGTGGTGGGGAGTGTGAGATCCCCCATGCCCTGTTTTTGCTAGCAGAAGCACCGCAGGCCAGTCCTTTTGCTATTTCTAACTCCTTGCAGGCCAGATTTAAGCACCCCATCGGCTAGATTCAGGACCCGGTCCTTGAGTTTGACACCCCTGATCTAGTAGATTTTAAGAACTATGCCTTTTCTATTGTGATGTCTGCCCTTTCAAATACCATGATAGCCAAGTCTAAGTTGCCCATAACCCTGCTTGGTTTTTCAGAAATCTTAAAGATCTGGATGTTTTTCCGAGTATCTGCCAGCTGTATTCTTAACTTGCTGCCTTCTTTTCTCAAAATAAAAAAAAGATAGGAACTCTATCAAGATCTTTGTAGGTAAGGGTCAAAAATGAAAAAAAATGACTGGGAAAGTAGGATTCATAAGCTGATACTCTGCTAAGTTTAGAATTCAAGATTGGTTACAGAAAAAAAGCATTTAACATATGTGTATATTCAGAAAGTATTCAGACCTTCCTCACTTTGGCCAATTTTGTTATGCTGCAGCCTTCTACAATTATTGAAATTCATTTTGTTTCTCATTAATCTGCATTCAGTACTCCATGTTGACAAAGGGAAAACATAATTTTAGAAATGTCTGTAAATGTATTAAAAAGAAAAAAACTGAAATATTAATGCAGATTAGTGAGAAAAAACGAAGTTTGACAACTTCGTTCTTTCATTTTCTTTCCTTCTTTCATACACTTTTGATGGACTTCAACCTTTTACATTAATTGCTGTTTCAAAATTCATTACTGTTTATTTGTGTGTGTGTGTGTGTGTGTGTGTGTAATGCTAAAAGCTTCTGTCACAGAAGCAACTTTATTCCGAGGTAATTAGAGTCATCTGGTTAAATTCACTCTGCTGAATTTCAAGTGGTGTAAACAAAAAGGCATGAGAAATCTTCAAATAAAAAAATTAATAATTTTTCTGTATCATCGTCCCTGATCAAAAGAGGCTATATCCATTCAACACGCATGGTTGCTGAAGTAACAAATTTTCCAAACCATTGATTAACCAAATGGCCTGGGAGCACCACATAAACAACACTAACTACGCTTAAAAATAATAAATCTTAGTGTGTTGTGCATAGGCAGCCATTAGCACTAAAATTGGTTGAGTATCTGTGCAGGGCCATTAGATCTGGGCTGATAAAATCTGTCCCAACATTAGACGTAGTTTTTATCATTCTTTTCTGCCATCTGCATTCAAGAGGATTATTGAAGTCCAAATCAGCAACCAAATGTTGCTTAAGCAAAATTAAAATGAAAAGCAGAGAAAAGCAAACTCATTCAGTCCTCTCCCCCTCCCCAATATTCCACAATCCTTTGCCAATGTCAATGCTACTTAGAGCTGAATACTGTATCACTGATGAGGTAAGTACAGGTATGATATATCTGATGAGCAACAAGTTACCTATGTCTGGCATAACATCACACGCTCTTACTGAAAAATTGAAGAGCAAATATATTTGCTTTATCAAACAAACTTAGGTGCTCTTTTTGCCATGTTAATTCTTTTCTTCACTGCAAAAAGCTTACAGGTAGTCCTTGATTTAGGACCAATCACTTAGCAACCATTCAAAGTTACAACTACTCCCAAATAAGGTACTCACAACCCAGATTTGATGGCTGCTCATCTAGATTCACATGGCAAATTAAATAATCAAATCCTTTATCTGGTTATTATAAAAAAGCCCAGATAATATGGCTTGAAACTCAGGCCTACAGTTTAGAGGATTTTTAAAAACTGATCTCCCAATAAATCATGGTTAAATCATGATTAAGGAACTCAACACTGCTCTTTTTGTGCTTCATAAGGACCAATTTTCCATTCTTTTTGATCTCAAATTCTCTTACGTAGAGGTAGAAAAATGGACATTGGAGGGGGGAATAAAATCGGCAGGTCAGAGAGATCTATTTATGGCACACTGTATGCAGAACACTCTGTTTCAATCTTCAGCCTTTTCACTTAAAATTATCTGTAGGAGGGGATGAGAAAGACTTGCATCTGAGATGAGCAAATAGTTTTCTTTGTATAAGAGAAGAAGGTGTATGTGTCATCTATTCATTCCAGTGTGGAAACTAAGACCACAATCCTATGCAGATTTCTTTGGGAATACAGGTAGCCCTCAGGTTATGAGAGCAATTGAAATTTCCGAAGCTAAGCAATCAGTCGTAAAATGAGACATCACACAACTATCTCTCTTAGTGATGCCAATCCTGGCACACCTGGTCATAATTGTAACCTACAACCATGTGGGTCATTAAATGGAAAGAGACAAGAGTTCCAGGCAAGGAGAGCAAGGGAGTGTATGGCTGCCATGTTGCAGGGATGTTGCAGGCAGGCGCAACACAGTGCAGACTGGCTCGCGAGATTAAGAGGCAGATTAGTGCAGCTATGGGCAAGTAGGCAGGGGCCATGAGCAAGTCAGCAGGGATCACATGCAAGAGCTACGGAGCACAGGTGGGCTGGGAGGTAGGCACTATAGCAGGGGTCCCCAAACTTGGCAACTTTAAGACTTGTGGACTTCAACTCCCAGAATTCTCAGCATAGCTATGCTGGCTGGAGAATTCTGGAGAATTCTGGGAGTTGAAGTCCACAAGTCTTAAAGTTGCAAAATTTGAAGACCTCTGGACTACAGAGTACAGTGGGGGACTTTGCTTTGACAATGGCTGGGGCACATCCTTGGGAGGTCACAGAGAGGGCTGAAAGCCCTATGAAGCGGTATATAAGTCTAATAATAAATAAATAAATATGCCCGAAACCTGTTCTCTGGGAATCCAACTTGCTTGATCTTGAAGAAGTTGACAGAATCCTCATGGATGTGAACTTTGCTATCTGTGTTTTGGACCTATACCTTCCTGGTTGGTTAAATCTCCCTGGAAATAGCATGTGGTTGGGTCCAATTGGTGATTAATGTCTCTTTGTGGAAAGGGGTAGTACCACATGCCTTGAACCCAGCTGTTTTAGATAACTTTTGTCCAGTCTCTAATCTTGCTTTTTTTCAGGAAGATTGTTGAGATGGTGATTGGAATGAAACTTCAGAATGCCCTGAATGATGCAGATTATTTGGAGCCTTTTCAATTTGAGTTCAGGCCAATATTGATCATGCCTGTTGATGACCTCTGGAAGATTCACGATGGGAGTCCAACAATGTTTGTGACTCTCCTGGATCTCTCAGGGACTTTCAATATCATTGACTATGTTATCTTTCTGGATCAGATCTGGGAGGTAGGAATGGGATGTTCTGTGATGGTTCTCCTTTTCACCACTTATTTAAATGCCTGAAGGTTGTAAGGGTCTAGATAAAATGGATTGACATTGGCTCAATTCTGGCAGGACAGAGTGACTTTGGGTTTTTGCCTCCCCACCCCAGGTCTGGTGATTTGTAATCTTTGACTAAGAATGGGTTGCACTTTCCTGGACTGTCTTTTATGCAAGCCAGTCAAATGCATTTTAGTGAATTAACTGAATTAAGATATCTGTTCAGAAAAAAAATCCTGCATTTTAATTGTTTTCTTATGGTTGGCTCAAATCTCTTTGCAAAGATCCACATTAAACAAATTATGAAAATGAACTAATGCAAATCTCTGGTGTATTTCTAGAGCCCGTAACCAATAAAAGCACAATGTCACATTCAATCATAGTTTTAACTAGGAAACCAGAAGGATCCTAGGCTAAGTTCTAAAAAGCTCTGATAAGGAATTTCTGGAAGCTTGGCATTCAGACAAATCAGCCATCAATAGACACATAGAGATAAATCACAGTTATACACTATTCAAAAATGTCAATAAATAGGCTAAGTAGGAAACAAAGAGACAAGAACACATGCTTTCTAGCAGCATACACCCAGATAAGCAGTGATTAACACTAGATAAACAATCAAGCTACTGTATATAAACATGAAGCAAACCACCTTACTCACTGGCACTGATGCTGTTGCCTTGATAGGTAATGAAATATCTACAAGTAAACAACTAAAGTCCGACAACACTAGGACTTCACAAGAAGGCCCTTGTTTGTATAACTACTTCTCTGAGACATTGCCTCGCCTAAGATCTGAAAGATTAGGCTGGCATAATAAGGATAAAGAATAAAACCCAGAAAAATTCCAGGAAACTTTTCACAAAGATGAAATAACATTTCTTATAAGACTGATAAGAACTGAACAAGAGTCACTATCAGCTCTCATTACAATCTGATCCCATCTAACATCAATCCATGTGACAGATACAAATGTTGTGCTCATCTTTCTTATTTTGGAAACCTGGCTGAACAGAATGCTGTGTTTTTTGACAAAAGGCCAAGTTAATTTCAAAACACAGAAGAGAAAATTGGTTTCCTACCTTTAATGTTTGAGAAATACAAGATAACTGCTCTGTACATAGCAAACAGTGTGTGTTTTGTTGTTTTTTCCTTCCCAGACTCACTAGAAATTGATTGCCTACCCAATCTGCACTACTCAAAACTTCTAGATGACTGAGCTTAGAAGGGCAGCCTGAACCCACTTAATTTGTTTTACTTAATCACCTGAGCAACCCAAGCTTGACAGTCTCATGTAGAATTACAAAGTAAGTGCAAAACAGGCCTAGGAATGAATGAAAGGGCAATTGCTAGACTTAGCAGGCCAAGACAGTAAGATTGCAATTCTGAGTATAGCTATTAGTTGAAAGTCCATGTTTTCAACGGAAACAATTTGCTTGTAGCATTGCTGATAGTCTATAAGCAGAAAACTGGTAGAAAGGTAATTTGCATTTATTCAACCATTGAACTGCAATTTAAAGAGATGTGAATTTTTTTTAATAGCAGCAGCATTCAGAGTATTGTGTTACATGCCAAGTTACACACACATAGTGTACAACTAGCCCAGTTATTTAGTTTTATGTTATGAAGTATCAGGTACCAAAGGAAGCTACTTCTTTTTGAACTCCCCTTCCTCATACTGTCTGCATGCATTTGGGCTAAAACTAAGAAACATGAACTTCTTCAAGCAGCCTGGAAATGGAAATAGTAAAACAAAAGCTCCTTCCTAAGAAAGAAATCGGAGGATAGTTTCAGGAAACAAGAAGATATTAGTAATAATTATTATCAGAAAGTTGCTGCTTGCCTTGGCATGTCCATCTTAAAGATTTTTCTGAGAAAAATAAAGGCCAGAGAAAGCCTTTTTAAAGACAATTCACAGGATTGGTTGCTCTGTCCTGGTCAAAGAACCAATCTGATCTAGTGGTTAAGGCTCTAGGCTAGAAAATGGGAAACTATAAGTTCTAATCCTGCCTTAAGCATGAAAGTGGGCTGGGTGACTTTGGGCCAGTCACTCTCTCTCTTCCAACCCATCTCACAGAATGGTGATAGGGAAAATAGGAGGAGGTAGGACAAACTGCCCCCGGAGCTTCGTATAATCCCGGACCTCCGATCCTTCTGACACGCCCTGAAAAGTTGGCTTTTCCAGCAAGCCAGCCTGGCCTGAACAAAACAAAATAAATTATTGATCATTGTTAATTTTAACCGATTTTTTTTTGTAAAATGTTATTGTTAATCCTAATTGGGTTTGTTTGGGATATTCTATTTAATTTTTTTAACTTTTGTAATATATATATATTTTTAATGTTGTACACTGCCCTGAGTCCTTGGGAGAAGGGCGGCATACAAATCCAATAAATCCAATCCAATCCAATCCAATTAGGTATATTTGTCACCTTGAGTCATTGGTACAGACCAGTGGTGGGTTGCCAATTTCTTTTACTACTGGTTCAGGCGCACTCGCAACACTTCTACGCATGCACAGAAGCGTCCAGGCAGGTGAGCGGAGCCTCCCGCCGCTGCTACTACCAGTTTGGCCAAACCAGGCCGAACTGGGAGCAACCCACCTCTGGTACAGAGAGTCCTCATGATCAGTCACTTAGCAACAATTCAAAGTTGCAACAGATCCCCCCACCCCTGGAGGTACTTATGATCCAGTTCTGAAGTTCTGATGGCCATGCCCCCCTCAGCTGTCACATAACCACATTTCAGGTGCTTAGAAAGCAGTCTGTTTTTAAAGCTATTTGCAGTGCCAGATGGTCATGTGACTGTGTGATTTGTGACTTTTTTTTTAACCAAAACAATCATTTGCTTACCACAGATCTGGTCAACAATCATAATGATTCACTTAATGACTGCCAAAAAGAGAGCCATAAAATTGGGTGATCCACTTTGTGACTGTCATGACTTACGAATGTAATGGGCAGGTTCCATTTTGATCATAAATTGAGGACTACCTGTCAAAAATAATAAAGAATAAATAAATCCTAAAATGCTGTTCAAAAATTAGACCTGTCAAAAATAATAAAGCATAAATAAATATCATGAGATGCTGCACAAAAATTAGACTACCCAAAACATATTAGCAGCATACTGAATTTGGCTGCAGTAGAATATATTCTTGTATCCCTTGTAGGTACAGAAGCAGCATGCCAAACTCAGCTTATGTTTGCAAATAATTCAATAAACCCGCTTACTGCAAAAAAAAATATTAAAAGGTTGATGAATACACAAATTTGGTTGAGCTTCCTAGAATGAAATCTGTTGCTCTGCTAGGGATTCACAAGTCTTCTCAGACCACCATGGGAAGCATGGAAGTACAGAGGAATGCTATCGTTCTCTTTAAGATCTGACAAAATTTATGGAAGTGTCTAAACAACCAGGCACTGGGCAGTAATTATATGGAAAAGAATGGACAGCCTTGGATAACATGAAATTCATAAAGCAATCATATGAAGATAGGGAGAAAGAGAGGGGTAGAAGAGATTAAATTGTTCTTTTAAAATTTTGGGGGGGTGGAATTAGAGTGTGAGTTCTTGAGCAACAGAAAGAAGGGGGAAAAAATAAGTGGAAGGAAAGAACACCTGCTGCAGAGCAAAAGAGATTGCAGGCAGAGGCAAGACAAAGCAGAACAGCAGAGCAGCTTCAATGGGATTTGATCAAACAAATGGCAGCCAATGAAGGGATGGGGGATGGAAAGTAGCATGAACAGACAGAGGCATAAAAAGATCCATATAAGCAACAAATATTTATCTTACTGAAAATGGAATAAAGTAAAGCGGGACAATGTGTACAGTATGTGCTTGTTTATGTATGTGAGGAAGTGACCTCACATACATACTACATTACCATAGTTATAATTTAAATATTTTTTTAAAAAACAAACTGTTATTTAAGTAAGACTTATTGAATAAATCACAACCGACTGGATTCACACTTTATGCAATCTACCGGTAAGTTACGAATGTCCCCTTAGCAAATGTTCAAAGTTACGCAATAAGCATTCTCTAGTGCAGTGTTTCTCAACCTTGGCGACTTTAAGTCCTGTGGACTTCAACTCCCAGAATCCCCCAGCCACAGGACTTAAAGTCGCCAAGGTTGAGAAACACTGCTCTAGTGATTACAAACAAATCCACAAATTACAAACGTTGCAGCACTGAGGCAGTTGTTCGCCTGTACGAATGACCACAGAGGTACTGTCTATTCCACACCCCCACACCCCGCTCCAATGCCAGGTCTTCACAGGAACTGAGCCTGTGGAGACTCACTAATCTTGTGAAGATCTCCTCTCTCACAGTATCTTTGCTTGCTTCGTTGCTTCGGGCTTTCAGTGCATTTGCAGAGAACAGAGGCCTAACGTACTGCGAAACCATGCGAGATCAGTAGCTCAAGATCTCATGCTATTGATCTGGCATGATTTCATACTGTAGGCTTCTATTCTCTACAAATTGAGGCCTGGACATTTACAAACAGAGGAAAGGCTTCAGTCCTTCAGGCCTTCCGTCTATTTACCATTTTCTTGCAGAAGCCTGCAGGAGGATTGCATCTCTGTAGGCTTTGGCAGCCCTTTGCAAAAAGCCTTTGTCGGCACCAATGGAGCTTGGGTGAGGTGGGCATGTCCCTCCAAAGCTGGCAAAAGCTTTTTGCAAAGGGCTGCCAAAGCCTAAAGAGACACAATCCTCAAGTGGTTTGGTGGGAAGAAAGGAGGCCCAGAACGGTATGTGTGGCTCTCCCTGGCGTGGCAGGATGGGGGGGGGAGAGCAATTGTAGGAACCCCAGGGAGGGAGAATGAGATATCTCAGTGGGTTGGAGGAGGCCTTGAATGGTCTGAAGAAGGTGGCCTATTCCATCTTTAGCAGGAGTGGGTTCTGGCAGGCACTACTGCCAGTTTGCTCATGGGTGCTTCGCGCATGTGCACAGACTTGATGCCCACTGCGCGTGCATGCGCAATACAATCAAAACTGTTCTGTGCATAGCCAAAAACTAGATGGTGACACCTATGGCACTGCCCAGAGAACCAGTTTAGGGGCGTGGCAGGCCTGGGTTGCTGCCAGTTTGAGCGACCCAAGCTGTCAAACCACTATTGGTTCAGCCGAGCCGGTCCGAACTGGTAGGAACTCACCATGAATCTGTAGGCCCCCATGGCCTACCCCTCCTGAGTTACCACGTGTGCACTAACAAGCTGCGCATTCGATTAGCGAATGCATGGGTGGAAGGAGGGAGTGATTGTGTTCAAATTACTCAGTTCACTCCTACGAATGGGCAGGCTCCATTACATTCATAACTCAAGGACTACCTGTACATAAATCATAATTTATACATCATTATTAAGTTTAAACCAAACAAAACATATTATGGGTTTATCAAGTTGCATAAACCAAGATAGTGTTTTTCTATTACAAAAGCTACATGAATGTTGCCAAGAAAAGGAGAATGAATCACAGGATGTCCTTTATTCTATGAACTTTAATTTGGGATGGAAGGAAATATTTTTAAATGATATTTTGGCGAAAAAAAAACCTTTTGCCAATGAAGGTGTGACTAGGACCATCAAATCTGGTATCAAAGTGCCATTAAGAAGATAACCTAAGGAAAATGATTCATTACTTGCCAGCCACGAATCTGATGACAATAAGAGTTTTCTAAATTGTAAATAGTTGTCTTTGCTTCCTTGCTTGATGAAAGTACTGTGCCAATGGAATACCTTAGAGCTGTTAGACTTGGGTTGCAAAAATCCAACTGATAGCATATTGTAAATAAGATTTTAATTCTTGCTGCCATCTAGTGATCGTCCAGATTCTGGCTCCCAGATAGACAATATCTTCTCACAAATGCAAGTGCTGTATCTCAGTTGTCAGATCTTCCCTAAAGTAAAGGCTTCAGTGTAAGATAATAAATGCCCTGGTTATAATTCAGTCAAATGTGCAGGGCAATCCCCCAAGGAGATTTGTGGAATATATCTTTTTTGCTGTTGACTCAATTATTTGTAATTTATTTATAATACCAGGAAGTTGAGAAAGCAGGCTGTATTGGCAACCCATGACATTTTGACAACTGAGAAAATTAATTAAGGAAGTAGGCTGAGTAGAGTTATTGCAGCAATTTCTCAAGTTTAGTATCAGAAAGAAATAATGTTCCAAACTGGCTTTCTAGTGTGGATAGGATATTAAAAATAAAATATGCCACTAGTTTTCATACAATATGTGCAATTTAAGTTATTGTTTAGGTTCCTGCCAATTTACTTTTTTCATGGTTGATGGCAGTGGTTGAGGTTCAAATCTCAAATCTTTTTCTATTTTGGTTTCTTTCAAATGTGTTTTTCTAAAGATTGTGAGAAATGAAGGTTCACACATTTAAAGATCACCAGATTGGGGAAGGTCATCCTAGAAGACATCTTGCTGTGTGTCAATTGTCATTTGTAACTTAATACTGGCCATTCACTCAATAACATATATATTAATTGACAGTCTAAGTAATGGAGACTTTTTCATTCCCAAGAGAGCCAAAGCAAACCTTTTTTGTGTCACAGAAAATAAAAAATGTTTCTCTTCAGCTGGCAGTAGAAATTAAATTAAATGTACTAAATGGTCCAGAAGAGTAAAAAGCAACTAAAATGAATTTGACAGCATTAGTCTTACCTCCTGTTTGGTCATTATGAGCTCAAAACAACAAGTACTGAATCCAATTCTTCCTAGTGTGTTTTTGCATCCACATTGATGAGATAAAATGTTTTCAATTTTAAGTGTATAATCATTTGATAATATTTTTGACAAAATGAAGTTTTCCACAAATTCAATGTACTGCAGCAAATTCATTTAAAAGAGAAATTTCATTTCTTACCTGAATATACAAGACATGACACTCTATCCCATCAGTCATGTCACTTTCTGGTGACTTTCTGATATTGGAACAAAGTATGTTTGTCTTTATTCAAGAATGCCAAAGTCCACACTTGATTTGTGCATCTATTATCCAGGATCAGGGGTGGGCTGCTGGGGGCTTGCAGTGGTTTGGGAGAACCTCTAGCTAAGATTCTGTGCCATTCGGAGAACCTCCAAATTCCACTCCTGGCTGGCCATGCCCACCCCACCCCACCCCTCCAGAAGTCCTCAAACAGCCTGTTTTGGATGCAGGTAAGTTCAGGGCACACATGGAGGCTCGGGTAAGGCAAAAAACAGGCCTACCAGAAGTTCAGGAAGGCCAGAAAAGGCCCCGTTTCCAGTCCTCCAGAGCTTGGAGAGGCCATTTTCGTCTCCCGGAGGCTCAAAGAAAGCCTCCAGGGCCCACGGAGGGCAAAAAGCTTCCCCCACTATGACGCAGGAAGCCAACTAGGCCACATCCACCATGGCCACGTCCATCCAGCAACCAGGAAGAGAACCCCTTGCTAAAATTTGTGAAGCCCACCCCTGCCCAGGACAGCGACTTTCTTGATTCCTAGATATAAACCTGGAACACCGTACATTATGGCTTCCACATGTGAGCTGCAAAATTCTGGACAATAATGAAATCTAGAAAGCAATAACTTTAATGCCATCTACCAATTACCCAGGTTTTTGGAGTTCTATCAGACATGTATAGCATTAAAAGGTACTCAAAACCAGATTACTTTGGTAGTGCAAGCAGGTGAATTCCTGGCTAGGGAAAAAAAATGTTCCCACATGCTTTGGATTAACAAGCTCCCTGTACACCTAGAAGAACCAAGATGATATTGATCACAACCAAGTAATTTTATGGCAATTATAAAATATGATTTGTGAAAACATACCAGAATATATCAATGGAATATAGAGTAAAAAAAAATTCAGGTTAGTTTTTGCATTCAATAGTTACTGTCAGTTGTTGGACTTTGAATATAATTAATCTACCAAATAAAAACAATTGTAGGAAATGGTGATCTTGAACAGACATTGAGATGATTATTATATCATTTTCTAAAGGATACATCACTGCAAACATGTATTCCACTTAGCTACTGTTTTCCTTACAGGAGAAAGTTACAGGCAGCAGCATACTTTTTCTTATTGAGGAAAAAGAAGCTGGAGATGAAATGAATTGTACAAAATATTTGAGCTGTCCTCCAGATAAACTTTTTTTAAAGAATGCAGAAAGTTACACATTTTATTTTTGATTGTTTTTATCCCACCTTTTATTAATTTTACAAGTAATTCAAAGTGGCAAACACACTTTTTTCCTCCTATCTTCCGCATAACAACAAGCCAGAGAGAAAGAGTGGCTGGTCCAAGGTCACCCAGATAGCTTTCATGGCTAAAATGGAACTCAAACTCACAATCTCCTGTTTTCTAATCTGGTGCCTTAAGCACTAAACCAAACTGGCTCCATACACATGAATGCATGCAACCTTTAGTTTAATACTAATTATAATGACAAAATCAAAAACAGTATACAGTACTATTATTTATTTCCATTCTCTTAAATGATCAACAGGTACATTAAATTAGATGCACCACAAAGATGAAAAAATTACATTCTGGTCACTGTATTAGATTAGCAGTTTAAAATGATGAATAAATGAATAAAATATTTAAAATCCTCAAAATACAGGCATGTTTGGTATCAGTTTAAAAGAGTTCCAAATATTTTGGCAATATTTTAATTTTGATACAGCAATGTACAAATCTAGATCAGGGACGTGCAGTCAGGGGAGGCAGGGGAGGCAGAGCCTCACTACTGTCATCATGAAAAGAAAAAAAATGTAAAAGGAAAAAGGCAAGAGCGGAGGTCAGGCTGAGCTAGTTGCTGCCAGAATCACCATGGATGACTCTGCTTGGTGCTTAACTGTTTAAAAAAGCCTCTAAAAAGGTGCCCTCTACAGGAGGAAGCAGGAGAATGAGGTGCCTCATCTAGGCTGACTTTATGATCACTCAAGCAGAGCTAAGCAAGGGTTAAAAGCTGAAAAATTCCTGACGTAGATGAGGCACGTCGTTCTCCTGCCTCCTGTAGAGGGTGTTTTTTAGAGGCTTTTTAGAGGCTTTGGCAGCAACTAGCTCAGCCTGACCTCAGCTCATGCCTTTTTCCTTTTACATATTTTTTTCTTTTCATGATGGCAGGCAAGAGCAGAGTTGAAATCCTTTCTGAAACAGCTGGAAAAGGTACATGTGTGGGTCGGAGGGAGGGGGAGGAATTCAAAACGTTTGATTGCATGCAAAGCCACGTTGCCTTTTCAAACACACACACACACACAGACACACACACAGCTGGATAAAAGTATATAAGCCCAGCTTCACTGATTACAAGTTTGAAAAGGCAGCATGGCTCCACCTGCAATCAAAGGCTCAGATCGGAAGGCAGCAGGAGAATGGGAGGATATGGCAGAGGAGCTACTTTCAAGCCATTGGAAAATATATCCAATCCAACTTCTGTGTTTGTGCTTGAGAGTGAGTGAGTGAGTGAGAGAGGGATCCAACTTCTCTGTGTGCATGTGTCTGTTTGAGAGAGGGGGGAGGGAGAGAGGGAGGAAGGAGGGGGAGGAAGAAGAAAAAGAATGAAGGAAAACTTTTTCACAAAGGAGAAAAACAAATGCTGTCACTTTAAATCAGAACTGAGCATGCCTGGCTGTGGAATTCTGGGAATTGAAGTCCACAAGTCTAACAAAATTTGAAACCCCTGTGTCAGTGCCTCACCAGCCATAAACCTCACTGCACGTCACTGATCTAGATGTATAATATAAAACTATAGAAAGTATAAAGAATAATTTGATTCATCAATGTATACTTAAGTGATTGTAAATTACATTAATTTCTTTAAAATTCTGATTCAATCAGCATATTTTAAATTGGACATCTGGTTTCTCTCTTTTTAATGTTAATTTTTATTTTAACTTCACCATCATACTTTTGTTTTGCTGCACTTAAGCTTAGAAAAATTTTCTTGCTTTTTTTCTTTTTCCTTCTCCCACTGATAATCAAGATGAAAAAAACAAGGAGGGAATTCTAGGACCTTGCTGGTGGTATCAGCATTGAAAAATCAAAATTTAACTCTAGTTTCCTGGCAAAATTTTTTTCCATTCCCTTACAGCAGGGTTTCTAAACAAGGGCAACTTTAGGATGAGTGGACTTCATTTCCCAGAATTCCCCAGCTAACATCAAGCCGAGCCGAGGTGGCGCAGTGGTTAGGGTGCAGTACTGCAGGCCACTTCAGCTGACTGTTATCTGCAGTTCAGAGGTTCAAATCTCACTGGCTCAAGGTTGACTCAGCCTTCCATCCTTCCGAGGTGGGTGAAATGAGGACCCAGACTGTGGGGGCGATATGCTGACTCTGTAAACCGCTTAGAGAGGGCTGAAAGCCCTATGAAGCGGTATATAAGCCTAACTGCTATTGCTATTGCTATTGCTAGATTCAGACTTTGAATTAGGATTGCTGCTGCTAAGCATACCACAAGCGCTAACATCCCCAATCCAAAGGTAAAAGATTGAAAAGATGGAAAAAGTAGCTGATTTCATATAGAGTGTCTTGGGGAAAGTGCTCAGTTCAGGAATAGGCTGTTACCTCCAACTAGGCCAGTAATCACAACCTAATTTAAACATCACCTGCATTTATTGGGGACAAGTAGCTTAGAAGATAAATGCTTTCACTTAGGCTCATTCCAACACTATTATAGAATTCAGTATACCTTGCTTACAAATGCTCAGAATCTTTAATATATTCTTGTTCTACAATTTGGATAATTTGGTTTCTTGCTTCTAAGTTGTTCTACTTATATGATAACGCGTTACTTAACATTGAATTAAACGTTGAACTCATCTTACTTAATGTTGATTTTTACCTGTTGCCTACCTATGTGAAAATCCTAAACAAAACTCCTTCCTTCTACTTTGTATGGTTTCAATGTTAAGTATCCAAGACACTAAAGCAGGGGTGGCAAACTCAAGTGGAGATCCGGACCCTCACCACCCTTCCGGCTTTCCGCAAAGCCACTAAGACCTGGCTGTTCTGGCAGGCCTGAGGCGGATGAGTTCCCGGCCCCACTTAAACTGTTATGACTGTTGTTTTGTTTTAACTTGCTTGTCTTGTGTTCTGTTTGTATTCCTCTTCCCTTTGGTTTGTTAGCCGCCCTGAGTCCCTCAGGAATAGGGTGGCATACAAGCTGAATAAACATTCCAACATTCCAACAAGTTGTCATGGCGGCGTCAACATAACTTATCGGGACTTTTCCCTTTGCTAAACCGGGCATGGGCATGGCCAGCACATGATGCATCCAGTCCATGGGCCGGGAATTTGACAGCCGTGCACTAGTGACATTAATATCAAAAAATCAATGCTTACTAAAACTCTATCTGGAATGCCAAATTTTAACTGGCAACTGTCATAGTCTTTTTGTAGAAGCCTCCTTGAGATTATGAATACTACAGGGGACAAAATTGGTAGCAGAGTCACTGGAAAAAGAAACTTCCAAAGAAAATATGTTGAGCATCTTCAAAACTCTAGGGGGATTAATAACGTTGTTTGTCTTTGTTATATTTGAATCAATTTTATTTACTCCTGACAAATGGACTAGTTGTCAGGAGTAAATAAAATTGACTCAAATATATAGTCTATATTTTTTCAGAGGTTTTCCATTGTCTGCTTGCTACAGCTGAGAGTGTGTGACCAGCTCAAGGTTACCCAGCTGGTTTTATGCTTATGGCAGGATTATAGCAATAGCAATAGCAGTTAGACTTATATACCGCTTCATAGGGCTTTCAGCCCTCTCTAAGCGGCTTACAGAGTCAGCATATCGCCCCCACAGTCTGGGTCCTCATTTCACCCACCTCGGAAGGATGGAAGGCTGAGTCAACCTTGAGCCGGTGAGATTTGAACTGCTGAACTGCAGATAACAGTCAGTAGAAGTGGCCTGCACCCTAACCACTGCGCCACCTCGGCTCGGATGGTGATTAGAACTCACCATCTCCAAATTTCTAAATTGATGCCTCCATCACTACAGGAGACTATTCTACATTGGAACTATAATACACTTATTTAGCAGTAAGGTATTTGGGGAATGTGAGGAAAATTGACTTAAGAGTAGGTAAATAGAGTACTTGATTCCTGTATCACATACAACCAGGCTAGTAACTCAAAATTCTATGTGTCTGAGTGGGGTGACTTAGAAAGTTGGGGAGTCTATTACTCATATTGGATTTTCTTCTAGACATGCTTCCTGAATATGTTTTGTTCATTTGTGCCCTAAAAGTAAAATATCTTCTCTGGTCATAAAGAGAAACCTGTGCTGATAAAGATGATATAGAAGGAGCTCTAGCTCATTAAATAGTATTAGCTTTTCAAGCTAATTCTCCAAAACAACTTATATTATAACCACAATAAGCCACATTGGTATTCCTTAGAGGAGAATCAAAAGGAATACCCTTTTCCATGGCGGAGGTTACAAGTAAAGGGAAGCCCTTTCTCTCCCTCTGTGTTGCCCTCATTATCTAATTGTTTTTCACTGTCTGTATCAGTGACCTACCAGAATCAGGGTCTTTCTGCAACCTACTAGCTTATATCAACAACATTTATCCAGTAATGCCAAAATTAGGATATGGGATTGTTTTATGCCAAAAAGAAAACTCTCATTTCCTTAACCAAAGAAATATTGAATATCATTTTTAAAACCATTTCACTGCCTTAAAGATAAGTTTAGGTACCCACTATGGACACAGTTTTGTGCTAATTTTAAAAAAATAGTAAATTAGCAATGAGTTGCAGTTTACACAGCAAACTTTGTTATACTGGCTTGTTTAGAATTAAATTAGAAATCCTGCTACAAATTCTGGCTCTATTCAGTTTAAAAATAGAAGGGGGCAGTAAAACATGCATTAGATTACAGTATTGTCCCTTAATGTTTGAAATGGTCCTACTTAATATATATGTATTAGATTTCCCACCTTTAATTCAAGGGTTTAAACATACATAATGCTCTTTCCTCCTCCTATTTCCCCATAACAATAACCCTATGAGGTGAGCTTGGCTGAGAGAGAATGATTGGCTAAAGATTCCCAGCTGGCTTTCATGCCTAAAGCAGACTAGAAGTCAAGATATAACATATATTTGAAAGTGATATTTATAGATTGATTGAAAATGGAGGGTGTATTGTGATTGTAGAATAAGAGTTAAGCTTTATTTATAAATGCTGCAAAAAGAAGTCAGAAGCCTTTTTTTTGTTTGCATTTTTATTTGACTCTATCTAACTTACAAATATCTAATACATGTGCTGCAATTTACTAAAGATGGCATTTAAACCACCAATACTCTGGATCTCCTGTAGATGCCACTACAATACAATAAGATATAGGAACAATCAATTCACTCCTAGAATTCTGGTCTCAGAATACTGCAATCTACTTAATAGGAGGTTACGCTATGGCACTGAATAAACATCCTTCCCCAGCTTGGCGCCAGGTGCCTGGGAAACAGTACAACAGAGGGCTGGTGACTGACTGCTTGCCGTGCAGGAAAGAACAGAATAGAGGACAAAAGGGCAATAGAGATTACATGAAAAGGGGAACACAAGATAACAGCCAAGCGACTGGACACGGATCAAGGGGAAATTGTTCATGCCCAACTAAATTCCCATCCCTCAAGTATAATTCTATTAAGAAGGAAAATGGAAATGGCACTTCTAATATGTAAAAATTCAAACATGCATGAGAACTGTGGTCTTATTTTTATTGCCCAGTTTAACTCCTACTAAAAAAAAAAATCTGCTTGTAATTTTTTGGCTTTCTACTTATGGCTGGTGAGATATTCTCCGTATTTTTACAATGACATATTTTTTAATTTTTCCCACCACGTCCCACACAAGGCTCTGTAGTGATCAGGATAAATGAAGTCTACTTTAATCACCCTCCTCCAATACCAGTTTTGGGTTAAGCTTGAAAACAGTAACTCCATAGCAGGGTTCATAAATTACAATACTTTAACAAGGTAAACTCAGTTTTGGCTTATGTAATAGGTGAACTTAGCGAATGTCATTTCTAAATCATGGTTTACATTTTACATTATGTGTAAACAAGGTTCCCAAGGCTTGCTTAACCTATTTTTTGTATTCAAGATGCTCCCTGAATACAAACCATAAATATGTCAATTGGGTTTGTCTGACACAGCCAAGATTTAGCCTGCAATGTGACAAGCAAGGCTATAGCCCCAGAAAAATTCTGGATGGTGAATTCTTGCCCAAGGATCATCCCCCCTCCCTCAAAAAAATTAAGCATCACGTTGTGTTTTCATCTTAAGCACTAAGTCACAGATAAGCGTCTGCAAGTGACATCACCTGACTCACTAGGACTTGACTCTGAAGATAAGCAGTAAGACCTAGTAGTTCATACTTGGATAGAAGGCAGTAAGAGAAACTAGGAAGCTGAAAAGAAATATCCTGAAAATGACTATGGCAAGTGACTATTAATATTGCTGCTAAGACAGTTCCGAGAGGTATGTCACTCCCAGAGTCATCAGGAGTTTATGTTATTTGCAAAAATAGTTTACATTCTTCACAAGTCTCATTGTGATTAATGGATATTAGTCAGAAAAAGCATATCAAAGATAGAAATGAGGGGGGAAACCAGGAGTGGGTTCCTGCCAGTTCTAACCTCTTCTATAGAAGAGGTTCCACAAATCTACCGTGCCGTTTAGAACTGGTTCCAGCTCCCCACTGCCTGTCTGCAGCACGCTTGCGCCGCCCACCCCTCACTGATTGGCTGGATCACCAATTGCCCCATCCGCCTCTAAGAGTCCTATCTAAACCTTAAAGTCTTAAAGCTGTCAAGTTTGAATATCTCTGGGGGTTTTTTCTAAAGGGTTAGAGGTGCAAGGGTCTTGTAACTTGACAAGCTTTAAGACTTGCACACTTCAATGCCAGAGTTCCTGAGCCAACATGACTGGAAGAGGAATTCTGGGAGCTGAAGTCCAAAAGTCTTAAAGCTGTCAAGTTTGAACATCCCTGGGTTTTTTTTCTAAAGGGTTAGGGGTGCAAGGGTCTTGTAACTTGACAGCTTTAAGACTTGCGTGCTTCAAATGGCAGAGTTTCTGAGCCAACATTTTGGTTGCTAAGCAAGAGTGTTGTTAAGTGAGTTTCACATTTTACAAGTTGGCCACGCCCACCGTTACATGCCTGCCAAGCCACTCCCACCCAGTCACATGGCTAGCAAGCCACTCCCACAAAGCAAGCGACACCTAAAGAAGAGGTTCTAAAAATTTTTGAAACCCACCACTGGGGGAAACCCTCAATACTTTGCTGGTTGTCACATATCAATTCAAATCCTCCAGGGCAGCCAATTGTTAAGAAGGCAAGTGTGTGAATTCAGTAACATATGAATGCCACTGTTCCCCAAGTTTTTGTTTAGTAGACGTATAAGGCTGCCTAACTCAAATAACACGACTCTGAGCAATGCAGAGCCCCAAAGAAAGTAAATTCTGACGAGCCTGGAGAGCAATAGCAATAGCAGTTAGACTTATATACCGCTTCATAGGGCTTTCAGCCCTCTCTAAGCGGTTTACAGAGTCAGCATATTGCCCCCCCCCCAGTCTGGGTCCTCATTTCACCCACCTCGGAAGGATGGAAGGCTGAGTCAACCTTGAGCCGGTGAGATTTGAACTGCCGAACTGCAGATAGCAGTCAGCTGAAGTGGCCTGCAGTACTGCACTCTAACCACTGCGCCACCTGGGCTCAGATACATGTCTGATACAATAAGCCCATGCAATGGTTGTCTTTGTATAGGTTTGTATAGGTTGTAAAATGGTTGATTTGTATAGTGGTTCTTTATCTCAGCTGTGTTTTTATGTGTATACTGTTTTGTATACACATATTATTTTCATTTAATGTTAGCTATCCAGAATCATGAGTAAGATTGGCAGCAATACAATTTTTTTTTAAAAAAATGTAACTCCCCCAACCAAAAATAAATTGTATGCAATATTAAAACATATACCATATATGTATATAGAACAGCAACCAAGCACCATAACAAATCATCCTGATTTAAGAACCACAAAAACAATTTAAACACCCATAAACCAAGCTACAGAAAAGTTAATGCTAACTATATTGTAATCCAATTTTACAAGGATCTAAACCTAGTTAAAATATAGCTCGTTTTAAGCACAAAACATGGTAAGATTCTTCTGTGTAGACATAGATAGCCATGGTTAAAAGCAGCAGATTCTAGGGCCACGCATTGCTTTGAATACTGTCTGCAAAAGATGCTTTGCAGCATGAATTACTATTTGTTTGCAACAAACAGCTGAAAGGAACTGCCCACTGCAAATTTGGGCACTTCCGGAATGCACACTGTTGTTTTAAAGCAGTGTTTTTCAAACTTGACAGCTTTATATTGTATGGCTTTCAACGCCTAGAATTCCCCCAGCCAGCAATGCCTGGGGCATTTTGAGAATTGAAGCCCACATATCTTAAAATTACTAAGTTTGAAAAACACTACTTTAAGGTGCTCCCTATAAGTGCAAGTTCAGGGTGAAATGCTCTACAATTCACTTCAGGTGCATAGTCCAGAGTTCCCTGATCTTTCAGACTTTGCAGACCAGGGGAGGGGGGGGGGTGAAGGTTCCATTTGAGCAGCCAGCAAGTGCACAGGTGCAGCTCCATTTGCACGAGAGGCATGCATACATGCCTACCACTCACGCAAATGAAGCACATGTATATGTGCTAACTTGCGGCTTGTGCAAGTGGGGATATGCATGCACAGGTGCTCCCCTGGCACTCTTGTAAGGAATTCATGCAATCCTTTAGCTCAATCCCATGCGGAGAGCTTTATATCTACAATGTACCTTAGAAATTCCTCTTCATCAAAAACATGCACTGTCATTTTCTGGGCTAAGTTCCAGAATTCCCACACCAGTTTTCGTTCCATATATTTTAGCAATTATCTCTCATTCACCTGAGTATTAGTGACACATTGTACTGAGTAAAACATATTCATTAATATCCAAAATTAACCCACTGGGTATAGACAAACAATCCAGAATTAGATTCCCTATTTGAAAGATGACATTTCAATAGCGTTGATTTTTTTTAAAAGTAATTGCATTTTGCTTTATGTACAACCTGTGTCCTTAATTAAATATTTTTAAAATAAAAAACCTTCCATATATCTAGAAATATTTTATATTTAAATACCCTTAGAAATGACCATATAAATATATTCTAGAGGTTAAAAATTATCAGTTTTTAATTCATAAAAGCGTACTTTATAAAATATCATCCAGAACTAAAATAATAACTTAATCCTACTAAGAGCCTTGAGGATAATTCATGACATTCCTATTTTGACAACCTGTAGAATGTTACAATTGCTTTTCTTATTTAGTTTATAAAAGAGTACATTTCCAAAACTGGATAACTTTTTTAATCTAGTAATTTTTTAAAAATGAATATTTACTTAGGCTCTCCAGAACGAATCTGACTTCTATAATAATATAACAGCTGGTTCAGGTAGATAATAAAATGTAGCTGTTAAATTTAAAGTTCAATTCATCATCTGGTCAAGCAACTATGGATTTATGCATCTATTCAATGAATTTTTTATTTCTGCATGTGCTGCCGCTGTAGGACTTCAGTTAGGAGTCACAAAGCCTGATCGTTGAACCATTATTCAGCAGAACTGCAGCCAAAGTTGGAGCTATTAATTATAAATAATAGGACTAAGAAACTTAGACAAATAAAATGATCTGTGTTTATTTTTAACAGAGGGCTCAAAAAAAGTTGCAAAATCCAATTCAGAAAGAAGGAACGCTATGCTTTTATTCAGTGTCATTAATTTTAATGGCTTACTGTATTACCTTTCTGCACACAGGACACATTCAAGGGGGAATATGGAACATGAGTAATAATTATTAAAGGATCTTTGTTTCAGACACAACCTGTGACATCTGCAGGGTGAAAGGTAGTTGCTTTGCACACAGCAACTGGAGAGATCTAGATTCAACCTCCCCTTCAACTGTTGACTTTACGTGATTTGAGCCACTCATCATCCCTGAGGATCATTACTGTGGGGAAAGTTTAGAGGAGGAAGTGCTATGGTGCTTCCTTGAGCCCCTGGGAAAATAGCAAATGTAAATCTAACAAGCAGTGAGATATGTACATTGCCAATATTCTGCCAATCAGGAGTTGAGCAAGGATATAACAGAGTTGGAAGGGACCTTGGAGCTCTCCAGTCCAAGCCCCTGTCCAAATAGGAGACCCTATACTATTCAGGGCAAATGGCTGTCCAATCTCCTCTTAAAAACCTAGCGATGGGGCACCCATAACTTCTGAAGGCAAGCTATTCCACTGATTGTTCTCATTGTCAGGAAATTTCTCCTAAGTTCTAGGGTGGATCTCTCTTTAATAATCTTCCATCAATTGCTTCTTATTTTGTCCACATTTGCTTTGACCCCCTTGTCTCTGACAGACCCTTAATATAGGTCTATATTATAGACATAGGCTTCACTTTGTGCTTGAATGGCAATACGATAAGTAATATCTGTCATGCTTTTTTGTAAAGATTTTTCAGTTGTTCTGAAAAATGGTTTCTGTTCCCTCTGGTCTCCTGGTGCAAATCTTTTTTTCTGTATGATATGGTGGCCGTTGGGCTATGTATATAAAGCATATAAAGATATGCTTCTTATTAGTAATACAGAGATACACGATATGCAGCACAGCATAAAATTAAGAACTACTTTTCATTAAAAATAGTCTCAGTAAGCAACAAGTAGGGGTGATCGAAAATGGCAAGTAAAGCTCTTGGATGGTGAAGAAATACCAGAGTTGCAAGAGGCATATATAGAAATCCACAGATTCATTTAATTCCTTAATTTCTGCCTGATGTTTTGGGACTCTAGCTTTCGAAATTCCTTACTGGAGTTCCTCAGGTAAATCGCTATAGTTTTATAAAGGCAAGTTTTAAATACATAATTTGTTGAAGAAGCTGTGATAGAAGCCTGTTAGACATTCAATTTGAAGTGACAATTACAGTTTATAAAGTAATATGGGTTCACATAACCCATCCAAACCATACAAATGAAATCACATTTTAGTGGGGAGCAAGAATGACTTTGTCAGTGAAATATATTACATTTATTTTTGTTTAAAAAGTTACAGACTTTTAGTTAATAATACTCTATGTAGAGAGTTTGTATAGGCACTAGTGTATTATTTAAAACAATAAAATTTTATTAGACAGCCAATGCCCTGTTAGGTGATTGTTTCAGAGATAGTTTCTTATTGAAACAGAAAAATATAAAAATGGGGGGGGGAGTGGAGCAGGAGCAACTTCCAATTTCCTGCCAGTTTCCCCATTGAGTTTTCTTATTACTTGTGGAAAACTGGTAGGGAGCATTGAGAATCTTTCCTCCCTCCCACCCCTTCCCTCCCCAGCAGATAGGTAAGTGACTATTGCCGGGTGGGGGAAGCAAGGGATTGTGAGACTGGCTTGGCAACCATCACAAACATTGAAAATTAAGACCATGTGATTGCAGCAACAGCATAGCATGAGCCAGTAGCACTGAAGCAGCCACAACTTTTCCAAATTTCATTATCTCAAGAATCATGGACCAAGATTTTGGATGCATTCTCTAAGTTAACCTGTTTGAGATACCTGGTGCCCTGTTACACCTAGTTAAAGGTCATGACAAGAGTTTTAATGGTATATAGATATGAGCACCCTCTTCCATTCTGTCAGCCCCATCAGAATACAGTCAAATTTCATGCAATAATACTGAGGTCTGTATAAGTTCACGCATGAGAAGAATCTCTAAAACTTTTGATAAAACTTATCCAAAAATTTATCTTCTCTGGTAAAGTAAATACTAACTAAGGTATAAAATGGCAAGAGGGGAAATCAAAAAAAGTCAGGATGGTAACCATGAAGGCACAATCACCTACCACTTTTAACATACGTTATGCAAATGGTCCTCATAAACAGAAGGATTTAATCACGTATTTGTAGCTACTACTACTCAAGTGGATGATCCTGGTCTCCCCAGTATGATTTGAATTAAAAAGCTTGCAGCAGAGGATACCCAATTATTAGTTTATTGGCAGCTAGGCTGGAGAATCTGGGCACTGCTCCAATGTAATTTTTCCATTTAATACTTAATTTGTTTCCAAACACAACCTGTCCTCTAAAGCAAAGAGAAACCATTCCAATCTTTCACTAGGCTATCTAGAAGCAGCATTTCATTACAGAATTACTCTCGCAATATTAACCATATCTTACAGATAAATTACATTTTATGGTTATAGATGTCATCATATATGGCCGAGAAATGAGAATTAAGTGTGGAAGATGTAATGCAGAAAACAGGCTAGAAAAGCCTGTCATACTACAACGGAACTAAAACATTGTAATTCTGTAAGTATAAGCAAGTACTCTCATTTTTGAACAACTGCAGCTGACGCTTGATAGATAGCAACAGTCTATTTATCATGTTTGTATTCGAATGTCACTTTCTTGGCAGTAATGTGCATCTTCCTCCAGTATGCTTTCTGACTTTCCAATCTAGCCTAGAGACCAAAACATGATGATTTTCCACTCAAATACAAACCAGTTCTAATACCGCTTAGCTTCTTTGCTTTTTCTTCCTATGTCTGCTAAACTCGCTAGATTTTGCAATCTACCATGACAGCAATATAGAATTGTTCCGCAAACTAAAGTCTAATACATTTGTTAACATGACTTTATCTACTGATGCTTTTTATCCTGATATCAAAACAAAAACCCAAGGAATGCAAACAATTGCCACAAACTTTACAACAGCTAAACACTTGAAATACTTTAAAAAAAAATATTCCTCAGAAGTATGGGTTAACCACATAAATGAGGAGAGATGAAAATCTCATGTCACCTTCCTAAAATCACTACTCAAATTTTCTTCAAAAGTGTCCCAATTTTATTAGTGAGCAGAGGAATATTTGCCAGAGCAGCTTCTGCCAAATCTTTAAGAAATGAGTCAAAGAACACAGGACGGGATCACCAGCCATGTGTAAAATTTGCTTCTACCTCTCCCTGTAACCAATAAGAGGAAAATAAGTGGGAACAACTTGGTCTTCCCTCACAGCTGGAGGTTAATATTGTTTTCTATTTAAAACCTCTCAATCTCTAAGAAGTTTCAGATGCCGCATTCTTTTTTGCTCAAACTAAGAGTTCAAATTGAAATATAGTGTTCAGAAGCAAAATTTGGATTTTCAGCGGCACTGGTCATATCCAAACCTTGTGACTGCAAGCTATAATTAATTAATTTAATTAAGTTAATTTTGCTTGCTTTTTGCATTGGGTCACTCTCATTGTACACCAGTGTCTCAGTGAGAGTAACCCAGAGGAATTTAGATTGGGTTAACACTATCCTATCCTAATCCTAAAACAGTATTTCTCAGCTTTAGCAACTTTAAGGTGTGTGGACTTCAACTCCCAGAACTCTCCAGGTGCTTGGTTTCCTGAGCAGCCCAATTGCAGCTGGCATGGTGGGAATGCTGCAAACATGTCCTGCACCAGATGCACAGCTTTCCCTCTTTGGTATTACAGGTAGCTCTTAACTTACAACTAACAATTGAGACCCAAACTTCAATTATTAAACAATGGAATGGTTGAGTGAGTAACATCTGATTTTACAATCTTTTTTTTTGCAGCAGTTGTTAAGTGAATCATGTGGTCATTAAGCAAAATGTGACTGCCCCCATTGTCTTTGCTTGCTGTAAGCTTCCTAGGAAGGTCACAAATGGCGATCACATAATGGATTGGAATGCTGCAACTGTCATAAATATAGACAGGTTGCCAGAATATACCAGAATTTTGATCATGTAACTGTGGGGACCAGTGACATGCGGTGAGGTTTATGGCTGGTGAGGCAAGCGGGCAAAAGCCGCCCTATGTCAGACACTGCGGCAGGGCTTTTGGATGACCCAATGTTGTGTCCACCATAGAAGCGGGACGTCAGGGCTTTCTGAAGCCCTGGCGCTGTGTCTGCCACAGAGGCGGGATGCCTCTATTTCGGACACAGCGGCAGGGCTTTCGGATGCCCCAGTGCTGTGTCCACCATAGAAAAGGGACGCTAGGGCTTTCTGAAGCCCCAGCGCTGTGTCCGCCATAGAGGTGGGATGCCTCTATGTCGGACACAGCGGCAGGGCTTTTGGACGCCCCAGCACTGTGTCTGCCATAGAGGCAAGACACCTCTATGGCAGACATAGCAGCAGGGCGACTTTTGCCTCTAGTACCGGGTGGCAGGGCGGCTTTTGCCCGCTGCCGCCCTGCTGCCCCGGCGCCGAGGCATCCGAAAGCCCTGCTGCTGTGTCCGACATAGAAGCGTCCCACTATGTCCCAAAGCCCTGCTGCTATGTCCAAAAGCCCTGTCCTGCTGCCATGTCCATAAGCCCTGCTGTTATGTCCGACATAAAAAAAGTGCCAGCCCGCGCGCCAGCAGAGACAGGTAAAACATGCACACACAAATTACTTACAGTAATACAATTACTTACAAATTACATTAATTTTGAATTCCTCCCCCTTCCTCTGACCCACATACCTTTTCCAACTGTTTCACAGAGGATTTCAACTCTGCTCTTCTCTGCCATTATGAAAATGTAAAAATGTAAAAGGAAAAAGACAAGAGCTGCTGAGGTCAGGCTGGGTTAGCTGCTGCCAGAGTCCCCAATGGATGACTCTGCTTAACTGTTTAAAAAAGCCCCTTAAAAAGTGCCCTCTACAGGAGGAGGCGAGAGAACCAAGTGCCTCATCTACATAAGGAATTTTTCGGCTTTTAACCCTTGCTTAACTCTGCTCAAGTGATCATAAAGATAGACTAAATGAGGCATGTGGTTCTCCCACCTCCTCCTGTAGAGGGCACTTTTTAAAGAGGCTTTTTTAAACAGTTAAGCACTAAGCAGAGTCATCCACTGTGACTCTGGCAGCAACTATCTCAGCCTTTTTCCTTTTATTTTCTTTTCTTTTCATGATGACAGTGGTGAGGCCCTGCCTCCCTTGCCTTCCCTGACTGCACATCAATGGTGAGGACACTACAACAGTCCTAAGTATGAATACTGTTCATAAATCACTTTTTCCAGAATATACTGAATAAGAGGGACAAAATGTTGCCCCTGAACACAAATGGATAATTCTTTACTGTAACCCTTTGGAAATAGTAATACATTTCACTTTAATTCACATCTCAGTTCCATTTGTCTCTGAATTAATTCCTATCCCACCCTCCAACAGGCAGGCAGAGTTTGAAAGGCACCATGTATTAATTGTTAGGATTTTACACTTGAAGTAAATGCCATCTAGGGCAGCATGTCGTATTATAGACACTCCTCGACTTGTAACCATAATGGAGCCAGTCCATCACAGCTGTACGTTGTAAGTTATAAATCAGGCCAGCCATGTCACTGGCCCAATTTCATGACCTTTTAGTGACAATCATTAAGTTAATCGATGGTTCAATATGAGTGCAGTTTTGCCAAAAATTGAAAGTAAATGCCGGTTTAAAGCAAAATTGTTGTAAAAAGTGATCATGTGACCATGGAATGCTACAAATGGTTGCAAATGCATGTCAGCTGTTGAGCGCCCGACATGCATTCATATAATGCGTGTCAAAATTCCAAACCCATGTTTTAAGTATCCTCCAATAGGTTTGCCATGACTTTAAACAGTTGCTAAGGGCCTAATTGTAAGGAGAAGACTACTTGTAACTACAAGAGAAACAAGAGTTTATTTTACCATTTCAGATGGATATCAATGTAAATTTTAAAGTACAATGCAATTATTCACAGTCTGCCATAATTTCAAACAGTTGCTAAGGGATTAGTTTTAAGTAGAAGACTACTTGTAACTACAAGAGAAACAAGAGTTTATGTTACCATATCAGACGGATATCAATGTAAATTCTAAAGTACAATGGAATTATTCACAGTTATGCAATTTGCTCACTGTATAAAGTAGTTGGGGGGTAAGGGAGAAAATCTACTGCTTTCTACCTTCAATTCCCCAACAACAGTTCCAGATCTAATGAGTTTTAATACTTTTTTCAGATTACTCTCACTAGAAAAATCCATTTGGCTGAAATGCATGTTACATGCAATCCAAAATTATTGGAGAAAAATAGAGGATGCAGAATAAAGCAAAAGCATAGCAAACAGACTGAAGAGAACATTGTACATTACACAAGTGATCAGAAGTTCAAACACTGAAGGAGGGTGGAAGCGTGTTGAAATTGGTCCTTTGAGTAGGTACATTCTGGAATTGCTAAATATGAAGAGTGTGCAAGTTTTAAAATAAAATGCAAAAGAAAACTAAGCCAATCCTGTTGTACTTTAAAATACAGGGGAAGGAACTTAAACTCTGCATTACAAAATTAGGGTCTATTTGCATTGGTAATGAAGTTGATGTGCAGAGAGCAGAATTGCTCCAAAACAAAGCTCCACCCAGAGAAAGAGCAAATACCAAGGACAGGAAGAGAAATGTGAATATCATCAATGCAACCGATATGAAGTATACTGGGATTACTGGACCTTGGCAAACAATACAGAAAAAAGCAAATATGTGATAGAGCATCTTTTTATTTCAAAGCGTAGGTCAGAAAGAACAGTTTCCTGGTCTTTTTTATAGTGTGCACAAACCAAGTCAACCTTAGTTCAATTAAATCTTACAAAGAGGTCTTGAGTAAGATGAGACACAGTAAAAATTGCTCCTCTCTGTGTGGGGAATCTATTTAAAGAACATTTAGTCACTGTTCTCCAGTCACTATGATCCCTTTGTAGACTTCATTTCATTTTCAATGAAGTGATTGTTGAATGGCAGGAGGTGGGGAGGGAAGATGAGCAAGAAATCCAGATAGCTGCTTGTTTTTTGGCTTCTTGATAGTCCCTAGATGCAGCTGTACTCACTGTTCAAATTCCTGTTCAGCATTTTTGGATACCGTTCCATTTGTCTGGAGTGACATAAATTATCTAGTTCTCCAACTCCTCTCTCCATTATCAACTTAAGCTGCAAGGAACAAAACAGGAACATACTTTTGCATTTTCAGTCACCTACTGCTTATAGTAGAACATGCCGCACTGTCTAAACAAGCCATTGTTGAAATTTGGATTGTTCAATAAACACAAGTTAACATTAAACACTCTTTAAGATTCCATACTACAAACAGCAATTAGTTGAAAAATCCACAGATGTAGTATCTTTCTATTTCTGGGATAATGCTTAATGCTTTGAAGCAGGTAAATAGGATAGAAACATGTCCATTCCTCCTCATCCAGACTATCTATGCTATTTTTCAGCACCTATATGAGATGGTTGTATTGTTCCTTTTGTAAACAATTACATTCCCATGACAGCTTTATCTTAAATCACTTTTACTGATCATTTCAATATTACTTATGTATTCTTGTCTTTAATATGAAATATCTATTTATTTCAGTGTTCCATCTTCATTCTGTCATAAATTAACAACTGATTGAAAAACCTGTCATCCTATTCTAAAGGCTGGTTCCCATATTGATAATTCAAGAAATGGCTTTATAATCAGACACTTGAAAGCTCATTTATCATCATCATCCTCACCACCACCACTGATAAAAAAGCCAGTTCAGAGAAAAGCAATTAGAAATAAAATTACAAGATTATCTTCTTTAAAATTTTGAAAGATCAATTGAATTTAATAGGAAATAGATCACATGCTGAAATTCTTACAATCCCCTGTGCTTCATTTCATAAATGTTATTACAAACAAGTCTGTGATTTGTGCTTAGGAAAAGAATGACTTTCAATTTAAGTCAATCTTCAAAGAATCTAATACTTCCCCAAAATATTCCATATGTTATGGAAACTATACAATACATAGAGGAATTTTTAATTGAAACATAACGTATTTATATTGAGAATAGCTTAAAAAGTAGGATGGAATTGAATTGTTGAAGGAAATATCCTTCTGGGTTCGTGTCCAAGTGGGGAAAAAGACACTGGAGATATGGAGGCTGCTTGTAAAAATGGTTTATTGGTGGACAGGACCACATGGCTTGAGTCCTGAACATAAAAGGTGATCACATGCTTCAATGTTGGTGGAGAAAAGAGAAGGAAGGGCTGAGATGCTAAGTCCCTGGCTTTATGCCCTCTCTGGCCTTTGATCTTGACCTTGTATTCTGATTGGTTGTCAGACTCCCTTGGAGCAATGCAGGGGCAACTCTCTAAGCTGCGTTTTGAATCCAGGTTTGGTTGAGTTCTCAGATGCCATGTGGGGAGTTGGGTAAAGGGCTAATATTATCATGCCTTAATCCCATCCCCCTGGAGCTGAAGGGGAGAACTCTTTATTATGTATAGGGACTGGCTTGGCCTTCTTAATGGCCCATTGACAAAGTGGGTGGGGGCAGGAAGCTACAGGGAGCTATTCTCTCTTAAAACATGTTTCTTCCTTTTCACATCCAGGGAAATATAATATTCTGCCGTTTCAATATTTCCTAGGAGATTTCATTTTTCTGGGAGAGGGCTGGGTGATAACCTCCTACAGAAAAAAACAAGCAACACCTTTTAAATGATGTGTTATAATGGTTTTTGTCAAAATGTTTTGGATTCCAGCTACATTAAGTTATACATTATTTGATATTCCATCATAATTCAGGAAAATTATTGCTTAGGGCTGTGTTTTACAGTGAAGTTAAATTCATTGTCTGAAATGCCTTATTCTATCTTAATTAATGGGTCTGTATTTTAGCTGACTACATAGACAATTTCTTGTTATTGGCAACAGTGCAGAAGTAATTTGCAATTGCCTTGTTATGGAATGATTCTTCAACTATTCCAACTGGTTCACAAGGCTCAGATTTACTGGTGTTTTCCCACCCAATTGTAAACAAGATCAATTTATCTTAATTTATTTATTTATTTGGAGAGAGGTTAATACTTTTGAATGTCCATATTCTTTTGAACTACATATCTATTACATGGAAATCAATGGCTGGACAACAGAAATGGATTACCTATCCTGTTCTTATTGCTGACTTAAATATTAAAATGATAAA
This sequence comes from Thamnophis sirtalis, assembly GCF_051295495.1. Classification (NCBI taxonomy): domain Eukaryota; kingdom Metazoa; phylum Chordata; class Lepidosauria; order Squamata; family Natricidae; genus Thamnophis; species Thamnophis sirtalis. The sequence goes on along the minus strand of NW_028261384.1, from coordinate 30,044,527 downwards.
TTGTAAGATAAATGTATGGTTCCAATTCCTCAATGGATTGAAGACTTAGTTCTTTATGATTTATAGACAAGTTGCTTATGGACGCAGCTTACATATGGAACATTATATGAAATATGGTCATAATGTATTGAGGTATTTATATGAGAGAAGCTCTCATATAAACAAAAAGAGACAGTTTAACTAGAAAAAGAAACCTATGAATTGACTAGTCAAATTAAAGTTAATAGATCTCCAATATTTGACAATATTTGATTTGCTTTTATTAAAATATGATTATACTAGCTCCCTTCCAATCTTCTTGTAATGATGTCTATTTTAGTAACAAAAAGAAAAGCTCAAGACATGGTACTAGATATTCGAAGAAAACACAGCTCCATCTTCAGTAGCAATTTTAAACCAGATTACTCCTCGCTGTTTTAAAGTCTGTTGTTCTCTCAAATTATTTTTATCACATATTTTAGTGTTGTATATGATTTTTTTTTGGTTTAGAATTATAAAACCGAACATAGCAACATTGCAATTCAGCATCAGTTGATCCTGGAGTATTCATAGTACTAAAAGGTCTCTGCTATAAGGACGTAATATATAATTGCCAACTCCTATTTAAAGATGGACAGACTCCAAATTCTTAGCATTCAACTCTCATACCTATCTTTGCTAAGATCTACATTTCCATAATGTTGAAAGGAAGGTCATCCGTCTCGTAGGACTCTTTTTGGTAAATGTTAGTTTTCATACATGTGACATGTTTTGATACTCACCTGACTTCCCATAAAGTTTGCTTGTTTTATAATTCTGGCATCAAGGCAGGATGAATGATGGGAGATCACAACAGTGAAGCAACTTGCCAATTGGGATTTTGGGAGACTTAAAATTGGAGAAAGACAGGATAGGAATGTGAGTTCCAAGTTCCAACTATAAAACATAAAAACTCCTAAAAATGACCTTTGCTGGATTGTTACATTTTATTTTTAAAAATCCTACAGATGACCTAAAATAATATCCAAAGTATAGTGGTTAAAATACCGACCAGGGGGAATATATGTACCATTTCTCAATGAAATAAATCTCTTAAGAGTTTTCGAAAAGCAATAATGTGAAACCTGTTTGATATGTCCAGGGCAGGTTTGAAATAAAAATAACAAAGTAATTATATAATATTTTTTAAAAACATGTTTTTCCCCCTCTCAGATAATAGTTGATATAACAATGAAAGCTCTAGTTTGAATTTAAAAGCTGTATACTCACATAGACCATTTAATTAAAAAAAACAAGATATTTAAAATTAGGACATTTTTTTTTGAAAAACAACAAGTAAAAAAATCTCAGTATACTGCCAATTAAGGAAAGGGGTGGGTGGGTTGAGAGTGTTAAGGTACTGAAGATGCAATTTCCTATTCAAATTACCACTTTTAATACACTTTTTACCTGTCTTGCTGTCGTATTTAACAAAAGGAAATAAAGGACACAAACAAGCTTGAGATGGTAATTAACAGCCTTTTGCAAAAAATGAAAAGTAATAACAGGAGTATGGAATTAAGAAATAGAAACAACCAAGATATTCATTTCCATGTAATTTAAATATGGAAATAAAAAAAATAACACAAATGCATTGAGTGAATATGCCAATATGAATATAAAAATGAAATTAGATGACTAATCTCTGACCAAGCTGACACCTTTGAAAAGCAAAAAGTAAAAAAAAAATGTGTTTTGGTATTCTTCACCTGTTTTTGGATAGTCCAATTCCCATTTCCATCTCTGCATTGTTTGAGATATTCTGTTCTGGACCCGGCATGCAACCATGCCAGGGGCAAGTCAGCTTTAAACTTCACGCTTTATGATTGGTGTCTCTCAGACCAATTTATTAACAGGAATTCTTAGTAGCAAACATGCAGTTCAATATTAAGATACATCTGACCTTAGATTTGTCCATTGCGCGATGTGAAAAAACTATGCTTTTCCATTCCTCTGATGAAGTGGAGGGGAGGATACATGTGTTTAGCCCATTGTTCTCAATTAACACAGAAAACTCTTCAAGGAGCGTCCAGTAATAAATCACTTTTCCAGGGCAGAGTACCTCGTTGCCCAATCGGGGAATACAGATGTGGTCACATGTCATGGAATTACATTTCCCACAAGGCAGTTCTGCCTACATTTACCATAAGGTAGTATATTTCCCATGAGGTAGTTTCTTAGAGGAGACAGTTCTTAATTCTTATACTAGCTATATACTGTTGAGTCAGCACACTCCCCGCCTGGAATTATAAATTCCACTACTTACTAACCTTTAACTAAAGGTAAACAAAGATATGTCATAAACAATGCAAATTTGACTATTTAATTAACTGAGTTACACAAAGGCAAGGCATGACTATCTGATTAATGCATAACATCAAACACATGCAAACAATCATGTAAACACAAAACATGCAAAGCTTGAGGTTCAATCTTCTAGTTCAATTTTCAGTAACAGCAGTTCTGGGTCGCTGATTGGTCTGGTGTAGAGCTTCTTGGTGGAAGTCTGCTTTGCGACCTGAGCTTCCATCTGGCGAACTAGTTCATCATTACTAGCTAGAGCTTGATGCACAAGTCCCATAGGCCATGAATTCCAATACATGTCTTTGGGAACGAAGTTCCCTGCTGGTGCTGGCCAATCACTGTCTTCTGGGTCAGCAAGGTGCCTGGGGTGAGGACAGTTGGTTTTTCAGAATCCAAAAACTCTTGGACCAAAGCTTGAGAGTTGCTGATGGCTGCCCCCTCTGCCGCGAGGGTGGTGAAAACGATCACTGCTAAGCCCGAGAAGCTTTCATCTGGAGAAGTGTTTGAAGCGAGTTGGTTTTTGGGACTGGTTGATGGGTAATTGTGGTGCTAGTTTCACCATTCCCTTGATGAGACTGATGTTAACATTGTTCTCCCCACAATAGATGATATGAGCATTGTTCTCCCCGCCGTAGACCTTGATGTATCCTACGGGTGCTATTGCCTTCGTTGTGGTGGTAGGCAAGATGAGGACGTACTTGTGCTGGACATGAACACTTTGGAGACAACTCAGGGAGGCATGCCACATTTGCCATTCTTGCTTCTGTTGGTTGTGCTGGTTGTGCTGTTTGGACCATATGAAATATAGGTAGCTTTGATGGTCTTTTCTGACAAAGAATAGGTAGAACATCTGCTGGATGTTGTCCAGGATGGCTATGGTTTCCTTTTTGAAGTGATTGAGCATGCTGAGCAGACTGTTGGTGAGGTCAGGACCTTTGGGAAGCACTTTGATCAGAGAGGGCCTTGGGATTGCATGATGGTGTCGAAAACTGTTCGAATCTGGCCTGGCTCTTGTGGCTGGTACTTTCTAAAGGATGACAAGTGCCAGCATTCCTCATCAATTCTCAGAGGTGGAGCAAGTTCTGCGTGTCCGTTCTGGGCTATCTTGTCTGGGAAGTCCACTAAATGAGCTTTCATGTTTATGATTTGTCTCAGATTGAAGAGGCGAGAGAGAGGTTGTTCATGGTTATTTGGAAACTGGTGTTTTGGTATGTGAAAGGGTATTGGTGGCCTCCTGTTGGAATTCCTTGACCATGAAACTCGGAAATTCTTTGTTCTCTGTCGACAAGGTCAAATCATTGTCTTCTTTGCTGGTCTGGAACACTGTTGTTCTAGGAACTGGTTTGACTGACGAAGTCGAGAAGTGTTCTTAACACGGTCTTGAGTGAGATGTTGTCCCATTACTAAGAGTGGAAGTTGCAAAAATGTTTGTCTGGGTTGGGACCTTAGCCTATCTACGTACACTTTTCCAAAGATGACTGAACCGAGTGTTGTCTTCTGGGCGAATGGGGCATCCATTGGGCCCTCGACTACTTCCTGCGGAACAAAGGCTGCGGAGGCGTCTACTCCCAGCAGGAGCAGAATTTTGGCTTCAAGATCTAGAGGCGGGGAGGCGATTGGCTATGTGTTTCAGATGAGGTATGTCGTTCGCTAATTCTGGTGTCGCAATCTGGTTGTGATCATTTAGTAGGTTGTCCCATTCTAGTAATGGTGGCAGTGGGAACTTTGCGCTTCCGCCTAATGCTTCTATGCAGAATCCATTGACTTCCCTCCCCACCGTGCGCTGGGACCCAGTGCACCCTGATATTGCGAATCCTGTCTCTTCGCTTTGGACATCGAAGAGATCAAAAAATGCTGACCTTGCTAACGACCTGGTGTTTTGCCCGTCCAGAATTATATTTTCACGGCCTGTTCTGGGTGTGTCGCAGGATAGACTTTGGCTAGGCAGATCTTATGGCATGTGCTAGGGGTGGAGGAACCACTATGTACTGCGGTACACCTGACACTAACCTGTGTTAGCTTCTGGGTGCATTTCAGCGACTTGTGGAGAATTATTGTTCGGAGGAGGGTCAGCCGTTGGTCAATGCGTCACCATGGAGTTTGGATGCAGGGCGCCAGGGTGTCTGTTACTCTTGCAAAGGTGACATTGCACCTTGGCTGTGCACATTTTAGCTATGTGCTCTGTGGAATCACAACATTTAAAACAGATTTGGTACTCCCTGATTAGAGCTTTCCTCTCTTCTATGGGCTTCATTCTGAACTCTCTACATTCGTTCAAAGGGTGGAAAGTTTCGTGGAATGGACAGAATGGGACTTTCTTTGTTGTTGATGATTTAATTGGAACTGCCCTTGGTGGTAGCACATCTGGCATGTTCCTGGTGGAGTTGAAGACTTGGGTTTTGTGGGCAGACACAAAGGTTTTCTCCCTTGTGTCTCGTATGGGCTGTTAATCGGTCTGTGGTTCGGAACACGTTTTTTGCTCTCTGAGGACACTGGCCTTCTAAAGGCTTGAGCTTGGGAATCGGTATACATCATTGTTTGCTGTTGGACAAAATCTGCAAGGACAGCAAAGGGGGTGATCTTGTCTTTGATTGTTCGCCTTGTAACGTGAATAAACTTTGATCCATTCTTCAATTAATGGTTCTGGTAACTTTCGAACGATATGTAGCTGCGTCGCATACTGATCGAGGTGTAACATACCATTTAGTTTGAGGTCCTGCTGAGCTAACCTTAGTTGCTTAATGAGTGTTGAGAATGACTACATGTTTGTGCCGACCAATATTAGGGAAATTGTTGATCTGCTTCAAAAGTGTGTCTTCGGTCATCGCAGATATACCATACTGCCTATCAAGTTCTTCCCAAGCCTCTTTACAGGCTGTGACTGGATCCTTCAGATAGGTGTGGTAGATACTTGTAACCATTTGTGCAGACCTTGGGCCTAGCCAGGCCATCATATGTATGATTTCTCCATCTGGCTGCACATTCTCAGCACGAAGAGCCCGTAGGAAGATGTGCTTCCATGTTCGATGGGGTTGGCCTGGCATGTCAGAGAACTTCTGTGTTCCTTGAGATTCCAAGTCCACCTTCCTCCGGCAGAACTGCCATTCTACTCCGGTCTTGTATGCTGGGAGAGATGGTACGGTGTGTTCCAGGATTTTGATAGATTTTACATTTCCCATGAGGTATTTTCTTCAAGGAGACAGTTCTTAATTCTTATACTAGCTATATAATGTTGAATCAGCACATATACTATCAGTAAGAGTAACTAGATACAGACTGAAGGCCTTCTGGTAGGGATCAGGAGGGACTTAAGAGCAATAACCTCTGGGCTAAAGAAGAACATCAGGTTATACACTGCTCTTCAATAGATCTTAGAAGTTTGGTTTAGAAAGCAGAGATAAGTTTCATATAATAAATACAGGTGGACAGGCTAAAACATTAGTGCCACATATCTGAAACCCTTTCATGGTTTTAAGGGCTTTTTCTATTTTCCAACTACACAAAAATCAGTGCAATAGTTCCATATATTACTGTAATAGTGTCAATTGGGAGCAACAGGCAAAACTATAGTCGAGTCAAAAAACCCTTCCAGAAATGAAGATATTTTTGTAGGAAATAGATACAATAAAGCATGGTAAGGACTGAAGTAAGGTATTGAAGTGGACCGGGAAATAATGAGGCAGGAGGCTCCTGAGGTAACACTAAACAGTTTATTCAACAGAGAGGCACACAGAACAATAAGTGGCAATTCAGCACCTTGCCCTGCTTGACAGCTATTTATACGGAGCTGTCAAGCAGGGCGACCAATAGGCGCGCGTCTGACAGCCCGCGCTTAGCCAGCCGCACCTTAGCCAATCAGGCGCGGCTTATCAAGCAAATGAACGTGTGAAGGATGCCAGTCCAAACCTGCTCGCCGAAAATGTCGCTTCAAGGATTGCAGAAAACTTCAATGATACTGCCCTCATAATGGTGGATAACACTAGATTTACAATGAAGTGCCTAAAGCCTGCAGTTCATGTGTATGAGCACCACAACAATAAATGGAGATGCAGATACCCACACGTTGATTATTGTGAAGATTGGACAGAAGCCCAAAGGATTTCCGAATCCCTATTGGACAGTCTGTCCTATGAAACCCTGGTGGATTTCGATAACTACTTAGATGACATTCAGAATGACTAGACCAGTGTTTTTCAACCACTGTGCCGCGGCACACTAGTGTGCCATGACATAGTGTAAGGTGTGCCGTGGGAAAATTACTTTATATATAGTCAATATAGGCACAGAGTTAATTTTTTTTAACATTTTCTAATGGTGGTGTGCCTCGTGATTTTTTTCATGAAAAAAGTGTGCCTTTGCACAAAAAAGGTTGAAAAACACTGGACTAGACTAACCCAGAGATTAACAAGGCGGTTTTGCATCTCTGCTAAGAAGATCCCACCTTCGTCGCCAGTGAAGTGGACTGAGGCAGGAGGCTCCTGAGGTAACGCTAAACAGTTTATTCAGCAGAGAGGCACACAGAACAGTAAGTGGCAATTCAGCACCTCGCCCTGCTTGACAGCTATTTATATGCAGCTGTCAAGCAGGGCGACCAATAGGCCACTCTGACAGCCCGCGCTTAGCCAGCCAGGCCTTAGCCAATCAGGCGCAGCTTGGCTGTTGCTGGCTGTCAGTTGTACGTGCAAGGACAAAACAGGTATGGCTTGAAATTAAAAGATAAATTGATTTTAGAGAGGGTAAAATAAAAATATATAGATATAGCTGCTGCAAAGATGACCAGAAGCCACTTGTTAAACTTTTTCTTCTTCTCTTACCTTTAGTTTTTTTTCTCTTGTAATATTTTTTTATTTATATACTGTATTTTTTGGAGTATAAGACGCACCAGAGTATAAGATGCACCAAGGTTTTGAAGAGGCAATTTTTTTTAAAAAAAGTTTTTGCACTCTGCAGACCTCCCCAAAATGGCCCATTTTTCGCAAAAATGGGCCCATTTTTTGTCCAAAAAGGGGCATGCATAGCCTTTAGGAGGATTATAAAGTGCTCCTGGGGGGGGAGGGCAAATTGAGCAAAAAACGGCCTGTTTTTCTCTTTCATTTCTGCCCTCCCCAACCCCCATGAGCACTCTGGAAGCCTCCTAAATGCAATGCACAGCCATTTTGGTGAAGGGGTGGGGTTTCAGGAGGCAAAAGAAATGCTGTATTCAGTGTATAAGACGCACCCAGATTTTCAGCCGCTTTTTAAAGGGAAAAAGGTGTGTCTTATATGCCGAAAAATATGGTATTCTACTGTTTTCACTTTGTAAAAAATTAATAAAAATTAAAACTTAAAAAAATTAATTGATTCAGATTTTATTAACAGGATTATTGATGATTAATGGGTTAGGTTTATTTTAACAGTATGCTAACATAAAAGGGGAATTTTTAACCTATTAATATGAAAAAGATTTCTATTGGCAATTCTTACAAAATCTACATTCTTTACAAATGCATAGAAAAGAGAAGGTTATCTGTGATTGTCTAGGCTAAAAGCTGCATATAATTTGAGCTTCACGTTGTTCTTGGGAAAGTATTCTGCCAAATACATGTCTAACATCAACAGGTTTCATTGATAATCTCATCCCACAATGTCACAAGTTCAAAACATGAATATACTTAATTTAAAATCAGCAATAGCACAGGCAACTAACTGAAGCCACATGTATCATGTATAAGTATAATCTTTATTGTCATTGTACTTAAATACAACGAAATTGGTTCATCAATTAATCTGATATCAAGCAGTCTAAAAAAAAGCCTAACTCAGGACTACTAGCACCATAGAAGTCTTGATGGCATCATCCACATCATAATGTCATCACATATTTGATACAAATTATTAGCATGAGTTATTGACATCATGAAATATATGCATTTAACTGGCACTCATATCTAGTATTTGTACTGTTAGTCATTCCTCATTCTAGAATCAAGTTATACTTTGTTTTTATCCTATTTTTTATTAATAATTTTGGAAATGTTTAATTCTTACATTAATTGTGGATGAAAATATCCAGAAAATATCTTTCCTGTTCTTTTATCTATTTTTTTCATTCTGTGGATTCTTATATTTTCTTATCTATCATTGTCAAATTATACATAGCAACAATGCATCAGATTAGAAACAAAGAAATGTGACTGACATTTGGGAAAAAAATGGTAGTATGCAATACTTACTGTATATAAAAGCTTTTTTTTTTAAAAATGGATGAATAATGGTTGTGAAAGACCTGGGAGCAGAAGACAACCCAAATGGCACAGCCCTATATTGGTAATGGCACCCCAGGAAGGAGAATCGGAGAAAGCGCCTGTGATCCGGGAGTATAGGAATATGGAGATAAGCCTCCGTCAGATCTATAGAAGTCATGTAATCCCCCTCCTGAATACCTGCCAGAATGGACTTAAGGGAGGCCATCTTGAATTTGTGGTAAACAAAATACTGGTTCAGCAGCTTCAAGTCAAGCATAGCTCTCCAGCCCTCTGAAGATTTGGGTACAAGAAACAGATTTGAATAGAACCTCCAGCCCCCCTGGTCTGATAGGACCAGTTCCACTGCAGTGATGGCAAGCAGATGTTTAATAGCCTGACATGTCAGCCTGCGTTTTTCTATGTGTTTGGCCATGGGAAACGAGCAGAAGAAATTAGGAGAAATGGAAAGGAACTCTAAATGAAGGCCATGGGTGACCATACTGAGTACCCAGGCATTTGTAGAAATTTCCGCCCAGGCCTCAGAGAAGAGAGCCAGGTGACTGCCAATGGGTGGGGTAGGGCCCGACCTATTTGCCCCGGCGGGAAGGGTGACCACCTCCCCCTCGAAAGGGACACTTACTCTGTTGTTGAAACTGAGGCCTGTCCCTATTGTAACTGCACTCAGGCTGCCTCTCTGACCTGGGGGAATAGCACCTGCTCTGCGGTACAAGGGCTTGCGGTAAAATGGAATGGACTTTTGCTCTGCCTTTTTCGCCAAGATGGGTAGGACTTTTTTCTTATTCTTGTCTTCCATGAGGAGCGGGTCAAGAGCAGCTCTGAACAGGGAGCCCCCCGTATAGTGGGCCATGCCAGCTGCCACTTTGACTTGCTGTCTGCTTGCCAACTCTGGAGCCAAAGAAGATGACAAGAGGTGACGGACGACGCCATAGCCCCAGAAGCAAACTTCATGGCATTCAACGTGGCATCTACCAAAATCTGAGCCACTGCCACTAACTTGTTCAGGTCCTGGTGCAGCCACACATCTTTCGGGGAAATGCGCTCCTGGATCTTCTCCATCCACAAAATAGCCATGCGATTGAAGAACAAAGCCGATGCCACAGACTTGATGGCCCAGGCTGCAGACCGGAACGTCTTCCTGAGCATCATCTCCGCCTTTCTGTCATCCACCTTCAGGTTGCCAGCCACATCCTTTGCCACCAGAGAAGCAAGAGACGCCAACGCGACCACAGGTGGGTCCACAGTGGACAGCTGCAAGGCTTGGGAAAAATCTGGCTCAATATTATAAAAAAGTCTATCATTACTGCCAGGGTTAGAGAAAGCTGCAGGCTTCTCCCATTGTTTCTTCACCACTTCCAGGAAGAGGTGAGAAGCAGGAATCTCCTCCTTAACAGCCTTAAGCTCAGAGAAAACAGGGCCCCGAGGTTTCTTTGCTGCAGACCCCTCTATAGCCCCCTCCTTAGCCCCATCTTTGGCTGCTTCCTTACTCCCCTCCCCCTATTCTATTCTACCTGTGCAGTAGCACGTGCCTTGCGCAGGAGAGATCGGAATAAATTGGGGGGGGAAGGCCAGTAAAGGCCGGAGGTTCCGGTTTAATGTCCTCCTCGTCCTCAGATAGGTCAGGATCCCTTTGGGCCTCCTCCTATGACACTGAACCTTCACTAACCAGAGAAGGGGAGACAGGGCGGCTTACTGGAGCAGAGGGAGGGCATGCCTGAGAGGAGCTAGTCTTAGGGGTCTTGCCTTGATCCGCTACCTGGGCCTTAGCTGCCTGCTGCTGGATGCCCGCCACAATGCCAGAGGAGATAGCCCTTTCAATAAGACTCTGCAACCCCCTGGGAAGATTATCCACATCAGGGAATCCCAGCAAGAATTCCCAGGATCCTGAGCTGCCTCAGTCTGGGGAGCCAGAATAGGCCTAGGCAAGGCCTGATTTCCTGAGGGATCCCCATAAATACAGATATCCTCCAGATCCATTTCCTGGTCCTCCAGGGAAACGGGTGGTGATGGAGAAACCTCCCCCCAAAACCTCCCTAGGGAATCCAGGGTGCCCGGGAAAGGGGGGGAAACAGGTGGAGACCTACCCCCCAATGGAGATCTAGAGAGAGAGGGAGAAGCGCTGAGCCTACCCTGCTGGGTCCTCAACTTCTCTGCTCTAGAGAAGGTCTTGGAGATGGCTTTGTGCCTCGTAAGCTCATCCCTCTGGATGGCATGTGAGGGATGAGAGGCAGCAGCAGCCTTTTTAGCCCTGGCAGAGGCAGCGGGGCGCTGCCTGGAAGAAGAGCCCTCCCCAGGGGAACATGGGGATGAAGGGGAGCTTCCCGCCTCCTCCGCCATCTTTGCCACGTGGGAGTAGTACTCACCCTCTTTGCGAAGCCTCCAAATCTCTCTCTTCAGCTGCACAGGAAATGGATAGAATAACCCTGAATTTAAGATGATTCTCCATAATGGAAGATTACACAAATCACTCACTCACTCACTCACTCACTCAATCAATCAAAGACTTTTCCTTCTGCCTTCCAGTGCTCCTGTTACCTCATTATTAGGGAAGATGTCTCTTCCAATTTAAAGGTAAGCATGTTTGGGGGGCGGGAAATGTAGCTTTTATTTTAGCAAATTCAATACTTTTAACCCTATTTTTGTTGGTTTTTTCCTGGTTCTGAACCCAATCCAGTATTGCAACATATCTCTTCTTTCTCTTTTTCTTCCTCCTTCTTTTTCCTGTATAGTTTAGTTAAAATGTGTATGTATATCAATTATTCCATGATAGTTTTTAAATTCAGGGTCATCTCTTTTATGGGTGAATCAGTAGTTCAAACAGGAAGACTCTTGTATCCTTTCACCTCAGCCTCCTGGTCATGATCTTGACAGCTGATGTTGCCCTTGGCTCTCTTCCCCTTTCTCTTGAGCCTTCTGCCTGAACAGCTCAATTATAGAAGAGAACCCCAAGGAAGATTAATGAAGAAACATGCATTTACAAAATTAAGCCTCTGTGAAAGCAAGCAGAGCACAAACATACCACTGAACACATGGATTGTTATAAATAATTACACTTGAGCATTGTCCATTTGCCGCTGTGTTATTTGTCACCGATATCAGTGGTGGGATATGACCAGTATGCCTCAGTATGGGTGTACTGGTGCCTGCTGGGAGCACCAGGTACTGTTCCGGTACATTGCTCCGGAGGGCCCACCTGCCCGCCCGCTCTCCTTATCTTTATTTGAGCAGACCGGGGCATTTGCACACGTGCATGGGGCATACGGCACCTGTGCAACGCTCGTCCGAGCAGCTGGAGCGTTGAGGGCGGTGGGTACATATGTGCATGCTGCATATATGCATGTGGTGGACACCCAGTCCCGTTTCAGCATACCAGTTGCAATGGGAGCTGGAACCCACCACTGACTGATATATGTAATTATCATCTCTGGATGCCATCATAAATCTCAGGTCTTCGTGCATTCCCTTGTTTTCTCCATACAGAAGACTTACTTCTGTCTCAACCAGCCATTTAGGTTGTCTGAAATCTGAACTGTGAATGTATTTGAGGTGAACAAAGAACACTAGTCTTTTTTGGAATCAGTTTGAAGCAATTGGATTCCCAGAAAGAAGGGGCTGCTTTCCATAGGACAAAGATTCGGCAAAGCTTGGGAAGTTTGATCCACAAAAAGAGGGTTAAAACAGCTCCTCCCCAGCTATTTTCAGAATATATCTGCAGTTACGCAATATTTTTTTTTTTAGTGTGCCAGGATTTTGTATATAGGTGAAGTATAGCAAAATAAATTATGCTGCATGCCTTTTTTTAATTATTGGAATCAGAGAAATCTCTTCCAAGAGTGAAAAGGGAAGGATCAATAAGAAAGCAAATTCAAGCATTGTTAACAATGACTTGTTGGAATAAGCTTGATTCATGAATCATTTGCAATTAATGATGTTCTGGCTTGGACAATAAAATGCGAAGGGTTAACTAAGTCCTTCTTAAGGTTATACCAGGAGAGGAGAAAGATAACAATGCAATCTCAAATTTTGGTAAACCAGACTGGCCTCTGGATATGCAGGTTGAGAAAAGCTAATTTATCATGCTGTATGAAGCACATCATTGAGCCCGTCTTGCTTTTCTTATCCAGTATCTCAAAATATTTAGGAAAAATTCTCGGAGAATAAACAAATATGGTAACTATATGCCATGTAACTTTCCTTTTGACCTTTCTCTTCACAATAAACCTGCCAAAATATTGTTACCAGAGGAAATTATTCACCTCATTTATTTTGGTTAAATGTAATTCAAAAAAAAAAATTGGATTGTGACACATGGCTGGCTATTTTTGTCTCTCTCTCTCTTTCTCTCCATGAATCATTTCAATTGGAAAATTCTATGCAGTAATAATTTGGAATCAAAAAATATACTCGCATAAATTTCTCAGAAGCATCCAGTTCTGGTTTTCTAGTCCAATTTATGGAGCCTGCTGTGGGGATCTTCCCCTTTTTGCATGGAGAACTTCAAAGTTCTCCATGCAAGTAGCAATTATTCAAGACGTTTGAAAAGGCAAAAAGAAATAACCCACTCTCACAAGAAGCCACCATTTAGATCACCTCAAATCATCTTAACATGGTTTAATATTTTTTTCTCACTGCTTCAATAGCTTGCAAAAAGGTAAAAGATCAGCTGTGCTGGTTTGCTAGAAGCAGAGGAAGTGTCTGAAGAATTGTCTTCAAGGTTTTGTCTACTTCTCATCTTTCCCATAAAGCCGGCTTAATACACCGCCATACATATCTTGGGAAAAAGAGAAGTATCGCCTTTTTTACATAGAGAAGACATGGTGCAAAGGCAGCATTCCCCAAAGCCCTTATTTCAATACACCTCATGGAACAATGCATGCACAAAGCAACATAATCAGAGGTGGGTTGCTGCTGGTTCAACCTGGATCAGGTGAACTGGTAGTGGTGGCAGCGGGAGGCTTCGCCCATCCGCCCGGTCACTTCGCATGCACAGGAACAGGAGTAAAATAAATTGCAACCCACCATTGAACATAATCATTAGTGGCTGGAAAAAGGGGACTTCTTGCAACCTAATGATGCTATCTTATTCCACGGGAACGAATTATTATAGCAAATTATTGAATGAAAACTGGTAAAAGATACTGATTGAACCCATACATTGTATTAAGCCATTATGTGATTTATACAAATCATACTGTGAAACTAGTCAATGTAACTTGCATACCATAGTTTATGGCTTAATATGTTGTGTGTAAATATAAAAATTACAGCATTCAGGAGCCCTGGTGGGACAGTGATTAGAATGCAGTACAGATAGTCCCTGACTTACAACAGTTCATTTAGTGACTGTTCAAAGTTACAAAAGCCCTTACAACCACTGCAGCATCCCCATAGTCAGGTGATCAAAATTTGGATGTGTGGCAACTGACTCATATTTATGACGGTTGCAGTAACTCTGGGTCATGTGACCAACTTTTGCTACCTTCTGACAAGCAAAGCCTATGAAGAAGTCAGATTCACTTAACAACCGTTTTGCTAACTTAACAACTGCAATGATTCCAGTGATTCACTTAATTGTGGCAAGAAAGGTCATAAAATGGGGCAAAATTCACTTAAATGTTTCATTTAGCAACATAAATTTTGGGTTCAATCGTGGTTGTAAGTTGACGACTATCTGCATTGCTGGCAAACTCTGCCCATACTCTGGAGTTCGATCCTGATGCTGACAGGGCTCAAAGTTGACTCAACCTCCCATCCTTCCAAAAAATGAGGACCCAGACTGTCCCACGACTGGGTTGTGGCCTAATTGCCACTGCATTGCATGAGTAACTGGCTAATTCACATGCATCCACACAGGCATACAGCCCCACTCGTGCGAGCATCGCACAAGCGTTCTGTGCAGTCATGGTCCCATTTGCCCAAGCCTCATTGCAGGCACTTGTGGTCTTACTCATGCGAGCCTTGTCACAGGTAGCTGCAGCCACACTCGCTCAAGCCTCATTGTGGTCACTTGCAGCCCCATTCATGCAAGCATCACCATGAACATCACAGACACTCTCATCCTACAAAATAATTCTCTTTCCGCCTTACCCTCGCTCCGACTACCAATCCAGAAAGGTTGGGGAACTCTGTTATAAACCACCCAGAAAGTGCTGAGCGATAGTATATAAGTAAGTGCTATTGCTCCCTTACTATGAATTTTGATCAAAAGATTGCATGTTGTCCATGTTATACCAGGCATTAACAAGGTGACAGCTGGCATTTATAGTTCAAACATATCTACATAATTCTGTGCACACACAGTAGCAAGGCTCTTTCAGTTAATTAAAATCTTTTACTCTAAGAAAGGTAGATAAAATTCTCAATTTCATTTTCCCCCTCAGTTTTTAATTCTTTAATCTTGTATTAATTTCTTCCATATTGTATTAGTGTGCAACTGTTTTAAGGGCATAAAAGATTTCACATGCACGTTGGTGGGTATATTTTTACAACCTGTTTTGGTTAATATGCATGTTGTTGTGTTATTTACACTCATACATAATATATTTATTGGATGGCTGCACACAATTCTGAAATACAAAAAAAATGTTCTATTCAGTTCAGCTATTGGTGAGAAATTATGAACTAAATACAAGTAAAGGTTCCCCTCGCACATATGTGCTAGTCGTTCCCAACTCTAGGGGGCGGTGCTCATCTCCATTTCAGAGCCGAAGAGCCAGCACTCTCTGAAGATGTCTCCATGGTCATGTGGCCAGGATGACTAAATGACGAAAATGCATGGAACACTGTTACCTTCCCACCAAAGGTGGTTCCTATTTTTCTACTTGCATTTTTACATGCTTTCAAACTCCTAGGTTGGCAGAAGCTGGGACAAGTAATGGGAGCTCACTCCGTTATGCGGTGCTAAGGATTCGAACCACTGAACTGCCGACCTTTCTGATCGACAAGCTCAGCGTCTGAGCCACTGAGCCATCACATCCCACGTACAGGCCCTCCATTCATGATCACAGTTGGGACTGGAACTTCCTCTCTAAGCAATGCAGTTGTTAACTGAGCCATGCTCAACGCTAACACTTTTGACATGATCGTTAAGCAAACCATAAGGTTGTTAAATAAATGCAGCCCCCCCCTCCTCCTTGTCAGAATCTGAGTAGGAAAGTTGCATATAATGTGAACCCGGGACACTGCAATTATTGTAAATACATGCTGGTTGCCAAACTTCCAATTTTTGATTATGTGACTGTTGGGAAGCTACAATAATTAGTAGTGCGAGAAACATAACTCACTTTTTTTCAGTGCTGCTATACCTTGAAAAGATCACTAAACAATAGTCATAAGTCAAGGACTATCTGTAACTTAATGTTGCCAGACACATATATTTTTAGAGCTAAATCAGAAAATGTTTATCTGAAATAGGCCTTTCATTTGTAGAAAGGAAACCTTGGATTTAACCACAAACCGAAAACAAATAAATAAAAATGGCAGTAACTACTTTGTATCTATGTGAAATATATATGCTCACAAACAAGTACCATGTACAGTGGTAATTCAATATGATCAAGGTGATATAAAGTTAAAATCCACCTGCAAGAAAATTTTTAAAAATGACTCTTTTTTCCTTTTTCTAGTAAAAGTCTGTAGAGATTCTCTGTCATCCACGTCATGGTTGTCCCAAAGGTGCTTCTTCTGGAGGCAACTGGACTTAGTTGTTTTTTTTTCTTTGAAGACGTGTGTGTGTGTGTGTGTGTGTGTGTGTGTGTGTATGTATGTATGTATGTATGTATGTATGTATGTATGTATGTATGTAGTGTCACAACCCCTGGTAAGCCCCAATTATGGGAGGAAGCTAACCGCTTCCATTATCTGTCAATCGGCTCGTCACAAGATTCCATCACGACAGAAACCCAATATTTTTACTGTTGCCTTTGTTACACATTTTGTGTTTTGTGTGTGTGTGTGTGTGTGTGTGTGTGTGTGTGTATCCTTCCATTCCCCTTTATCCTGTCAGAACTGAAGAAGCTTCTTGAATGAGAAGTGAAATGTCTTCAAAAAAAACTCCCAATATTTATGTTAAAATATAATACAATACAATAGCAGAGTTGGAAGGGACCTTGGAGGTCTTCTAGTCCAACTCCCTGCCTAGGCAGAAAACCCTATACAGTTCCAGACAAATGGCTATCCAACATTTTCTTAAAGAATTCCAGTGTTGGGGCATTCACAACTTTTGGAGGCAAGCTGTTCCACTGATTAATTGTTCTAACTGTCAGGAAATTTCTCCTGAGTTCTAAGTTCCTTCTCTCCTTGATTAGTTTCCACCCATTGCTTCTTCTTCTACCCTCAGGAGCCTTGGAGAATAGTTTGACTCCCTCTTCTTTGTGGCAATCCTTGAGATATTGGAACACTGCTATCATGTCTCCCCTACTTCTTCTTTTCATTAAACTAGACATACCCAGTTCCTGCAACCGTTCTTCATATGTTTTAGCCTCCAGTCCCCTAATCATCTTTGTTGCTCTTCTCTGCACTCTTTCTAGAGTCTCCACATCTTTTCTACATCGTGGTGACCAAAACTGAATGCAGTATTCCAAGTGTGGCCTTACCAAGGCATTATAAAGTGGTATTAATACTTCACGTGATCTTGATTCTATCCCTCTGTTTATGCAGCCTAGAACTGTGTTGGCTTTTTTGGCAGCTGCTGCACACTGCTGGCTCATATTTAAATGCTTGTCCACTAGGACTCCAAGATCCCTTTCACAGTTACTACTGTTGAGCAAGGTACCACCTATACAGTACCTGTGCATTTCATTTTTCTTGCCAAAATGTAGAAGCTTACTCTTTTCATCATTTAATTTCATTTTATTAGATAGTGCCCAATGTTCACGTTTGTCAAGATCCTTTTGTATCTTAAGCCTGTCTTCTGAAGTGTTGGCTATTCCTGCCAGCTTAGCGTCATCTGCAAATTTGATGAATTCCCCATTTATTCCCTCATCCAAATCATTGATGAAGATGTTGAAGAGTACTGGGCTTAAAAATGAACGTTGGGGTACTCTACTGCATACATCCTTCCATGTAGATGCAGTTCCATTAAGCACTACACGTTCAGTGTGGTTGGTCAGCCAGTACAAATCCATCTGGTGGTGATGCTGTCCAACCCACATTCTTCTACTTTATCTAGTAGTAGGTTATGGTCTACCTTATCAAATGCCTTACTGAAGTCCAAGTAAACTATATTGATGAGATTCCTCTGGTCCACTAATTTTGTCACTTTGTCAAAGAATGCAATAAGATTAGTCTGGCATGATCTTTTATTTGACAAAGCCATGCTAGCTTTTGGCTATTACTTTGTTTACTTCTAGGTATTCATAATTCGTTGCTTGATTAACTTTTCCAGAATCTTTCCTGGTATTGAGGTCAGGCTGATAGGTCGATAGTTTCCTGGATCTTTTTTTTTCCTTTTTTGAAGGTGGGAACCACATCAGCTCTTTTCCACTCCTATGGCAGTTCTTCAGTGCTCCAGAATCTCTGAAAGATATAGTTCAGTGGTTCTGAGATTTCATCTGCCAGTTCCTTCAGAACCCTGGGGTGTAATCCATCTGGTCCTGGTGATTTGAACTCGTCTATTCAATTTGTGATTTCAATTTGTGATCCTAATCTGATTTTTGTGGTGCTGTTTTTGATAGGTTGGATTGTTTTATCCCTTTGCATAAAGACAGAATCAAAAAATAAGTTAAATAGTTCTACTTTCCTCCTGTTGCTTGTCACCTTCTTGCTGCTTTCTCCCAGCAATAGATCAATTGTTTCCTTAACTTTTTTCTTGTTTTTTACATGTTGGAAGAAGCTTTTTTTGTTATTTTTTACTTTTGTGGCAAGCCTTTCTTCATTGTGAGGTTTAGCTTTCCTTACTTCATCTTTACAGGATCGGGCTATTTGCTGCTATTCTGCCTTAGTTATGTCCCCCCCTTTCCACTTTTTATACTTAACTTTTTTGTCTTTCAATTTGTCAGAGAGTTCTTTATGCAGCCATGCTGGTTTCTTTTGGGAGCTGTTATTTTTCTTCTTCGTTGGTATTGTGCTAGACTGAGCTTTTGTAATCTCATTTTTCAAAATTTCTCAAGCTTCTTGAGTTGTTTTCCCCTAGAGGATTCTCATCCATGGAATTCTTCCCAAGCTCTCTCTAAGTTTATTGAAATTAGCTCTCTTAAAATCCAAGACTCTAGTTTGACTTTGTTCTACTACTTGTGTTTGCACAATGTTGCCCCCAGGGTTCACCTTCTATCATTTCCTCTCTGTTAGTGAGAATTAAGTCTAATATGGCTGATCCCCTTGTTCCCTTCTCTACTTTTGGGGAAACAAAGTTGTCTGCTAGGTTCGTTAGGAACTTGTTGAATCCTCCACTTGGTGCAGAGTTTGTTTCCAAGTTGATGTCAGGGTAGTTAAAATCCCCCATTACTATTGTGGTGTGCTTTCTACATACCTTAGTTAGCTGACTAGCAAAAAGTTCATCTACTTCCTCTGCTTGGTTGAGTGGCCTGTAGTATAGACCTATGGCAATGTCATTTCCCCCCCAATCTTTAATATTGACCCAAATGCATTCAAGATAGTTCTCATCATTGTTCTGCTTTATTTCTGTACAGCTGTAGTTATTTCTTATATAGAGTGCAACTCCACCTCCTCTTTTATTTGGTCTATTTCTTTTAAATACTTTAAATCCTTCTGGCTATATGTTCCATTTGTGGGTTTCATCCCACAATGTTTCTGTGATGGCAACAATATTGTATCTGCCTTCATTTACTTGAATTTCTAATTCATCCTGTTTATTCCTAATACTCTGTGCATTGGTGTATAAACATTTGAGTCCATTTTGATTGACCCTGTATTTACTGTCTACATAACCCGTGTTATGCCTAACTGCCCCTATTTTCTTGCCACTTGTAGATTCATGCACATGGTATGGCACTCACTATTAAATGCTTGGTTTTGCTTGACAGCAGGCATGATAACCTTACCCGCACAAACATCTATGTTACATGCACTGATAACCCTATGAGTTTTAGATTGCTGGGGACAGAAATATTCTGTATCAATTAATTCTCTGTCCCTGGGGTTCAGTTTAAATGGTTAGCCAGAAAATCTGTGAATTTAATGCCAAGTAACTCAGTCCCTTTCTTGGATGAGTGCAAACCATCTCTTTTGTACAGTTTTTCATTGGACCAGCTGCAGGCATCATGACTAATAAAACCAAATCCTTCCCTTTTACACCACTCCTTAAGCCACACATTAAATTTTGCTTCATGCTGGACCTTCCCTTTTTGTTCCTTATATACTGGTAAAACCTTTGAAAAGATAAGCCTACAACCTACACTACCAAGTTCATACCCCAAACTCTGGAAATCATTCTTCACAGAAAGTACATCTTTTTGGGATAGATCTTTTGTGCCCAGATGTATAATAGCATCAACGTCACAGTCCTTACTTGCATTCTTGACTATCTTAAGAATACGCCTCTTGTCTCTGCTGGCAGTAGCACCTGGCAGACACCTGGCCTCTTTTAAAACCTCTATATCCTTTCCTAAATTTACATCCCTTAAGATTGAATCACCACCCAGAAGGTGGCTTCTCTTTTTACATACCTTGATCTTCTTGTGCGACTGATGTGTGATACCTGGGTCCCCATTTCTCCTTTCCAAAGAAAGTTCTTCATTTTGGACCACGATCCCCTGCTTATTTGAGTCGTCATTATCACAACTACCTTTCCTGTAGTTGTCACTTCAGTGTCCCCATTAAGGTCAGCAAGGATGCTATATCTGGTATGCTGGGTCACAGCAAAAACTTTGTGTTTATGATTCACAGCTCTCACCCTGCCAGATCCCACGATTGTCCAGACTGCTCTTCTCCTGCAGGATCTTTGCGGTAGAGGGGGTTGATAGTGTGGTATCTCCATAGGGTATCTCCATAGGCTGAATTGGGCACCTAATTTCTGCTTGGAGACCACAGATTAGAGATTCTAGATCTGTCTATGTAGACTAATAATTTGTTTACAAAGGTGACTATCCAAATTTGAAAAGAGCACTGTGAAGACAGGTGCAAAACAACTATTACATTGAACTAAGCCGGTCATTTTGAAATAAAATAAAATCACAATCTCAAGCGCACTAATCCAGAATATATTATTGCTATTATAATAATATTATTATAATATACTAATATTATTATAATATACTAATATTATTATATTGGTATATAGATATACTACCTAGTCCTATTTGTCTCTCTGAATCCCACCTCGTAGCCAGCAGCTTCAATCACCAGCCTCAGGAAAGTTCAAATGAAAATGATGTCTGAAAAGTTTTTGCTCAATACAGAGGTAATCAATTAGTGCAATATGCTTGTTGTGATTACAGTATAATATAGGTACATAAACCCACAGAGGTAATTATCGACTTTTAATCTATAATCTTAACCCTAATTCATTTAGTGAGTGAGTGTGAGATAACTCAAATACTGTATCTGAATATAATTAATTGTTGCAGGAAACTCACTAGTGATAAAAGATTTGGCAAGCAAAAAAAAAAAGAACAATGACCAAATAAATAATTAAAATTAATAATAATAATTGAATTTCTTGAATTTCTTGATGATGAAGACTGCAAACTAATAAGCAAGGAAATGAGTCAGTAATTCTGAACAAAAAAAGCTCTGGTGAAGTCAATTGAATTGCTTTCATTACGTTATACAAGTAGTCCCCGACTTATGACTTCAATTGAGCCCAAAGTTTCTGTTGCTAAGTGAGACATTTGTTAAGTGAATTTTGCCGCATTTTTCGATCTTTCTTGCCACATTTATTAAGTGAATCATTGCAGTTGTTAAGTTAGTAATATGTTTGCTAGGTCAGTCTGACTTCCCCATTGACTTTGCTTGTTAAAAGGTTGCAAAAGGTGGTGGTATGACTCTAGGATAATGCAACCATCATAAATATGAATCAGTTGCCAAGTATATGAAGTTTGACCACTCAGGGAATCTGCAATAGTCATAAGTATGAAAAATGATCATTAGTCACTTTTTTCAATGCCATTGTAACCTTAGTCATTCAAATTGCAAGCTGAGGAATACCTTTATAAGGTATAGCAACGGCTACTGCTCAAAATATCCCATGTTAGAGTTGGATATAAACATGGATGCAAATGGCCAATTTTTCAAGACACTGGCCAAAGGTCTATAGCAGACTACTAAAATGATGAGAAAAGTAAGGGAATTTTTCTACTGAATTCCACTCCCTGCATTCATGTGACTTGCAGAATTGATTGTAAAAGCTGTTCCACATGGTTGGACAATTTTTATAGGCTGGGGCCTTGAATGAGCAATCAGTGTTTTGCTTCACACAATACAATTATATTGAACTGTTCTACCTTACAGTCAGAAGTGACCTTAGCAACTTAGTAGGTAACAAGTTTGAACATTAAGAGGAAGCTTACAGAGTCTCTGCATTAACAATTCCTCCAAACATCATCCAATGCCATGTGTGATGCAGTTGTCTTTTCCAGCTGCCTTGTTCAAAAGTTACAGCTCCAGTCCTGAGAAGTATAAAACTTGATTTTGATACCACAGACAGCAAACGAATTGAAAGATACACAATCCAAAAATGTGGAACAAGAGTATAGAAATTTCTTTCGCACAAATACTTCCTATTTCAGAGAATACAAAACTGTGGAGAGAAATACCCATACAACACACACATCTATGTAAAGTCTCCCAAAACATATGCTAAAAACTAATAAGACTTTTTTAAGTAGCTGCATCACATTTCAAGTCTAATCTGAACACAAAGCAGTCAATCTAGAGGAAAGAAAATTAGAAGAGCAATTTAGAACTCACACTGCAAAGATTAAATCAGCGTATTTCTTTATGACAGTAATATATCCCACAAATGCTTATTTATGCATTGATGCAGCAATAGGCTTTTAAACAATCAGTTGAAAATATACAGAAAAGTAATACAGTATATCATAATTTTTCTGTGGTAGAAATTTCAGCTCTAAAAATGCCTGTATAAATTTTTCAGTTTTTGTTTTACACCAAAACAATAACATATGCTTATCCTACACATGTAATTGCACAAGAATTCAAGTTTGTTTTGTGGGTTTTGATAAATAAATCAATGTAACTGTAAAACTGTACATTCCACAGAGAACAATAATCAAACTGTAAGCCACAAGCAGCATGTGGTCCACAAGCATACTTCTTGTAATATCCAAGATTCCCTGGACAAAGCTGCTGATATTTAGCGATAAACCCATAAATCTGTGATACATTTTTTTCAACAACGTTACTACTATAGTATTTTAGAGTCTTAAGTTTGGAATATAGCAGACTTAAAATATAAGGATTCTTTACTACCCTCCCAAAAGACCATGGAGCCCCCCAGAAAACCATAGGCCAACCCATTTATATAATGAGGTTCCCACACATAGTATTCTTCAGAATCAGAATGCATACATCAGAGTAACTGATCACACCAAAAAATTAGTGCAACATAATACTATATGGCTCATATTGATTTTTATTCACAACAGTTATGTGGGAGCTTAAAGACAATCCATAGTAGTCCATAGGAATTATCTATCAGGCCAAGAGAAGCAGATATGGATCTGAAGACATATAGATGCAACCATTTGACTTTGTGTTACATTTAGCCCCCCTCCCCATGTTTCTTCTTCCCTCCTTCAGCGGTGGAATTCACTTACCTTCCCTACCGGTTGGCAAATGTGAGCATGCGTGCTCTCTTGCTTTGCTCACATGTGCTGTGTCTGCGCATGTGCACTGCCTTCTGCACATGCTCAGTGCTTACGCATTACATCGGGGCGGGCAGGTGGAGCCTCCCACAGCTGCCTCTACCGGTTCACCCAAATCGGAGAGAACCGGCTAAATACCACCTCTGCCCTCCTTCAAGTCTTCTCATTCAACATACTGACCACTGCATCTTTTGATAAGAAAATCCTATAAGATCATCAAAAGTCTGAGGGCCACATCCAGTTAGTACCTGGATGTGAAGGATTCCCATGGCAATTCTGTCATGAGGCTAATAGCTTTTTACAGGTTGCTTTCACACAGGTAGTTCACATTGCAATCACAACTGGGACTGGAATTTCCATCGCTAAGAAATGCAGCCATAAAGTGAGTAGCACCTAATTTTATTACCTTTGTTGCTGCGATAAAGCAAATCACTACAAATCTGGCTTACCCCCTTTGATTTTGCTTGTTTTAAGGGCCCTGAAAAATGGAAATAGTTAATCATGTGAACATGGGATACTGCAACTATCATAAATGCATACTGGTTGCCAAGTAATAGCAATAGCCCAAATTTCAATCATATGACATGGGGATGCTGTGACGTTCCTAAGGGGGAGTGCCAGTCATAAGTCACTTTTTCAGAATGTCGTAACTTCAGACAACCTTTTAAAAATGGCCATAAGTAAGAACTATTTGTACTATAGAATGTATCCTTCTTGAGTTTTCTCATTCCATATTTGGGAAATCTACAAATATTCTTTTGCCATGGTTCTATTTCTCAAATCTAATAATTATTTTTCTGCAAAGTATGACACTGTTAATAGTTTAGAATTTTACTTTTTAAACTTTATTAGTCACTGGAGTAGCAAGGCAGGCTACACGTCGAATTTATTTTAAAAATGCAATTGTGGTTAATTCAGCAACCATAATTAAACAAAGCATGGTTGAGAATGACATACATGCATAATAGGACACTTCCAAACACACAGAGTGATAATGACAATGAGAAAGTCGGTTGTCTTCAACCTTATCTTCCCTTGCAGCATTCTTAATCAATCTACTACAGATGATTCTTGATTTATGACTATTCATTCGACAGCTTTTAAAATTATGACAGCATTGAAAAGAAGGATTTATGATGGGTCCTCACTCTTAGGACTGTTACAGCATTTCTGCAGTCACGTGATCACAATTGACAACTGGCATGCATTTAGAAAGGTTGCAGCATTCTAGGTTCATGTGGCTGCCATCTGCAGTTTTTTAACAATCATATCACTTAGCAATGGAAGTTTCAATCTACCCATATAATACTTCATGAGTACTTGTCAATCTTATGCAGGGAACTTATAAACGTGAGTTCAGTGTTATTTGAAAGAATAGTAAGGGCTTGTTTCTTAAGAGCACTTGTCCTGTGCTGCCCAGATGGTCAATTTAACCCAGAACCACAGACCTGTGGTCATACTGACCGCAATAGTTTTCCAAAATGTTTGGAATATCCCTATTTTTAGAAATGGACCATTCCAATTGCAAATAGCTTTTGTTTTCACACCAATAAGAGTGTATGCAACATCGTGCTTGCGTCAGTTATTTGGTGTTTTCTGTAGTGGCATTTGAATTTGAGTTTCAGTCATTTTGACTGCAGGTCTTTGTTAACTTTTTTATATACATTATATATATATATAATGCCGGGGCTATGCTTTCTGGCAAAAAGAGTGCAATTTGGTGATCCAAACTTCGAAAAAAAGCTATTCTAAAATGGCATGGAGAAGCAGAGAGTGATCTGAGTGAAGTGGAATCGGATTGTGACAAAAATTTTGTAATGGACGATGAGGAACCCACCACCGCCAATTTTGACATCAGCAGCGATGAAGCTCCAAATCAAATTGATGACTAGGTACAATCTATGTGGTGCAATTATTTATATGGAAAGAATAAATTAAAACGGACTTCTGCACCTTTTGGAAGCAATAGATTCAGAACCGCTACTCACAATATTGTTGTGCAATTACCTGGACTACAGCCTGCAGCTAGAAATCTCAGAAATTCACCTACTCCCCTAGAGATTTGGAAATTATTATTTTAAAAAAAAATTATTAGTGCCATCATTCAGTGGACCACTGTAAAAATTAGAGAAGAAAGGTTGAAGTTCAAGGATGGAGAAACAACGTAACCTATGCAATGTGGATTTGATAGAGATCAAAACATTTTTTGGTTTACTGCTCTATACATCAATTTTTAGATCCAGCCATGAAAACATTGTCTTTTTGCTACTGAGGTCATTATGACCTCATGTCTGTAATAGTGTAGCTGAAATAATATGTCTGAGGTTAAGGGTTAAACAGGGAAAGACAGCCAGATTCTGTCAGCTTATTTATTTATTCAAATTTATTAGCCACTCAACTCCAATGGTTGTGTCCTTCTGTTGGCAACGTGTCATGTAATTATACTTTATTATTTTGATTACTTGAAGAGTTGGATAGTATGTATATTTCTTCCTCTATTTCTGCTTTGATGGCATTAGGTACCATGGGAACCAGAAACAATTCCACATTTTCCACTGCAGTTCATATCTGCCTCTGGGTTTTACCGCCATGAGGTTAGAATTGAAATTGTTGGTCACTCACTGACACTCCAGCACCAGTCAATGATGGAGGCAGATGTATTGACTGATGGTACATTATCCAGGAGATTATAATGTTAATACTCAGTAGTTGTTTGACTGCTTAAGACTGCTAATCCATTTGACTCCTGCTTACAAACTAAATGTACACCAGGGGGGCTGAACTAGCTCCGCACTCAGAATGGGTAAAGGCATTCTACAGCATCACCTGGGGCTTTTTCCTCCACAGATGTCACCCTACATTCAGGCATTGCATTTGGGCGAGTCTGCCACCAGTTGGATTCATACTTCCACACAAAGAATTGTTACTTTTCCCACTAAAGTGATACATATTTATGTACTTGCATGTAGCATGCTTTCATAGTCTAGCTCTCCCATCCCATAGTGCTAGGACTCAAACCATTGGAGCATAGACCTTCTCCAGCATCTTTAAGCCAGCAAGTCATCACACCTCTGACAGATGCAGAGATTGCTTATTACTGTTTCCTCCTATCTTTTTTGCATGATGTTGACTGTGCTATTTTTAGACCTAGATTTGGTGATCTTGTAGAAGAGCCATAGACTTGTGTTCACAAATAGCTTGACTGAACAGTTACAGATGATGTGAGAGAAAGTTTGGGCCAAGCACCAATATTCCCATCTACTTCGTCCCATGCACCCTTGCACCAATGATGTTAGCTAGGAGACCACATCCGCTGTTGAAAGATTAACTACAACAGCTGCATCTGCCCAACCTTATCCAAACCCGCATTAGGAAATAGATACAGGCATTTTCCCACAAGTAGGTTGAAGAGGAAATCAAGTTTTTCTGTAGCTTGGCATACAACAGCTATGTAAAGAAAACCCTTTTCACCAGCCTCATTAGTATTGCAAAGTAGAAATCAGCAATGTGGCGGCACAATTTATGCCAACGTATTTTTTGCTGGCTCAAGGAATTGATGCTTCTGTTTGAAATTGTCCATAATCTCATTACAAAAACTGTCATTCAAGAAAAGGTCTTCTGCTCAAAAGCCAGAGATAAACAAACCAACAAACAAAAACCTTCGAGTTGTCACAGTGACACTCTGAAGATGACAGGACCATCCTACCGGATAGGGATGCCAGCTTTTAAAACAGCTTATGGCTTTTTCTGAAATCTTAGACTCCAATATGACTGAAAATCAGGAGAAATGACGGAGGATTCATTCTTCCAGTCTGTTTTCAATGTCAGCTTCTTCAGATCATTATTACAGGGCTGCAGATGTAGGAGAACTAGTGTTTTGCTTCTTCTTCTGCCCTCCACAATGAAATTGGTCTGGCTCCATGATAACTCATGAGCAGGGAGATGACTTTTAGATGGAAAGTTAGTTTCAGCCTGTTTTCAGAACTCTCCTTTCAGAGCTAGTAGTAGTGGAAAAACTGCCAATAGGACATTAATCTTTGTAGCACAATCCAGGATCAGAGATGGTATTCAGCAGGTTCTGACCACTTCTGGAGAACTGGTAGCAGAAATTTTGAATAGTTTGGAGAACTGGTAAATACTACCTCTGACTGGCCCCGCCCCCATCTATTCTTTGCAGTGGTGGGTTCCGGAACCCATTCCAACCATTCCAACCAGCCCAGTGGCATCCACATGGACGCACGCAGTGCATGCATGCATCTTAGCGCCTGTGAGCCTCCGCAATGCTCCAGCAGTTCAGCGGAGCATCATGCAGGCGCTGTACGCGCATTGCATGTGTTTGGAAGTCCCAAAGACTTAAAGGACCGGTAAGGAGCTCGGGCAGCGGGTCCCCCCCCCCCCGAGCATCATATCCGGTGCTCCGGTACGCCTGTACCGGGTGTACCTCCTGCAACCCACCACTGATTCTCTGGAGTGGGGTGGGAATGGAGATTTTACAGTATCCTTCCCCTGCCATGCCCACCAAGCCAAGCCCTCCAAGGCACACCACACCCACCAAGCCATACCCACAGAACCAGTAGTAAAAATTTTTGAATCCCACCACTGTCCAGTAGACAGAGTTCCAGATAAAAGGACAGAAAACTAAAAGGAATAGTACAGTATATGTAACTCTCACCTTCTGATAGTTTGTTCAGCAACCATTTGAAATTATGAAAGTGCTAACTAAGCACTCCCGTCCAAAGCTATAGCTACTGCAGTGCGAGTACATAGTCCCCACAGTCACGTGAGCATGCTGTGTCCCATGCCAACCTCCCCAACTCCATTACCACTCAGCCACTTACCTTTTCCATAAATCTCCTTTGCAAAGCAGCTGCTCTGCAATGTGGCCTTCCTTCACCACTTCCCAAAATACCACCCACTTCCAAGGCAGTGCTACACAGCCTCCTTGTAAGAAGAAAGGCCATAAGATGCCTCATCAAGTGGAGAAGATCCTGGGATGCCTGGGGCCAGCCACATGTGAGAAGCTGCTGTAGTGTGAGTCTGAGTCTGTGGTAGGCCTCTCCTGAGGTACTCTGTGCTCCGCTTAACGACCTGCATGGTTTCTTAATGACTGTATCAGGGAGGGTGATCACATGGATGCCTTGCTTAATGACCATCATGGCTTGCAGCCATAACGGGAGGCTCCATTACAGTCATAAGTCAAAGATTACCTATATTCACTTGTGAAAAAGCCCATCCCAATGTTTAGAAGGGACTACTTACACCACTGATTTTATTGCCCTGTTTGAGGCTGCTATCCAGATTTCACTGTCACATTTTACTGAAAAAAATATTTTAATAGAAAGGCAACACATGAATTTAAAGAAATAAAATTCAACTCCATTATAACTGTCAGCAAGGCCAGTGCAATCTCCAATCACCACTCCATGAAAAAGTTGTGCTTGAATGGTTTATTTTAAAACAAAACTGCAAAATATTTATGTTAATCACTGATATATTAATAAATATAAGGGATTTTAAAATTGCAAGGAGGAATAATTTTGGGACATGACCATTTCCCTATTACTAACAAAATAAACCTTTTTCCCTAATTGTTTTAATTGCCACTTTTCCCCAAGGAAACTTTATTCTCAGAGGACAAACCCTAACAGAATTTTCAGTAACTTCAATTAATTAAAATTCCCAGTAATAGTGTGAAAAATCCAAACTACTTATTTTCATGGAAACTACATTTAGATTTCAGAGCTAGTAAACATTAGGTTTTAAACCAATATACCTCCAATTGTAGGCCTCTTGTTTTAGCCAAAGCTTTCACTTTCTACAATGCTTACACACACATTTCCATTTTAATAACAATGGTAATAAAATGCAATGCAATAGTTAAATGTCAGGTTAGGATCAGGAACCCGTAATTCACATCTTGTATAAATTCAGGACTCCAGAAGCAGTTTTGGGCAAGTAACTCACCTACCTCATAAGGGCATTGTTAATTAAAGAGAAATTCACATATATGAATCTGAGCAAAGATAAAGCAGTGGAATTGAAATAAACAAGAAAAATAATACTGTTTCATCCCTCAGGGTTGTTGCATGGACTATCACAACTCAAATATTTCATTTATGAATATATCTGAGTTCACAAAAGGATGATTTGCTGTCTTAATCTCAGAAACTATTTGTGATCACCCAAAAATATCTTTGAGGGCCTGATGGTCACCATATGATGGCACAGTGGTTAGAATGTAGTATTGCAGGCTACTTCTGCTGATTGCCTATTGCCAGCAGTTCGAATCTCACTGGCTCAAGGCTGACTCAGCCTTCCATCTTTCCATGGTCGATAAAGTGAGGATCCAGATTATTTGGGGCAATATGCTGATTCTGTAAACTGCTTAGAGAGGCTGTAAAGCGCTGTGAAGCAGTATATAAGTCTAAATACTATTGCTATATGGGATGGACGAGGGCATTATTGGAGAAAGAAAGAAAAGTGCATGTTTTCTTTAAAAATGCTAGTGTATGCAAAAAGATTTAAACATTTAAAAAGAATGTATGTCCACAGGAAGTACTGTATTTGTGTAAATACATCCAGAGCTGACCAAGCACCTCTGCCTGATTAGCATTAGATTGGGTTTTTCACTGGCATTTCCAGTCTAAAGAGAGTCAGTCTCTGTGCTTTGCACATTTCATAATAAAAAGACAATTTTGCACTATAAAGTATTTATGACTGTAGAACTATCCAACTGTGATGAAGAAATGTAAAAACCTCTGTAATGTAATGTAATAGATGTAACTTATTAAAGACCAAAAAAGCACACACAAAACAGTGCAAAGGGAATGGAATTTTCCTTGTATCTTTAAACTCTTTCCCATAAATAAATAAACCCTGACCTACCATGCACCCAATCATTATTATGGCCGAGTTAATTAAAACAGCACTAATCTCAGGAATATGCAAATTACCTTTCCTTCAAAAAAAAAAAAAGGATGGTAACAACCAAAGGTGATCTCTCCCATCACTCAGACAATGATTCCTGTGCATCGGTAAGAAACAAGTCCAGAAGACTATTTGCCTTTGCAAATTGCAGCTGGAGCTCCTTCTGCAGAACTCAGCATCTATCCATGGGGCAAAAAGACAGCAGTGCTTTGTGCCCTGTATTCACAGCCGGCAATAACAAGCAATGAAGTTTGCCTAGCAGAAACAAGTTGGGTCAATAATGGTACCATTACACAAGGGCACTCATTACTAAAATTCAGAGGTTGGTTTTTAAAGGGGAACAGAATTTGTCTATAGAAATCTAGAGGTCTAGATTGCTTGAACTCTGCTCAAAGCAAAGCACTGCAGTCTTAGGAAAAGGGCACCAGTCCTAAAGCCAGGGAAAAAAATCCAAGGTCACCAGCTCTCAAATCAGACTCCCCTTGCAGATTGCTGAGAGGATATAAAAGTGAACAGAGATCAAGAAAGAAGATAGGAAATGAAGTGCTGTCAATCCTGGGATAAGTTACAGCCATCAGAATCAGCCTGCTTCAGCTTGGTGTCCTCCAGATGTACTGGCCAATACCCATAACTGCAGAACCTGTGATGGCTGAGAACGATGGGAAGTGAATCTTTGCAAGAACATCCAGGCTAGAAAGGCTACATGACAGATTCTCATGTTTCAGAAATGAGCAGCTCTGAATCTTTCAAATGAGAGATGCAAAGACCACAGTCTCGTGATCCAATTAATTTGTTGGCGACATTGGCACATATTTAAATCAGAAGGAACCTGGTAGGATCATTTCTTTTATGAAAAGTCAAATGCTTTCTTATGACTAGCAATTTACCAAAGCTTATGCTCTTTAGTAATATTTGTTAGTTGGAAAAGATTCCTTCTCATTTTGGTTACCATAGTCTAACATACCTTCTACAATGACACAAGCTTGCTTCTCCAAACTTTGGGATCTAACCTCTCCAAAATGCTGACCCTTTACTTTTTCATGCCTCTTTCACTGATCCTCTGCATTTTCAGAGTCAATGTCAAAATGGATAAAACTTTACTTGGAACTGAAAAAAAAACCCAAAACAATCATCTGCAAAACCCATTCCCATTCATTCCTTTCAGCATGTTGGCTGGGGAATTCTGGGAGTTTAAATCCAGACATCTTAAAATGGGCAAGGTTGAAAAATACTGCTTTAAACACACAAGACAGCCTCTGTCAGTGGCACTGAATGCAGCAGAGGGGGTCCTCTCAGTTCCTCCACATGTCCAGCAAACCCACAATCAGTTTGGATCACAATAGGGCAAAGGCAGGCAGCCTATCAGTTGTCCGCTCAGGATTTAAAGTAAAACAGACTATTTAAGTGAAATTTACCAGTACTTCCATTTGTGTCTATAAGTCTGCAGCTCCAATTTCCCTGCTCTAGTCGAGAAAATTCTTGTCCTCTATTTTATCCCCTTCCACACCCACTAGTGACATTAACAGCACACTTCAGCCCCCTCCCTAAACACTATCTTCCACAATTCTGCAGTGCGCGCACACAAACACACACACGAACTCGTCTTGCGTTCATAGTACGCCAAGCAAAAAGCAAAAAGCAAAATGAAATATTCAAGACCTCAGAATCCCAAACCAGATTTTCCCTGATCGGCGACTCCTGAGCCGACAAGTTCCACACTTGAGACCAGAAAGCTTATCGCCGCTGGGCTTTTGATGGGAATTCGAATTCCCATCAAAAATATAAACAGGAGGAAAAGAGTTCATCTGGCCATGAGCAGAGTGCTCCCCTTGATTCAGCACAATCGCCGAGGAAAAAAGACAATTAAAGTCCAGCGACAAGGTCTTTACAAAGAAATTACACTGTCCGTTTACCCATTCCCTTCTCCCTCGCCTCCAGCACTTCCTCCGACTCCGAAAGAGCCGGGCCTACGTTGAACTTTCCGGGTTACTTACTTGCGCGCTTAAGGCTCCCAGTCCTTCCCACCCCGTCGAGGTCTCTGGCTAGCGAGAAGCCCCTTGCTGCAGACATGCCCGGCCGGCTGAGTGCCTCCCTCTCACCGAACCGGTGGACAGCTCCTTGCAGCCGGGACAACACAGACAGTCTCGCCTCGCAGCACACCCACGAACGCTACTGCCCCGGTGACTGTGCAGGAGCGCGCGGACGAAGAGGCTACAGACACCCGTCGCTTGTCCCGGCGGCGGCGGCAGTCGTCAGGGCTACGCTGCGGGAGAAGGAAAAGCGGCTGTGTCCTTCCCGCCCCGGCAACGACTTTCAATTCACCTGCAGGCAGCGCGCGAACGGGAGCAGCGGTGCAGAGCTCTGCCGAGCAGCAAAGACGGTGCAGCCCACGGCTCGGCCGGCAGGGGCGGGGCCTCGCGTGGGGAGCCTGCGTTCGCTTTTCCAGTGCGCCCTTCGCTCAGCCCTCCCGCTGCCGCCGCGCTCTTCTCCTCTCCGCGGGATTGCAAGCATTGCGTCACCTTAGTCGCCAGCCTCCGGAGGCTAGTGAGACCCAATGCCGACCCGTGGTTACCCGGGGGTAAATCCCTCGGGTGCCTTAGTGCTTTTTAGCAGAGGCTAGGGGACCCTGGGCATTTGGAAGGATTTCTCAAGTTGAAAAGGACGGGGAGAATCCTGCTGGAGGAATCCACCACCTCTCGTTCGCTCCAGTGCCCGGTTAGAGAGATGCTCCTGCAAGCCGACAAGCGGGGAGGCGGAGTATGAGTAAAATTCCACATTCTGCCGACAAGTATTTGCAAGAATGTCCCCGGGGACGCATCTAAACCCTGGAGTAACTTTCTGCGCGTAACCCATTACCCGGCGTTAACTAAATCACGGTTTACTCACTTGATTTAAGTGACAGGTTCTGATCCAAAAACTAACCACCTAAGCCGAGTTACACAAGGTCTCAGCTAGCTGCCTCCTGGCGAAGCGGCAGTCGAAGCGGCTGAATGGCTGATCCAGCATCTCCTCTTGCCTGAGGACATTCTAGCGCCGCGTAGCTGAATACTGTAACCCTCTGAGTGGCTTAAACTCAGGTGTGCAGTGTCGGATGTGTATGTCCGCCTTGGTTGATGGACTGAAGCCTAAATTAAAGGGAAGTTATAACAAGAATACTGTCTTTGAACTGTCCTGAAGTATACTCCGATTTGTTTTCCAATTCGACATAACCTATTCCTCCTGTCTCTTTGTGACCTGCTCAGGCTCAAAAATGAAGCATAATCTAGCCGGTTTAGTACTTGATAGGAGGTTACTGTGTAAGAGCACCCACAGGATAGGATCAGAAAAGTCAAGATGGTGACCCCAACAGTTTAATTTAAAGTTCAGTTGTTATAGCTTTCATCTTTATTTTTTTAATCCTCTTCTGAGAGCACTTCTTTCACCTGGGAATCTCAGGACTGTAGTCTAGATGGAGAAGATAAAAATTATCCCAGAAGACAGCAAGAAGCTATTTCTATATTGTTGGTAAGAAAACTGCAAGGACAAGTCAATAAAGTTGCTACAAATCATGCACAGCTCAAAAGTGACTTTCAGCAGGGTGATGCTATTCAGAAGCACTCTCCTTGTATATGTTTGTCAGAAGATTACAATCAAGTGGTATTTACTTATCTCAGAGTTGACTTATTCATAACACCAAAACTTGTGAATAAAAGCCCATTGATTGATCTCACAGCATAATATTGCCTTGTTTTCTCTTCTCAAGTATAATCTCCAGAGAACCTTGAAAATCCACATCTTAGCCACAACAGGAAGGGTTTTTTGGTATTATTAGATTCTGATCCTAAATCAACAACTCACTGCTGTCATGTCCCAGTAGACTTCATTTCATCTTCTCTTAACTATATAATTATTTACTCAGCACCACAGTATAAGGTGCTGTGTAAAATAGAAAAGTGACAGTGGTAAGGCTGAATGTTTGTAGTCTTATCTGAAAAAGTATGTAGAAGGAGTAGATGGAAACTAATCTAATGGCAATACTTCTGATGAGAAATAAATTATATGAAAAACCTGGGAAATTGTAGCCAGAATACTTTCAAATCACTCGGAATCATGTTTGTTCTAAATTAAAGCTAAATGCAAAATGATGTCGATGTTATCCATTTAAATTTGTCTGACTCCTGGCAAATCTATGGGCCACGTCTCTCCATATCTTCTGATCTTGCAGTACTTTGAGTTCTACGCTCTGGCTGGTGTCAGCATTGGTGTTGCTGAAAGCATAGATCATATCAAGGGTGGGCTTCAAAAAATTTAGCAAGGGGTTCTCTGCCCAGTTGCTGGGTGGGCATGGCCATGGTGGGCGTGGCCTAGTCAGTCTCCTGCACCACAGGGGAGGGTGTTTTTGCCTTCCCTGGGCTTCAGAGGCTTTCCTTGAGCCTCTGGGAGAGCGAAAACGGCCTCCCCAGGCTCCAGAGGCTTTCCGGTAGGCCCATTTTTCACCCTCCCTGAGCGTCTACGCACGCCCTGCACTTACCTGCATCCAAAACAGGTCACATGGGGACTCCTGGGCAGGGTAGGATAGGTGGGTCCAGACAGGAGTGGGATTTGGGGGTTCTCCGAACTGCACAGAATCTTAGCTAGAGGTTCCCTCAAACCCCTGTGAACCCCCAGCAGCCCACCTCTGGGTCACATTAAAACAGAATTAGAACATTCACAACACTAAGGCATAAATTGTTTGTTTATTTGTGCCTTAGTGCATTACGCATATTTACACTGAGATTTTTGGCTGGTCTTTCAAACTTACCCCTGCTTATCCATGGTTTGCCCAATTGATCCCATTTTCTGTATTTGCATGAGATGCACAACCATAAATAAACCACACAAGCTGACTTTGCACAATAATTAGGCTAACATGGCTATTTTGTGGTTCTTGTCATAAGATCTAGAAAGCGACTGTAGAAAAGTAGTAATACTCTGCAATCTAAGCATGTTTAGTCAGAAGTAACATTCACTGACTTTGGTGAAGCTAAAGTTAATTAATGCTGCCTAATTGTGCTTAGGCTTGCAACCTTGGCATTTAAGAGGAGTGGAAAGAGACTGCACTCAGCATAAAGTTTTCATGATTCTAAATTCTTACCAGAAAGCTAAGAATGATGTTCTGTGAGGTTTTGCTAATCTACTATTTTGAAGTAATTTACCTCTTAATGGAGTTGGATTTATAGTAGTGGTTGCAATGATTTGAAAGCAAGAAATAAGACTCTGAATAATCAGTGACCTCTGTCTTCCTTCAAAAACAATACCATCATTCAGGGGAAGCAAGCATGCTTGCAGTTCACAGTAAGCAATTTATCCAATGGTAATTAAACTACGTTTGTGCTTTTTTTATCTTTTGGTACCTTTGAGTCAGTGTCAATTCCTGGCAACCATCTGAACTAAACTCTGCAGTCTGTTTGTCCAAAATGTTCACTGGCTTTTTCTTAGGACTGAGAGCAAGTGAGCGGCCCAAGATCACTCGTCTTTTTTTAATCCCATTTTTATAAGTAACTCAAGAAAATGAGCATAATACTCCTTCCTCCTATTTTCCCCACAACAACGATCTGTGAGGTGAGCTGAGAGAAGAGTAATAGACTGAAAGTCACCAGGCAGTTTTTCATGCTTAAGGTGAGACTAGAAGTCACAATCTCCTAGTTTTGGGGACAGCACAATATGAAAGCAAACAAGCTTTCATATTGTATCATAAAGCAGAGTAAAATGTGCTTGATTTGTGATTTAATGTATATGGCTTAATTATAGTTTAGTATGTACTGCGTTGCACAAATTAAATTATTAATAATAAAATTATAGTTATAATGTACACTGAAGATGGCATTTAATTTCATTGTACCACGTGAAATGACAATAAAGTAAACTAAACCAAAAAAGTATGGTAGAATTATAAAGTTGCAAAGGACTTAGGGGTCATCAAATTACTCTCCTCTCAATACAAGAATCCCTAGAATCTGATACAGGACGATCCAGCATCTGAAGGTTTCTTGCAAAGGAAAACTCACCATTTCACCTGCAGCCTATTCCACTGTTTGGCAGCTCCTAAAATCAAGGAGTTCCACCTAATGGCTAACCTCCATCTGCTTCTTTGTCATTTTACTCCATTGTTTCTAATCCTATCCTCTGGGGCAAAGAGAATGCACTTCTTCTGAGTGACAGCCTTTCAGATATTTGGAGATATTTGAATACACTCATTATCTGTTCTATATACCTAGATCCTTTCAACTTCCTCATTCAGATAGCCCTTGACTTATGACTTGTCAATTGACAACAGTTTGACTTGTCAATTGACAACAGGCTAAAAAAAAACTATTTATGACCCATCCTCATAGTTATGACTGTGCTCCTTCCCATGATCATGTGATCACATTTCAGGCCCTTCACAATCCGCTTGCATTTATGATCCATGGTTATAGCAATAGCAATAGCAATAGCAATAGCAGTAGACTTATATACCGCTTCATAGGGCTTTCAGCCCTCTCTAAGCGGTTTACAGATATTGCCCCCAACAATCTGGGTCCTCATTTTACCCACCTTGGAAGGATGGAAGGCTGAGTCAACCCTGAGCCGGTGAGATTTTAGAGATTTTTTAGAGATTTTATTAATATTTGTATTAATTTGAACTGCTGAACTGCTGATCTAGCAGTAGCCTGCAGTGCTGCATTTAACCACTGCGCCACCTTGGCTCATAGCATCTTATGGTCACATGATTATGATTTGTAATGTTTTCTGCCAGTTTTTTTCCCAAAAATAGCCCATTCTGAAGAATGGGTTCACCTAATGATCACATGATTCACTTAACAATCAACCACAAAAATGTCATGAAATTGTATCCAATCATGTGGGTACCTTGATATAAGACCACAACAACTCAAAAACTGTCCCAATTGTAGTTATAGGTCAAGGAATGCCAATATGGTCAACAAGGTCACTCAAACCTCATTCACATGTTTTATTAATAAATTAATAAATCCTATATTTGTACTTTATATTTTTCCTATGCAGATGCAAGACTTTACCTTTTTTTTTTTGTTAAAATCAGACTTCTTTAGTTCAAACTTATCTGGATCTAAATTTTCTAAAGGCTTAGCTTCCTTGCCCAGTTTTATGTCATCTCCAGCCTCTAAAATCCGCCAGCCAAGTCTAATAAAGTTCTTGAACAGCATAGGGACCAGGTCAGAGCCCTGTAGCATTCCACCCCAAGTTGGAGTCATGGGTATAGTCATTTAGCCCAGTGTTTCTCAACCTTGGCAACTTGAAGATGTCTGGACTTCAGCTCCCAGAATTCCCCAGCCAGCGAATGCTGGCTGGGGAATTCTGGGAGTTGAAGTCCGGACATCTTCAAGTTGCCAAGGTTGAGAAACACTGATTTAGCCAACTGTAAATTCATGAACATCAGTGTGACAAAGGGGGCGGAGAACAAAAAGCATTACGATATACTGGTAAATCCCACCCCTAATTTTATAATGTGTTGCAACATTGCATACATGCCAAAAAAGAGTGAAGAAAAATCCTACATACGCTACTGTAGTTGTATCCAAATTCTATTACTGTATGTTATTAAGGAGAGTAACATGAGCCTTTCTTGAAGAGTTTGTTGAAGTCCTGGTACACTGTCTAAAGCAGTGGTAGTCAACCTGGTCCCTACCGCCCACTAGTGGGCGTTCTTGCTTTCATGGTGGGCGGTAGGGGTTTTGTACAATACTGAAGCACTTTCCTTTTTTAAAAAATTTAATTGACTTATTAAAAAATGTAATAGCATTATTTAAAAACATTTTCATTAGGTTTTCATAAAATCACCATTACTGTGGAACTGGTGGGCGGTTAGAAAATTTTACTACTAACAGAGATACAAAAGTGGGCGGTAGGTACAAAAAGGTTGACTACCCCTGGTCTAAAGCATTCTTCTGATCTATTAAACTAACTTTGATAAAGTTGTCAAACAAGGAGATTGATTTAGGGTGAACCAATTTATTTGTAACAAACCCATTCCATTCTTATTAACTGCAGTATGCATGTCAAAGCACTCACAAACATGCTGCTTGATAATTATTCAAAGCTTGTCCAACATAGATGTCAAGGGTCTGTTGTTTCCCAGATTCTCTTCTTCATCACTGAGATAACATTTGCTTCCCTCCAGCCTTCTGAAACTAGTTCTCCTGCTGGTCTCAAAGACTACCAAAAATGGTTCTGTGATTACGTCCACTAGTTCTTTCAACACCTTCCTTCATTAACCCTGAAGACTTGGTATGAATACAACCTTCACTGGATCTCTGATAATTCTAAAACAAAGTTGCCAGCCCCACCTTAGATATGTTTCCATGACATATGTAACCCAATCAATGATAGCCATAACATGGCTGTAGATCTAGATATTATTGATTGTTTATTTATTTAGTGTACTATAAGAACATGACAAGAGAAGAAGCAGAAGAGAAGTAAACATATAAATACAACCCACATAATTATATATAAAACTTCTATGAGAGTATGGCAATGGCTTCATAACTGGATGTCCAATTCAGTTTTCCAGGTGATCGCTGCTGATGCTGCTTCGTGTAGATCTTCTAGGGAACCAGAGAACATACATCATAGACAATGTTGCGCAATATATTTAATAGCTTGCATATCAGTACCACAATTGTAACAAAGGAAATTGTACCATCCGCAGGGCAGAGACATTTCTTTCAGTATCACATGTAATTCTGTTCAATTTCAGAATTACATCCAGACAGAGGGAGGCAGATTAAAACCAGGTGGTTTGTTAGAGGGATCTCTAATGGTCAAGCCACAAGAAGATACTATGGACACCATTCCTCTCTACAAACATTCTCGAGGTTAAACTGGGTAGATATTAAATGAAAAGTGGTTTTTCATACTGGCCCACAGATTTTCAGTCTTGTGATGGTTTATGCATTGTCTTGGTTAGTGGTGGGATTCAATTTTTTTTACTACTGGTTCTGTGGGCATGTCTTGGTAGACATGTCATGTCTTGGTGGGAGTGTCTTAGTGGGCATGGCAGGGAAAGGATACTGTAAAATCTCCATTCCTTCTCCACTCCAGGGGAAGGTTACTGCAAAATCCCTATTTCCTCCTGATCAGCTGGGACTCAGGAGGCAGAGAATAGATGAGGGTGGGGCCAGTCAGAGGTGGTATTTACCGGTTCTCCGAACTACTCAAAAGTTCCGCTACTGGTTCTCCGAATGGGTCAGAACCTGCTGAATGCCACCACTGGTCTTGGTGAATAGGAAGGGCTTTGTGTGGTATCCTTGACATCAGCCAAACGAGAGCTTGTTGTTTTCTAATGTCAAATGAATGATATTGCTAAGTACTGGTAACCAATGCATAGGAGTGGGCTGCAATGTGCCAGAGATGATACACATTGTCTAGTGATGTTGGTCATTGAGCATTTGGGTCTGGACACTGTTAAGCCACACACTGGAACCATATTTAGCCGTGGAATAAAGCAAATCCCATTGTTTGTAGGGTGTTAGCATCAGCACCTCAGGATGTTCGAAACAGTCTCTTCAATAAATTGTGAGCTTTTCAATTTTGCAGCTGTTTTTCCAGGTGTTGTCGGAAGGTTAGTGATCTGTCCAGTGTTACCCCCAGGAAGTTTGAGAGGTATTACATTATTAAATGCAGTTTCAGAACTTTACTGAAGGCTGGTAATTTGCGTACTTATTGCTGAGATATAATGTGGCTGTTCTGTTTTTGTTCGGATTGGTTGGGGGTGCCATTTTTTTTTAAGTAGTTATCCAGCTTCTGGAGATCTTAAGAAAGGATGTCCTCTGCGTCATTGAAGTTGTGAGATTGATATCAGCATAAATAGATTTCGGAGAAATAGTTTAAGGCAGGTTAAGTTAAAAACAGGAGGGGATAACACTGATCCTTGTGGTAGTCCATTATTCAGCTTTTGATATCTGTTTCTATTGAATTCTGCAAAAACTTGAAATAACATGTTACTCAACACATTGGCAATCAAGGCAAAATAACCGATCTATACTTTTTTTAGACAGCAGGCGGTGATGCTTAGGTCTTAGTGTCCTAGCAAAGCTTTTTTAAGCTTTAAATATATGTGATATGTGAACTTAGCCCAGCAATTTTGCTGCATTTAAGATAATGGGAGCTTTGTATTTGATGTCATGGATACCTTATAGCCACACAACAAAGGGAAAACTTGTGGACACTAATTCCAGTAGAATTTGTTCCACATCATAAAGAGCTGATTTATTCCGATAGAAATTTG
Organism: Thamnophis sirtalis; assembly: GCF_051295495.1. NCBI lineage: Eukaryota > Metazoa > Chordata > Lepidosauria > Squamata > Natricidae > Thamnophis > Thamnophis sirtalis. The sequence goes on along the minus strand of NW_028261384.1, from coordinate 30,003,983 downwards.
TTCATGTTGCTCACTACTCATTACACTGATACATAAAACCACCCAGAAACTTTAGCTGGTACATAACTACCAACCCTAGTACTTGCTGCATAATCACATCATTGTCACATAGCACCATTGCCTGAGAGCTTCATTTGTTAGTGGTTTGTTTCACATTTATCACCTATAAAGCCCTATGTGTCTTGGAGCCCAGATGTCTTAGAAACCTCCAGCAAATACCGTACTACCTGCACAGAACAACTAAGATCTGCACAAATTCCCTCAATAAAATGGGACAAGACATGGAGACTCTTATTCTGGGTAGCTACTCTTAGAGACTTCCATAAAGGAGAGATCAAACAGTCAAGATGCTCTTTTCACAATCAAAACCTGCCCAACCTTATTTAAATCTGTTTTTATTTTTTCTCTTCCAGCAGGCAAGAAGCCATTCCGTTTATATATTGGGATAAGCACTGAATGTGTCTTTGCTTTTATCAGAGAAAATATGAAACGTCAATTAAATCTTTCAATTACTAGAAGAGAAACTGCTTTCTGCAATTATTTACAAAGCCTTCTTTGTATGAACATATGGCTGATTTAACTAACACCTTTTTCTTAGTTCTAAAGCATCACTAAATAATGCCCTGTTGTTTCTATAAAGCATTTGAAAATCTCTTTCTCCTCCTCCCTCTTTTCTCTCGCTCTCTGTCTCTCAGACATAATTCAGTGGCTAAAGAAACAAGCAGTTGTGCATGAACTCCCAGCAGCACATATAAACCAGCTGCTACCATCAGGCTGTGACTCAGATTGACTAACACAAGGAAGGATAGCATTGATTGTGAAAGACTCCCCTACAGGAAACAGCACCATCCAACTACTGCCCAATAACTTGTCTCCCCACAATATGAGAAATCCTATCAGGACCATGGCTACTAAGCTACAATAACATGAGCATGGCTCAGAAAGGCATTTGGAACAAGACCAAAGGCTCAAAACACCAATTGTTCATAGATAGAGCAATCATCCAAGTCTCAAGATCTAAACAGAACAATTTGAGCACAGCTTGAATTACATGGATTGTGAATGCCTGGCTGTGTACATATTCAACAAGACATTAAGGACCTTCTTCAGGAAATTCGTTCTGTGTGATTTTTCTTGCAGGAGGGGGGGGGAAGCAAAATTATTTCTTAGTCTTCTTCAGAGTTAAGCCTGGAAACCCTGTGCCACCTAGGCATCAATGCCTCAACTGTTCTTGCTATTACTGGCTTCAGAAGCCAAGCAAATGACAAGCATTCTTAAGAATAGCTCTACTCTTTGAAAGATATTTTCATGTGTTCATGAAGCCTCACCCTTCCTTGCATTCTGCAAGTTAGTCAAATTAATACTAATATCAGCTTTTGATAATTGTCTGTAGGTAACCAGCATAGGAATTTTAGATAAACTTTTTTTTTATTGCTTTCCAAGCATACAAATAAATCAGTGGTGGATTAAGGCTCACTGGTACCCTAAGCACTAACAAATCTTGGTACCCCGCTCCTTCGTACATACTGTAAAAATCTTCATTGTTTTTTTTTTCCCTTTCTCAACTTTGTGGTGTCCCCTTTGGACCTGGTGCCCTAAGCACATGCTTAATCTGCTTAATGGTTAATACACCACTGAAATAAATAACAACCATTGTCCCTTCTTACATACCACACTTGTTGCAGGATATTTCTGTGTGATGTAGGCAATTATCTAAGTTAATTAAGTTTTTGAATGCAGATCCTGATGACAGCATGAACATAGCATACAATTTTCTTTGCATCTTATAGAATTGAAATGCTTTTACTATTTTTGTGTGTATATGTTTGTGTACATGTGTGTGTGAGAGAGAGGGGGAGGGAGGGAGGGAGGGAGAGAGAGAGAGAGAGAGAGAGAGAGAGAGAGAGAGACTTCCCAGTTTAATCCATCCAAATACTGACCAAGCCTGATCCTGTTTAACTTCTCAGTGCAATGCCAATGCCATCAGCTGTGCAAGTGTAATTGTTTTCACACGGTGCTGAGTTAATTCCAACCCATTCCACTATTTCTTCAAACACAAGATGAAAAGGCTTCTTTTTAAAAATGGTAATAACTCTACATTTTTTAAAATTGATGTATTTCTATAGGCAGTGGCACACTAGCACAAATAATATTCAACTTATTGAGATCTAGTGCACGTTTGGATGCATCTGAAGCTTTGGGCCATTTATTTTGATTGGCTTGTGCTACAGATGTAAAGGAAGAACAGGGATGTTTAAGGAAGTTTGCAGAATAGTTCAGATGTTGAAAATTGTTGACTGGCCAAGCCTTAGCACTTCAGTTATCTTTAAAAAGAGAACAGAAAGGCCTTGCTTTCACATAAAGAATACAGATACAATATATGTTAATCAGAACTCTCCACAACTGAATACAAATTTTATTCTTGGAAATGTAACAATTGATTCTGTTTGATAGAAACAATTGATTCTATCAAAATTTCTGGACAAGCTCCTAATTGCAAGCTAACAAGTTCCTTCTCTCACCTCTTTCTCAAAAATTCATGTTCCAATGGAACTAATACCATTTATCTGCTGCCCATTATATACATGATGCTTCCTCTCTCAAAGTTCACAGATGTAACCTATCATCATAGACATTCATTACTAACCACAGTTATGCAAAAACGATGTAAGTTCCACCCTTCTGTTTTTGTATCATGATATGGCACACAACTTCAAAAAGGGTAGAGTTCATGTCATAACATCGTGATACATACTTTTGTCACTTGAACCTTCTTGCCCTTCTTCTGTGGATGCTCAGGATTATTATTTTCTTGGTGTTAGGAGAGGAAGCAATTGGTTTTTAGTGCCCAAGCATTCCAAGACAGCAGGTTGTATATCATGCTGTGTGAACAAGGCCACAACTACACAGGAGAGACCAACCCAATTCTGGACAAGGACTGACTACAGTTAAGCATGTGTATTGATTCTGGAAGCATTACAGCCGGCAAGCATATTAGCATATATTGAGAATTCAATTAGCCATATAAACAGCTTGGTCTTACTGAGGCTGCCTAATCTATTGAAAATTAAAACAGTATGTCATCTTTAGAGCACAGATCAGACAGCTTTGCTAATAATTGAAATGCCAGGAATGCTGGAGAAGGTGCAAAAAGGGCAAACTAAATTCTTAGAGACTAAATAGTATCCATACAATGAAAGCCTCAGCAGCAAGAGAGATTACATAATAAGGGGAGACAAACGAAATGCTGCAGGGTAGGAATTGTGGGTTTTATCAGAGAAGGGAGGAAATGGGAATAAAGTCAGCAAGTAGAAGGAAAGAAGAAGAGAAGGATTGTCACTGGACTGATAAGGGTTTAAGAGATGGTTTAATAAACAGGGAAGAGATTTCTTACTTTACTAGTTCATAGAAAAAGTTAAAAAAATAAGCAGACAAGCATCTACCACATAACACCCGAGACCAATAATTGTACGATAATACCATCAAAAAATGTTTGGATAGTGGTAATGGCCATACCTGGAGACAGCAGAATAGAAGAGAAAGAACTGGAGAAGATCACAAAATACAAAGATCAGCAAATAGAAGGAATGAAAAAGAAAGCAAGGATAGTATCAATGAAGTTATGCACCTGGAGTGTAATCCCAAACATCTGGAGTACTATCAGTATTGACAAAATCCCAGTAGTCAATTGCAAAAGGTAGATTTACCTGGAACAGTTTATATCCTGTGATGATAATTTAACACCATCAAACAATACATCTAGTTCCTTGAGAAGGACTTTGATAGGTATATAAACATGTCAAATGCATTCTAAACATCTGGCTGACTGTGCAATGGATAATAATAATAATAATAATAATAATAATAATAATAATAATAATAATAATAAAGAACTTTATTCAATAGTGTCATAGGGAATAGTAATTGTATGCTAGAAATTTATCTTGTTGCTGAAATTCCAGTAACATCATTTCTTTCTTTTTAATAAAGAATAAACTGGGATAGATTAATACTTGATCTGATTTATCAGAGCATTTCTTATATTTGTATAATATTAAGGTAACGCATAACATGTTTTGTCTTGCTTTTTTTTAATAGATTGCTTTCATAACTTGTGGTTCATTTAATAAACCATAATCATAAAGCCAGGGCTTAGTGCAGTGCTAAGCAACCTTAAACACTCAAAGACCCACAAAAGTCTTAACCGGAAGCCCCCCATTCAATTCTGGATCCAACCAGACATCTGGTACCCCCACCATAGAGACTCCCCCTAGCACAGTGTCCTTTTTCCTCTACCTGTCTTACCCGAAAGCCCTATCAAACTGGCGACAGGGCGCTGCAGCAGAGAGATGAAAGAGCGACATGCAGCTGTGGGTTGCTGAGCTCTGGCTTAGTGCAATATGTGAAGCAGTGCATTAATGGACTGTTCCCAAATTTCAAACTTTACAATATTAATGGAGAACTCAATGGGTAAGTATGCAGCACAAATATATTCATCTGTTCATTCAGCATGGAAAGAAAGTAGGAAAATGAAGAAACTGGACAGTACATACTGTACATGAAATATTTTTCGGTTGAAATGGCATTAAATTGCATACTGTTCTTTAAAATGAAATAATTAAAAACGCTGTTTTGTTGGCTTCATTTAATGATTCTAAGTCCTTGCTTGGGATTCAAATCATACATCAGTCAAAACTGCTCATTTAGTAGCCAATTGTATAGAAATGTATTTGGAAACCAATCTAGAAAATGAACAGCAGAAGAAGAAAGAAGCTATGATGTTAAATTATTTGTTCTGTGACTCAGTATCTTATATTTTTGGAGTTGTTATTTGCCTTTAGAGGACATTTCTACATAATCCAGCAAAAAAGACACATTTGTTTGCAAACAATTGATGAAAGAAATGTCCTTCTGGGTTCAGCTCCAAGTGGGGAAAAAGACACTGGAGACATGGAGGCTGTTTGGAAAGATGGTTTATTGTTGGGCAGGACCACATGGCTTGAACCCTGAACAGAAAAGGTGATCACATGCTTCAATGTTGGTGGAGAAGAAGAGAAGGGCTGAGGGAAGGGCTTGCTAGGCTTTTTAGAACCTGTTCAGTCCCACCTCTCTGTTTCCTGTTCCTGTGTAAGAAATGTATTCTGATTGGTTGTCAGACTCCCATGGGGCCATGCAAGGGCAGCTCTCTAGGCTGTGTTTTGAATCCAGGTATGGATGAGTTCTCAGATGCCATGTGGTCAGTTGAGTAAAGAGCCAATATTATCATGCTTTCCTGTACCCAGCGAAGTCTTTATTATGTAGAGTGGACTAGCTTGGCCTTCTTAATGGCCCATTAACAGTAGGGATGGGCAGGAAGCTACAGGCAACTATTCTGTCTTTTAAAACATGTTTCTTTTTTTCATATCCAGAGAAATATTCTGCCTTTTCAATATTTCCTAGGATATTTCATTTTTCTGGGAGAGGGCTGGATGATAACTTCCCACACATTAAAAGTATAGCAATTAAATGCATTTTTAACTGAATGGGCTCAATTATATATACTATGTCTTAGATAAGAGAAATATCTCTATTGGACACTTAGACTACAATCTATTATGCTTATAACCAGGGGTAAATACCAGTGGTGAAATTCAAATGTTTTTACTGTGGGTGTGGCTTGTGGGCGTGGCAGGGGAAGGATACTGCAAAATCTCCATTCCCACCCCACTCTGGGGCCAGCCAGAAGTAAATACCCCCAAAATCAATTAAGATATATTTTTATGGGCATAACTGAGATTAAAACATAAGCTTTGTATTGACTGAAGCTCTTTTCTTCTTTCAATTTAAAAATAAAATGACAGCATTCAAATAATAGTTTGTAAATTGGGGCTTGAACAGAGTTACCAGATTGAAGCTGCAAAAATCTGGACAGTTTCTAGATGGCAGTAATTTTGATGATACATATGACATCCAACAGATGCCTAAAGCAATGAGTTGGGGTTGCTCTGGAGGCTAGCATAACATCCATAACAGACAATGACCTCTGTGCCAAGCCATGACATTTTTGGTCAAAAGAATTGTGCAATTGCTTCATGTCATCTGATACAAATACATAATGCCTTGTTTGCCCCTGAAGATGTCCAGAATATGAAGTAAGAAGTACTATATGTGCAGTATGAAGTTGTGGGTGCATTCTCCTAGCGCCTACTAGTTTTTTAAAGAAGTGCCATTGCCTCCTTCCTATGTCTGAGAAATCTCTGGCTCAAAGTCACCCAGCTGAGCAGGTTTCTAGCCTGGAGCCTTAACCACTATACTAGATTGTCTATTTACATATACAGTATAATGAATTATAATACACTGCAGAGATGTTCCCAGGAAGTGAGTTTAAAAAATGAAGGCAAGTTATCTATCTATCTATCTATCTATCTATCTATCTATCTATCTATCTATCTATCTATCTATCTATCTATCTACCTACCTACCTACCTACCTACCTACCTACCTACCTATCTAATTTGTATGTCACCTTTAACAAGATGTTTGGATCAAAATTTTCCTTTTTTTAATGTATGATACTTTAAATGTACCTTTGAATTCAGTATCAAAAGCTTATTTATATCCTGTGAACACTGTCCCCAGTCTTTTTTAGACAATAAGATGTCATTGCCCAAGAAATGATTGTCTATAACTTTCAGTAGACTCCACTTTAGGTTCTAATTCCAAAAAGTTTTTGACAAATAACAACTTTGTTAATATTTTTGGGCTGCAAATCTGCTTACGCTATTCTACAATGTTAATACTGTAATTTAAAACCTTTTTATATTTGCAAAACATCCTTAAAAGACAAGGCAGAAAGTCACTAGCAAAAAAGGAATAATATTTATTCATCAGACGAATAAGACACAGCAAAAATGTAAAAGTTTTGGGCAGCTGTCTCATCACTCTTTAATCTTTCCAGAACAAAGGAAGTTCTATGAAATGCAGCAATTATCCTACTGATTTGTAAATAACTATCAGGCAGAAATAGGATTGTGGTTGTTTTTTTTACCCTCATCAGCCAAGATATTACGCAATATTTTATTTGTCACTGTATTGAGGACATTGGTATTGCTGTGCAGCAGAATAAATCAGTAAAGGCATCATTCCCAGGAAATATTAAAGCAGGAATTCTGGAAGTTGAAGTTCAAACATCTTCAAGTTGCTGAAATTGAGAAACACTGCATTAGAACAACTGAAGCAAGACAGAACCAGTGTGACCCATGCCAGTGGTGCTATTCAGCCAGTTCTCTCTGGTTTGAGGGAACCAGTAGTGGTGACAGTGGGAGGCTCTGCCAACCTGCCTGAACATCATCACGTACATGTTCACATTTGCGAACCGGTAGCAAAGGTAGGTTGATTTCACCACTGACCTGTTGTGACTCAGCAGCAGTCTTCTGTGAGTCTTTTTGGGATGCAAGATTAATTATGCAGCTGGGGCTCATTAGGGGCATATTCTGGGGATAAAAGGATGGATGGTGCCACGCCCTAGTTGCAGGAGTCAACGTTCCTTGGTTCGTTCAACATTGATTGATCATCAGTCGTGGTTTATGTAAGATACACTTGGAGAAGTGCTTTGTTTTCTGTAACCCTGATTCGTAGAGACTTTGGGAGAAGTGCATTGCTTGTAAGAGTTTTGTTTTGTATTCTGTTATCTAGTCTGAGACTTTATTTATTTTTGGACTCGCAGCCAGTTTGAGCCGAGAACTGATAAAGAGAGTTCCTTTTAAGTTTGTCTGCCTGCCATCTGTTTAACGAGCGGGGAAGGGGGGACAGAACAATGACCCATGCCAAGCAATCTAGCTGGCAAAGCAGTGATGCCGTAGCCCTCAACATAGACTCAGTACTTAATCCCAGTGTGCTGCCTTTCCTTGCTTTTAAGCTGGCAGAGTTTGCTTACTTTTCTTGGTTTTGATTCAGTGTAGTATAGTGTATTGCAGCAGTTAAGACAAGGATATTCAACCTATGGGTCCTATGCCAGAAGTAGTCCTGAGCAATTTTGAGAGGGATCAACAATCTTTTTTTTAATCCAATGAAGCTTGTGTGGGCAATACTTGAGTGCTGTCAAAACTCACTTTGGTTTTGCTCTCCACTTTGCCTTTGCAAGCCCATTAAGTTTTATAAATACCAGATTAATCATTAAAAATATATAATTATGTTTTGCCTAACCCAACCCAATTAAAATATGCAGGGAGGCAGGTGGTGGGCTTTGCACAGATTCCTTGCACAGGTGTTGAAGTAGCACAGTATTTAAGGACTCTGTGTTAAGACATGAGACTTGGACCAGGGAGGTTCAAATCTAGGTCTACCTGATCCAGATGGCAAAAATCAAGATGGCAAGACAGAACATGGCAAGATAGAAAATTTAGTTTCATCTGATAGTCACATTTCTACAGTCTTCTTCAAAACCCAGCTTCAAAACAGAACACTTTCCTGCAGACCTCTTACAATGTCTGTCAGGTATATTATTTTATTTATTTTTTATCATACCCTTATTATTTTTTATAAATAACTTCAAGTTGAGAATATATCTAATACTCCTTCGGTTTGAGAGAAAAAAATTATCTTTGCAGTAATTAGCTTTCCCATGTGTCTTAGTAATTTTTTTTAAAAGTCATCTTGATGTCCCATTTGGGAGGCTCAAAATTTAGGATAAGTAGATGAAATTCTTCTCTCCAACCTTTCCTTGAGTCGACCATTTCCCTGAACCCTATGGTATCACATTCCTGCTTATAAACATTTTTATCTCTAAACTAATGTTTAACAAAATTCAGAATCTTTATGTCAGAAGCTGGATCTTAACAGTGTATGAAGGAAAAGTACATTAAAATACCTCACTTTCACAAAAACACAAAATAATTTTTAAAATCATATGAGAAAGAAAGGACAAACTTTACAACAACAAAGCAGAAAATAGGGAGGAATGTTCTGATCAAGTTTTATTGTAAATCATTAGGAAGAGGGTACTTCAAGGACGCTGATTGGGGATTCCGGGATATGTAATCTGATTCAACTACAGTGTGAAGGATTTGGAAAGGTTAATTTACATTACAAAATTATATGGTTTAATATCACTATATTAATGGAAATTCCACTAGAATGATGCAATTTGGTGCTGATAAATATTAAATAATCCTATCTTCTTTCTCTTGTGGTAGTTCAAAGAATAAAGTTGCAGAACTTGCTAATGACTAAGTAATAACTATAATTTAAATATACAGATACTTAAAATTATCAGCACAATAACTAAAGCAAATCCTGCTATTAACAAATTTTATTCTAAATGAGGAATGATTATTTTGTTGGGAGGAAAAAGTTCACATACATAGAAAAAGCACAAAGAATATTTATACAGGAATGATTTGTTTGAATTGAATTTTTAAATAGTGAAATGACTGTCTAATGAAACACAAAGGAGAAGCAGCATCAATAGATCAATAGTCTGTGATCTCTGTTCAGGATGATTACTTATTTGTTATATTTTCAATCAACCCAGTAACCAGAATTCCTTAACTAGATTACATAAAAGGAACAAAATCACATTAGTGAAAATTTCTTACAGGTTAAAAAAAAAAAATCACTGTTCTACCAGCCAAACATTAATCTAAAGACCCATAGTGCTTCGAAGGAAGAAAAGGGCCTCAAAGAAGAGTGAACAGTTCCAAGTTAGAATAGAGAGCACCCTGCAGGGGTGGATTTCATCAGGTATGGCCGTACCAGATGGTGAAATTTAGCGTACTTTCCCCTACCCCTTGGTCAGGAGGCCCCGTACCGGAACGCTCCCTCCCCTCATTCACTCTTTCAGTCGCCCGACTCATCCGCACCTTGCTACCAAAAAGTTCTCAAAAGAAGAATCAGAAGAAGAGTGGATGAGGTGGAGGACGGAGGATGTTGGGAAAGAGGGAAGAAGCAGAGGGGCTGCTGGAAGAGTGTGTGCGTGTGCACAGGCTGTGGGTTTTAAAAACGTCTGAGTGAATCTAGGAAGAGGAAAGAGGCAGAGGGACTGAAAGATACTACAAACACACACTGCCAGCCCCTCTGTCTCTTCCCTCTTCCTGGATTCACTCAGATGTTTTTAAAACTCACAGCCTGTGCACAGCACACACAATTTCAGCCCTTCTGCCTCTTCACTCTTCTTTGATTCACTCATATGTTTTTAAAACCCACAGCCTATGCACACTCACACACTCTTCCACTCTTTTAAAAACGTCTGAGTGAATCCAGGAAGAGGGAAGAGGCAGAGTGGCTGGAAGAGTATGTGCTATGCACAGGCTGTGAGTTTTAAAAACGTCTAAGTGAATCTAGGAAGAGGGAAGAGGCAGAAAGGCTGGAAGTGTGTGTGTGTGCACAGGCTGTGAGTTTTAAAAACATCTGAGTGAATCCAGGAAGAGGGAAGAGCCAGGGGGGCTGTAAGTGTGTGTGTAAGGTGGTCAGTAATGTTGAAGACCGGCAAGGACAGCCATATTTCCTCTGTAAGTATCTGTTTTATTGTTTTCTGTACTTATTTTATTCTTATTTAAGTAGTAAGTGCACAAAATAATAAATTTCCTTTTTTTATATCTTCTTTTTATAGGTCATTCTTTGGAGCAAAGAATCCAGTGACCTCGACTTGGCCACTCCCAGTCACATGACTGCCAAGCTACTCCCACATGGTCACATGATCACAAAGCCACTCCCACCTAGTTATATGACCACCAAGCCACTCCCACAAAACAGGCCACACCTACATAATAGGTTCTAAAAAAATTGAAACCCACCACTGGCATCTTGCCTTTAAAAGTAAGCAAGACTGAACCAAGTTAGGACTTAAATAGGAGACTAACAAAGAAATCCCAACATTCCAGGAATTTGGAAAACCTCACATAAGTCATTGGCAAATCATATCTGCATCAAGGAAACTGTGTAGAGGTGTCTATGAAATTGTCAAAGGTTAAATTCTACTTGAAGAAAACTATTACCAAAGGAGCTATCCACATATCTAAAAGATACAAAAACAAATACTCACCCACTCATGTACATTCATGCTAATTAGATAGCTCAGTCCATCTCTGCCCTCTCCTAAGGATTCCAACTTACATCCTGTGAATGACCACCATGAATTGTGGTTATTCAAATCATATTTTTTTTGGTTGCTGCAATAATACCATGCAGGAATAGAAGATGTTGTGCAGCAATTGATGGCATTGCTGCATAGATGTGCAGATTATGCACTCAGATTATGCACTCAGTACTCCAGAAAGAGAAGGGTTTGTATGGGGTACCCATCAGTTCATGTTCAATCAACCCCATGGGTCTCCTGGCTAATGGCAGTGTGTGTTGGGTTAGGCTGTGCAGTGAGTTTCTGGAGGCTTCTCAGGCTGAGCTGTGCTCCTTGTAGGCATCCCCATCTTTCTACCCTTTGCCTAGTAGAGAATTTTGTGTGATGGGAGAGCCAGGCTTGGAACTTCTCATTCTTTGACATTTGTTTCTTTTCTCCCTTGACATCAATGGTGGGTTTCAAATTTTTTTACTACCGATTCTGTCGACCTGGTTATTTTGTGGGCATGACTTGGCAGTAATGTGACTGGGTGGGAGTGGCTTGGTGGTCATGTGACTGGGTGGGAGTGGCTCGGTGGTCATGTGACTGGGTGGGAGTGGCTTGGTGGTCATGTGACTCTGTGGGAATGGCCAATGTAGCCGTCCATTTTGCCAATTTGGAAGTCCATTAAACAATACACAGCATCCCCCTTTTCTATTCTTTTTAATACTGCATGAAGTTTTTGCTCTAGGTTTTTTTTACTAGGGGGGAGAGGTTGGCAATGCCTGAGGATTTCTGGGAATTTCTCCTCTATGTTAGAGGCACTAAAAGAACGAAGTTGATATAAGGTCCCTGCTGGAACAGGGTTGGACTAGATGACCTGAGGTCCCTTCTAGCCCCGGATTGCTGTGCTGTCTAGTACCAGGTTTGTGGTCCTTCCTTGCTCTCCTTTTTCACTCTTTCCTTCCCTCCCTCCCTCTCTCTATCCATCCATCCATATTTCATTCATTTTCCATTCCCTTTTTTCCCTTTCCTCCCTTCCTCCCTCCCTCCCTCTCTCTCTTCCTTCCTTCCTTCCTTCCTTCCTGTGAAGAACCCCAGGTGGTCTTTGGTAGGAGGAAGAAAAGCCAGATGTTTTGAAACTGAGAACATGCCCACTGATCATCTGGTATTCTTAGAGCTCCACTATTGATTAGCTTAGCCTGAGCAAGGATAGCTAGCTGCACTTTCTTTGAATAAGCTCTCAACTCAAGCTCCATGCCAGAGTTCTTCAAACTTGGCAACTTTAAGACTTGTGGACTTCAACTCCCAGAATTCTCCAGCCAGCAGAACTGAATTTTGGGAGTTGAAGTCCACAAGTCTTAAAGTTGCCAAGTTTTAAGACTTCTCTGCTCCATGCACTTGTGGATCTCCAAATGGTGAGGATTTCTTTCTTTCTCTCTTGAAGCCCTCCTCACTTTTTCTCCCATGGGGCTGCAGGAAGGCTTGCTAGAGCCCCCCCCTCTATTTTGGGCCTAGTAGGTCTCCCTGAAGCCAAAATGGGTGTGCCCCCCATGCCCCCCATGCCGTATTTTGAACTTAGCAGCCTGCCTGAAGCCTGCTGAGAGCCAAAATGGGGCTGGTGGGGATCCTGAAAGGGGCAGGGGAAGGGAAGGTTGCGAGCTCAGTGGGAACGGGGAGGGTGAAGCAAGCTCGGGGGGGACTACCGAGACTTACCTGTAGGCAGAAGGAGGCAGCAGCTCAGTTGGGGCGCAGGGCAGGCAGCTTAGGCAGGGAAGTAACCTGGGAGGTGAGGAGTGACTGGGTGGGGCGGGTGGGCAGGGCATTTGCACTTAAAAAGTTCTGCGCATGCACTCACCATTAAAAAGGGGGGTGGGAATTACATTTTTTCAATGAAGATTGTTCTGCATATGTACAGAACAGAAAACCAAGATGGCGCCACCGAAGATAAAACCTGTATGGTCACATGTCTGCCAGAGTTACTACCTATTCAGCCAAACCGTATCATATTGGTAGGAACCCACTTCTGCTTGGCAGTCACTCATCTATGGTCAAGATCAGCTCCCAATTGACCCTGCCTAAAAATCTGTCACTATCTTAGAAAATGGGTACATGGAATGGTCTGAAAAAAACAAATAAGTCCTCTCCCCAAAATATGAAAATCCTCTTTCGCTCTACTCCCTTCCTTTAAATAATTTCTCTTACGTGATACCAAAAACTTGAAAATAATGGGAGAATATGTGTGATCATTTCTTTGCAAAGAAAGAAATCTGAAGCAGCTTGTTGAACAATCCATAGCAGTTTAGTTCATTTCTATTGCTATGTCATAAACCAGAGGTTATAAGCCACAATAGCTGAATTTATGTTGCACTTTAGAATCAAAACGAAATCAATCCTTCGGGATTGGGCGGCCTATAAATTTAATTAATAAATAAATAAAATTAATAAATCAATGTAGGGCTGTGTGACTGTAACAAGCAATATTTCAGTGTCATTGTAATGACAAATGGTTCTTGAAAAAATGATCATTAAGCAAGGGCCAGGTGTACAGTTCCTAAATTCTACTTCACAATATTTAGAGTTGAAGGGTTCCTTCACAAACAGGATTCACAGGAAGACCACACACAAGCAAGACACTGTTTCCAGCAAAGGGAACATAGGTCAGGGCTGGCTCTGATATCAGGCTGCAGCCAGCTGTCACTAATCAAGAGATTTAGTCATCTGCTTGGCAAGGAGCCTCACAGAATATCTTTGCTCTGGTCTCCGGTCTCCTCTCTCCTCGACACAAGTTACATCATCCTCATTTGACTGCTTCAGATGCCAGGTGATTCCTGTTTCTGATCAGCCCCATGTTAGTGTGGGATTGGTATCTCCAGAAGCTGACATTCACAGGTTCAACTGTAGCAACTTCCTCAGATTTGGATTCAAAATGTAAGTCCTGAAACCTGTCCTGACACTTAGCATTAAATGTTTACTATTGTTCTTTCAATAGTTTGGGAATTACATTTACTATAATATCTCTTAAGATCAGGCAATTTTGCGTTTTGTGTATGCTAATTATTAATAATGCCAATCATATTGTTCTCTGCTTTGCACAGTTGTCTCTGCTTTGCACAGTTCTATTGTCAGGGTATGCTTAGAGCATTCCTCTTTTTCCTATCCTATAATAGAGCAAAACAAGACTTTGTGTGTCACTTCACTGTTATGAGTTGGTATTTTTGTATATGTGTATTTTTATCTTAAAGGACAAGACAGCCAAATAGATGATTAGGTATCAAAACATATCAGATGAGGGTGTTTTTATCTTTTTTCAGATCATGCTGGTTTATTTTATCAGAGTGGAAATAATATACATTGGAAGTTAATAGCTACATTACACATATGTTGGAATGTGTGCCTAATACAAAGGTGACCATAACCTCTAATTTTTCCTTTAAATTGGATTATAATTTTCCAGTTAAAAGTAATACATGCAGAGATTAAATATGGTTTGTTTCTAAAACAAAGTAGAATGTCTTTGTTAGCGGAACTGTAATTATTTGGGAAGACAAAAAAAATCTGTTTAACATTTGAAATAAGCTCTGTGCCATTTATTTAATTAAAAATGACCCCTTACATCAGAAATCTCCAATTTAATTTTTGCAAGAGTAAAGTTCACCATATTTTGTTTTGTTTTGTTTTTCAATAAAGGTCAACAGTTTGCATAATGCCCAATTGCATGATTGTTACAAATGAAAGAAACATTCATTTTAAAGGTCTATTGAATCAAATAATTTATTTATATACTGCTAAAACTCTTGTATCTGCAATCTTTAACTGAATGAAATGATGTATCATGAAGCAAAACCTTTTGAACTAAGATAGATGGACTAACTCAGTGTTTTTCAACCTTTTTGTGCAAAGGCACACTTTTTTCATGAAAAAAAATCACGAGGCACACCACCATTAGAAAATGTTAAAAAAATTTAACTCTGTGCCTATATTGACTATATATAAAGTGTTTTTCCCACGGCACACCTTACACTATGTCACGGCACACTAGTGTGCCGCGGCACAGTGGTTGAAAAACACTGGACTAACTTACAGAATGTATTCAAAATGACTCCTATAGAATTGAAAACTGGTAAATTACATCAATATTTTATGACATAAAAACTGCATTATGCAAAATGTCATAAAATATTTTCGGTGGTCGGCTCCTGATGTATGGTTGTGTTATACAGTTCGACATGGGCTACTTTCATGTCAGGTACATATCTCCCTGAGTTTTTAAGAACTTCTCAAACACATCAGAAGCTTTATCATTGTTGAAGGTATTGAGGAATCTAGTAAGAGAATCTCACCAAAATGATGAGCCAAGGGGTCACAGATTGTAATATACTACTATTAATGTTTGTCTTTTTTTGATAGGGAAAAATCTTAGATTATAGGGAAATACTTTTTGAACCAAAGTACCTTAAATGGGCCAACTTAAAGAATGCCAGGGCCAATTATACCTGTAGGAATGAAATTTAGGAATGTTGTAGCTGCTTCAGTACAGGTAGTCCTCGACTTACAACTGTTCTTTTAGTGACCATTCAAAGTTTCAACAGCACTGAAAAAAGTGACTTATGACCCTTATGACTGTTGCGCCATCTCCATAAATAAGTGATGAAAATTCAGGCACTTGGCAACTGACTCATATTTATGATGGGTTGCAGTGTCCCAGAGTCATGTTTTCACCTCCTGCAATCATCTGACAAGTAAAATAGATGAGGAAGCCAGATTTACTTAATAACCATGTTACTAAATTAACAACTGCAATGATTCACTGCAGCAAGAAAAGTCATAAAATGAGATAAAACTCATTTAACAAATGTTTCACTTTGCAATAGAAATTTTGGATTCAATTGTGGTCGTAAGTCAAGGACTACCTGTGCTGCAGTGCTGCTACTGCTTCCACACTGTCTTGCTGCTGTGGTTAACCATGGTCACATGACCATCATTTCCAACATTCTCTGACAGCTTCCCACAAGTCAGTGGGGAAGCCAGCAGAAAGTATAAACTTGATCGTGATTGCTGATACTCCCTGCCAACTACCCACAAGCAAGGAGCAATGGTAATGGAGGGAAGATTGGAAGTTACTCAGGTAAATCTCCCCCTCTCACACAACCATCTCATCTCCTCTGCATTTTGAATATCCCCACATACCTCTCTCAATCTGTGCCACACTCCAGTGCATCCTCCACAATTCACACTGTACCTTTTCTGCACTTTCATGTACTTTTCAATTCATGCTGCACTTCTCATGAACCTGTGCACCCATACAGATGTGTACCACACCTGTACACCCTCCACAATTCTCACAGCACTTATCACATAGCCTTGCACATATTCCATGACTCACACTACACCTTTCATGGACTCTTACACGTCCCCCCAATCCACATGGTACCTCTTGCACACCCTTCTCAACACCCTCTCTGGACCATACTAATGCACTCTCCCTGATACACACTTCACCCCAAGGTGCACTCTCCAACCTATGCTGCATCTCTCTGACACACTTTTTGAGTAAAGTAAGAATTATATGTCACTGGGGTTGGGGGCACATCAGAATTTTAGAGATGCTTAGGTGAGGCATGGCCAAAAAAAGATTTGGAACCACTGCTCTACTCAGAAAGGATAAATGTTACATTGTAGGTTGCAAGTTTGATCAAAACCTTTGCTGTGGATTACAATTAACGTATTAAGTTGCAATTATAAATAGTGATATATAGCTCTAAAGGAGACTTTGTGACATCATGTTCTAAATCAGTATTTCTCGAACTTGGCAATTTTAAGATGTGTAGACTCCAACTCCCAGAATTCCCTAGCCTCCCCATTCTTGGGGAAATGAAGTGCATGCACTGCTAAGTTTGAGAAATCTAACCTAGACAAATGAGTTTCCTCTGATCCAGATCCTAACTAGGATTTTAGGAAGTTGTATATGAAAATGTTTATAAAATGAGGTAAACTTCAAAGGAACTTCCTCACCAACAAAATAAATGAAATGGTAATATTGTCTAAATGCTGGCTGTCTATTAGGGGGGAAAGAAGAAGACAGCCTTTTGAGGGTTGTCAACAGTCCCTGTCTACAACTTTTTAAAAACATCTGCATCTTTTCCCAGGATCCTAGGAGATCTCCACAGCTTCTAGGAAACCTAGGAAAAGCTGCAGCTGCTATGTTGGCACCTTCTCCCCTCATTTTTTGAAGCACCCTACTGAAATTTAATCTGAAACACTGTCCAACTCTGATTGGTATTGTTTAATGTGCAAAGTGTGTCTACTATAACTTTATTCAGTTATTCCATCTAAAATTGGCAATACTGTATTGTTTTCTTTTAAGAAGACAAACAGTCTTCTTGTTCTTTCTTCCAAAGCTAACTTTCCTGCCTTGTTCCAGGGTAGACTTCAAAACAGGGCTTTTAAGGTATAAATGAGTAAATGAGCTGAACAATAATCAATTTTTGATTAATGGTAATTAAATTGGTACTTTGTCTAATGTTCACAAAAGCAGCAACCAAACTTCTGCTAGCTGACTATTTTAGCACTTAATCTCCTCCTCTTTTGAAATGCAGATTATATGTATTCCTTGTTAAAATCCCAGGTAGCTCTGGATAATTTTGATTATGTAAACATTCACAGATTTTTTAGCAAATGGTCCCCTTCTCTAATCACTTAAGAAATCCATGAATAGATATATGTTCTTTCCTTGTGGTGAGTCACTCTAATCCTATCTTTGGGATTTACACAAAAGCCTTAGAGCATCAAGATAGCTCATGATTTTGCAAATAGTCTGGTTAGTAATATGCTATATATTTAAAGTCTTTCAAAGTAGAAAATCTATAAGAAGACTATTACCTTCTAACTTTGTAACTATTTTAAAAATTATTCCAAATATTAACAAGGCAGCCAACCAACACTATTTTTTTTAAAAAATCATAGTAATAAAACTAAATAAAATGCATTATGGAAACTTATTATTAAGCATTCATATTCAGCATTCATGTCCAGAAGAACATTTGCTGGGAAGAAGATAATTTATAAGGATATACTTGATTTATATAATAAATAAATGGGGTAGTCCCTTTCATAGTTTAAGAAGAAAATATTGAATTTGAATAAAATAATTCCTAATTAAATGGTTGACTGTTTTTCAGTCACTTTTAAATAGCATTAAACCAAGAAGAGATTAACTATACAAATTAGGAAAACTAAGGTAACCTCACTATTTACTGATATGCTATTGAATCATTTTTCCTTGTAAAACTTCAACAATTCTGAAACCTAGCCGAGCATTGTCAAAAATATGTATCACATGATTACATTCCGTCCAATATACTCTAGAAAGATTATTATTAGTATAATTTGTAAAAGATAATAATATATATGGATTCTTGATGACTTGTCAAAAAAAGGAGTTATTTTAAAAAATTCAAAGTTGCCTTATTAAGTTCAAATGTGTTCAAGAAAGAAGTTATTATGAATCAAACTATGCCTGTCCTGAATGTAAAGGAGAGATGAGTTGCTTACAGTAAATTAAAGCAGAGCTTCAAAATAGCATACAAATAATTACTGAAAATAAAAGTGAATGCAAGCTGTGTTTTTTTTAAAAAAAACAGGAATTTTAAGAAGTCTAGACTGCATGCGTTACCAAAACAAAAAACTAAAACCATCCTCATTAAAATAATTAATGAAATGTTAAGACAGTTGTACCAAATAAGCCTTCTAATGTGGCATTACTTGCTTTAATTGGCAGGGACATTGAAAACAGGAACTGCAAAGAAAACAGAAGCAGAATTAAACAGTATAAAAGATCTGTTTCCTCTGAAAAGAAGAAGAAGCAGTGAAGGGTTGTATGTGCTCTGATGGCCTTTACCAAAGTTCCATTCAGTTTATTTGATTTCTTCATAGAACATAGGATTGGAAGGGACTTCAAAGGGGACTTCTTCTAGTCCAACCCCCTTCTCAAAGCACTCCTATACGATTCTGGACAAGTGGCTATGGAAAGGAGACAGAATTAGTCTTTCACTTCAGTGAAAAAAAGATTTGAGCTAGGACAGTAAGGATTAAAAGCGTTCACCTGCTTGTGTGTGTTGGCTCACAATATCTCTCTCCCTCTTTGTATAATTGATCTCAAGCCAGGGGTGGGTTCCGGCAATCACTACTGCCAGTTTTCTCGTGGGCACGCCGCACGCATGCGCACGCTTGATGTATGCTTTGTGCGCATGCGCAGTACAATAAAAATTGTTCTGCGCATGCACAGAAGCAAAAAACAAGAGAACTGGTTCAAGGGCGTGGCAGGCTGGGTCACTGCTAGTTACAGCAACCCATGCCACCAAACCATGACCGGTTCAGCCAAACCGGTCTGAACTGGTAGGACACAACGTCTCAAGCCATTTAAGTTTCTAAAAGAGGAGTGCCGAAGTTATGCTATCTTGAGAGCTGTACCAGACATTATGTTGTAAATCAAAGGCTACACTGGATTGGAGAACACTGAAAAACACTTTGCTGAAGTGACTAAATTAATAGATAAGGGAAATGGTGTGGACATAGTTTAGATTTCAGTAAGGCATTTGACAAAGCAGACCTTAGCTTACTTCTTGATAAGATAGAAAAATGTGGGCTAGACAGTATCACCACCAGTCATGTTCACAATTGACTGACTGACCACACTCAGTATGAAATCCTCAATGGACCTACATCTGAATAGAGGGAATCAGGCAATGGGCTACCTCAAGGTTCTGACTTAGGCCAGTATTCTTCAACCGCTTCACAAATGAGCCAGATGAGAGGACAGAGGGCAACCTATCTAATTTGCAGATGACATCAAACTCAGAAGGAACAGCTAATATTTTAGAAGACAGACTCAATATTCAGAAGGATCTTGACATATTTGAACAGTGGGCCATGTCCAACAAAATGGAATTCAGTAGTGAGAAAAGGAAAGTTCTACACACAGGAAGAAAAAAATAAATGCACAGGTATAGAACAGGTAGCACCTGGGTCAACAGTAGCAACCATGAGATGGATCTAGGAGTCATATATATATATATATATATATATATATATATATATATATGTATGTATGTATGTATGTATGTATGTATGTATGTATGTATGTATGTATGTATGCATGCATGCATGCATGCATGCATACATACATACATACATACATATGTGTGTGTACCTATACACATACACACACACACACCTGTGCATTTATTTTTTCTTGCCTGTGTGTAGGATCTTACTTTCCTCACTGTGTGCGTGTGTACATGTACATATATATGTATATGTATGTGTGGGTACATACGTACATACATACACAAACACACACACACACACACACACATATATATATATACACACACACACACACAAACAAACACACACACACGCAGCCCTGCTGGGTCTCTCTATGAAGAAAATGGGCAGGTTTTTTTTTTAATGGTAGCTAAATAGAATAGTTTATAAACAATCATTTTTCATCCCAATAACAGCAGCATATGTGTGATAAGAGAAAGAAAGGCATTTTGAAAAATGAAAGTAGACATATCTCACTGTCTACACAGTGTCCATAGATAAACAAAACAAATGCTGGGGGATAGATGCTGATGAGAATCTTCAAGAATTGTCCTGGCTTTTTCCTGAATAGGCTAGGGGAAAAAAAACAGCTTATTAGGAAAAGCTTTGCTAATTCATTATGTCCACTAATCTTTCATTAGGCCCGCCTTCTCAGCTGTGTGCTTCCTATGCTACATCATCATCTGTATGCAATAAAGTCATGTTAGTTAGGGATTTAAAATTGTAGCCCAACATATCTGGAGGGCATCAGATACAGCCTAAGCAAGCACTCAATTGACCCACCTTGTAAAAGAGCAGTTTGCACAAATTTAGCATCAAGCATGGAGTAGTATCACTCACAGGAAAGAATTTGTTAAGAGAAAATACTTTCATTTCCAATCAGATCTTTTAAGGGATAGGGCCATTTCCAAATATTTAGACTGGACACACTGGATCATGTTGCTACAAAGACAATTGAGTAGCTTTCCTTAATTTGACTCTCACCCTTCTGGCCTTTTGGAAGACCCTGAGGACATGGTTTTGCCATTGTGCCTTGGGATCCAGTGGAGGTATGAAGCTTACAAAATAGTTATAATCTTTGTGAGATATTGATTGCATACTTTGGCAAAACAAAGAGCAGAAGTGGAGAGCAGGGTGGGGCAGGGCAGGAGAGAACAAGAGGAGAGTACAAGAGTACATCTAAGAAGGAGAAATACAGAGATCTTCACTGTGTATTCCTTTTCTCCTATATTCTTGGTTTTATAGAATTTTGTGAATTCACAAATAACCAGGAATAACGGGGAGGAGCTTAAGGAAAGTTTGTATTATATATTTTTAAGGTTGGCCTGTTTCTATTCTGTTCATTTAGAAAGTTATTAAGATAATGAATGTCCTCCAAGAGAATGTGTATAATACTTTAACTATAAGTGTATACTTTTGGAGGATTTCCTTTCCACCTTCAAAACTACTGTAGTCATGGAGGAGTTTAACTATCCTGACATCAACTGGGAAACAAACTCATAAAATGGGAGATGGAACAGGTTGTTGAGCAACTTAGCTGACAGGTTTGTCACCCAAAAATTGGACAAGGGAACAGACTGCCCCTAATTTTTAGTAACAGAGAAGAAGCAATAGAGGTTGAAGTTGCCGGAACTTTGGGGGAGAGTGACCATGTCACTCCAACAATACACCAACCAAAACACCAACAATAGAACATAGTCAAACCAGTGTCTTAAACTTTAAAAGAGTTTATTATAACAAACTTAGAGAAAACATGGAAAAAATTCAATGAATGAAAATCTTAAAGGGGAAAATAACTCAAGATGCTTGGGAAACTCTGAAAAATAAAAATAAAATATTATGAATAAAGGCCCAGACTAGCTCAATACCAATGAAAAAAAAATCCAAGAAGAAACCAGAATGGTCACACAAAGAACTCTTTGATAAATTGAAAGACAAAAAGAATAAGTTCAACAAAGAGGGACTCATAACTAAAGCAGAATACCAACGAATAGCCCAAACTTGCAAAGTTGAAGTCAGGAAAGCTAATGCTGTGAATGAAGTAAGATTATCAAAAAAAAATAATAATTAAAGTTTCTTTCAACATATAAAAAAGAAAAAATAGTCAAGGAAACAATGTTCATCAATGAAAGAAGATGGCAAGAACGTAATTGGCAGTAGAGGGAAAGCAGAGCTACTTATTTCATTCTTTGTATCTGCATGAATTTGGTTTGTTTAGTTTACAGAAAAGAAGGACTGGGGTGACAACAATGTTCCTATATTTATGGGACTCCCATAAAGAAGAGGGGGGAGGGTTCAACCTAATTTCTAAAGCACCAGGAGCCAAGGCAAGAAACAATGGATAGAAACTAATCAAGGAGAGAAGCAACTTAGAACTAAGGAGAAATTTCCTAAAAGTGAGAAAAATTAACTAGTGAAATGGCTTGCCTTCCAAAGTTGTGGGTGTTCTATCACTGGAGGCAACTGGACAGCCACTTGGCTCGAATGGTATAGGTCTCCTGCTTGAGCAGGGGATTGGTCTAGAACAGGGGTGTTAAACTGGCAGGCCGAAGGCGTCACATGCAGGCCATGCCCACCCCAGCTCTGCAAAGGGAGGAAACATCTCATGATTGTCACATGATAGCAATGTGTTTGACACCCATATCTAGAAGATCTCCAAAGTCCCTTCCAACTCTTTAATTTCTGTTACTGTTACCGCTGTGACTCTGTTCTGTGCTACTTTTTGTCTGGTTGGTATAATTTATTTACTTTGTTTTAATTAAGGTTAAGGGACAATTAATTCTGCCAGTCTAATTATAGGGGCAGGACTGTGGGATAAATTTACATAAGCCCAATATCTCTACACAAAAGTCCCTCAACAGACACTTGGGGAAATTTTTAGTCAGAAACAATTCATAATGTTGGTGGTCTTTCTTCTCTTATTAATCTTCATTCTATCCTTTGGATCACACATGTTCCCCTCTCCCCAGATCATTAAAGTATCACACAATAATTTTAGAGGAAATATTGCTTAGCTGTCATTTAAATTGGTACGTCTGTTTGAATTTTGCAGTGTGTAGAAATCACATGCCAGTCTTGAGTGAATGTGACAACTTAAAATTAAACTACCTGGAAAAGGATAATAGTATTCTGAGAATCAACTAGAATAAAGAACAAAAGTTCAGAGAGGTTGTTTTGGATGCTAGTTACATCTGTGGGGAAAATAAAAATAAATGAGAAGTATGAAGCTGATGAGAAAACAGATAACTGAATAAAGGCGTACAGCATTAGAAAACTAAGATTTAAGGAAAAAGTGGGCAGTGTATAGCTCCTAGTCTTTTTTGTAGCCTTACCCAGAAATTGATCACAGCAATTAATTAAGAATTAGTCTTACTAATTCTAGTCATTATTTAGCAGAAAATAATTTAGAACCCATAAAGAACTTCACATAGGTTTATCACTTCTTAAAATAGAATACTCACACTGAGAAAGCAATCGTGCATATATATATATAGCAGCGATCCCCAACCTTTCCAGCTTTGTGGACAGGCGGGAAAAGGGGGAGAGAGAATGGTTGCACACAAATGACAGGCGAGTGGCACACATACTTGTTCAAGTGGAGCTGTGTGCACGTTCACGGACAGTTTGCACAGCCCGGTTTCAAACAGGCCAAGGCCCAGTAATGGGTCCTTGGTGCTGTCTGAGCTTGGTTATTTTCTTGAAGACATTTCATTATCCAAACTAAGTAACATCCTCACTGCTTATGTTACCTAGTTTCGGTAATGAAAGGTCTGCAAGAAAAAAACCAAGACCAGAGATCATCAACAATTCCTCCCACCCTCCATGCATATCTCTGGAATTTCAGTCTTACAGTAGCAATATGTATCAGCAACCAATCACAGTATACATTGAGAATCCTAGGACTTAGACTGATGCTTTAATCTAGCTTTATTTTCAAGAATAGAGCCTCATTTTACCACTACAAACTTTGTTGAAACATTACAAAACTTTCTCAGATTACTTTAAGTCAAGCCTCTCTCTGCCTATAAAAATCAGGTTAGATATGTATCTGAAATAGCAGCAAAATATCTGGTTAACTATAATGAGAACCTTTTTGATGTCATGAAATTCTCACTCCAAAGCATATAAACATTTGGGAGGGGGGGATTTAAAATATCTTTCTTATACATATCTATTGAAAAATCATATCCATTTCCATGAGACTTTCTCCTAGATTTATTGTGTGTGTGTGTGTGTGTGTGTGTGTGTGTGTGTGTGTGTGTGTGTGTGTGTATCTGTGCATACATACATATATACATACAAGATTGCAGTTGTAATGCCCATGATGTATTAATTCCCTTTTCTTTTCTTTCTTTTTTTGCCAGGAGTGAAGGAATATTACTTTCAATATTTGGTCAATTATTGAAGAATGTTACATGTAATAACTATTCAAAAGTTGTATCCAGAAGTGATTAATTTTAAGGCTCTGGCTTATGGAAACTGATATTTAATCCATTGCAGTAATCAGCTGCTGCCCAGTGTTTAGAAATATGAAAGAAGACAGTTGATTTTTCCATTAGCTGATGATAACTGCTTATTATGCTATGGATGTCAAATTTCAGTTTTGCTTATTATTCTAGAAAGAATAAAACAGAACAGAACAGTAGAGTAGAGTAGAACAGAACAGAACAGAAACAAGATATCATTTATATCTTGATTTTTAACAATAAAAAAGAAACATGATATGAATCTCACAAAAAAAGTTTTTAAAATCTTATAAAGTGATAGAATAATGATATAGCATAACTAAGCTATTCGTTACTCCAATAGTGAGAATAGTAGCATATAAATTTAATGCATAATCAAATAAATAAAATTGCCAATGGGGGACATAGTCCAAGGTTTCTGAATAGTACCAGGTTGCCCATCCCAGTTTTCATTTTCCTTTTTTATTTTAATTATTTATTTTCAAAATGATAGGATTCCAGGAGTCCTAAATTATTTTTCAATATCCTATAAATGACACTTCAAATTTATTATTCTTTTAATGAAAACACATGGAGGAGCCAGTTTCATTGCATGGGAAACATTGTTTCTCCATGTGAGTTCTACAATTAAATTGCCCCCAGAGGCTATCTATATATTGTATATATTGCAACAAAATCATATTTAAATCCTACTAAATTCAATTAGATTAAAAAAGCCATCAAAATCCAACTGCAAGTAGGGCTTATAACTAAGAGATAACTCTGACCTGAAGCTGAGGAAAAGAGGTAACAAACTCTTCTTAGGGCATAACCCTAGTTGAATTTTTTTCACTATATAGAAATTAACAGCTCTAAATCTCCTGAATAATAAATTATTTGGCCATAAATATTCCCTGTGAAGAGATTCATGATGTCTGATACCTCACTGGGATACAGAGCTTATTTCTGTTATTTTGTTATTGCTTTATTTAGTTAAATACTAGCTGATAACCCAGCGTTGCCTGGGTATTTATTTATAGGGGAGAGATTTCCAGACCAAACTTAATTTCTAATGTTGGATTTTCCCCCTTACCATAGGGAACCCCCTTGTGGAGTACTGTGAAGCCAGTGCCATGGCAACTCCACTGTGCTATACAGTAGAAGGCAGTATGGCAGCATGGCACAACAGGCTGTATCTTGACAGAACACACATCCCAAGGGGTGTTAGGGGTGTTTTAACCCCACAGTATTTTTCTCCAGAGTAAATCATCTGTGTACCAAGTTTGGTTGAAATTGCTCAAGATGTTCCAGAGTTACTGTATGTTGGGACACACACACATACACAAACACATACACATCTGTATCTGAAATTAATTTTGAAGGAACCAGGTTAATCTCCAAAACTGAACACTTCAACAAGAGAATAATTATGGAAGCTATCGAAATAGAGAAACACCTCCACAACATGAATAAATGTGACACTACCTCCTGCCTACCAGACATCTGGAAACCAACCCTAATCAACAAACAAGCCCCACCCACCATCCAGGCTGTTACAACATGAAACAACAATGGACACATAGCCAGCACCAATCAGTACCAATCTACCAATCATGATACAACCACACAACCAATCATTCCACTTACTGAAACAATGCCAGCACTCCACTCCCCCCCCCACCAAGATTTATAGAAAGACGGCAGCTCTGGCAACGCTTTAAGCCCAAAACCCAGCCTGAAGATGACGAGTGAAACTTTGTTGAAACGTTACCAAGACAATCTCAATCTTACACGGGAAAAAACCCGAATACAACAAGACCAGCATACTTACACCCGTGAAAATCTACAAATATCTATATCTCTAGATAGATAGATAGATAGATAGATAGATAGATAGATAGATAGATAGATAGATAGATAGATAGATAGATAGATAGATAGATAGATAGATATACCAAATATATATATAAATAACCAAATATGGTAGGGAGCATACTGCTTCCCTTTTGCCTTTCAGTTTCACCCTAGTAGCCTTCCAGGCAAAAAACCATTTTTTGTGTTATTTATCAGCACAAATGAAACACAAAAATGGTTTTCTGCCTGGAAGGATCCTAGGGTGGAGCTGAAAGGCAAAAGGGAAGCAGTATGCTCCCTCCCATATTTGGGCATATCTGGTGCTTTGACATAACACTTAATCATTTCCATGGCTCAGCTGATAAGGGAGGACAGTTTGTGGCTTTGAGGTTAATGTAACTGCCTAATATGTAAAAACACCCCAGGTTCAAATCCCAGTAAGGGTATGGCTAGCTGATGAGAGCTAAATAGCTTGAAATACATCTATACTAGTTTCTTTTTATTTATTTATCAGCACAAATGCAACACATGTATATATGATGTCTCAGGAAGTAAAAGGATTTTAGGAGAGAAGGCCTAATTGAGATGTTTTCAATTAGGAGATAAAAGAAGTTGGAGGTGATCAGAGAACCAGAATTTCTTGAACAAATTGAAAGAAGCCACCTCTTATTTTCCCCCAAACTTTGCTCCAGCAATGTAATTAAACTCAGAACATTGTATAATGTATGTCCAGGGGAGGGAACTAAAGAGAAGCTAATGTGAATCAATGTGGAAATCATTTTAATGCTTTAGAAAATCTTTCCATTACAAAGCTCTTTGGGGTTGACATGTCTAACTTAACCTTTGTCTTTGCCCATTTTCTCAGCTCAGGGTCTTCAATGTCACCAGCTGCAAGCTTTAATCCTTATGCATTACTGTTCACTGATACTTTGTCCCTGTTCAATACTAGCCTTTGTTTTAAATTTGACATGATTAGAACAGCTTTAATCTCTTGACAATAAGTGAATGAGTATGACGCTAATACTTGTTGCGATATACGTGCAGGTATGCATCTGCCATACTGTAACACGTATAGAACAGAAGCAATAATTAACCATATGATTAAATCAGTAAACTAAAAGCAATAATTGGCCATATGATTAGATCAGTAAGGCAAACTGTCCAACTCCAAGCGTTGATTAAATCAGTACCTTTAACACTAAGCAGATCAGCAACCACAGACTTGTAACTAAGCGTTGATTAAATCAGGGGTTACAACTGTTTAACTCTCAAACATTAATTAAGCATTGGATGTTTGCATGATGATAAAAGGTTTATTGACTATGAGTGTTCTTCGAGTCTACATGAGAGTAAATGAGTTACCATATACTGTAAACTTGCACAATCGTGATTGGTCCCCATTGGCTATGTGAATCCACCCCTCCCTTGTGTATGATCAATAAAAGAAGCCCCCAGACTTCGTTCTGGGTCGGTTTCGTCCCGAAGGAAATTCGTGTCCGAGTCTTCTTTCCTCATTGGCTTCATGAACCACCCACGGAGAAATCGCATCTGGTGACCCCGACGTGATCCGTGCTGCCCATCTCATCTCACCCTCGGCCGGGAAAAGCCTCGCACCCAGGGCCGGCCGTCTGCGAACGGAGCACCCTCCCAATTCGTGAGTATGGGATCGGGTTTCTCGAAAGAGCAGGAAGCGCACCTTCATGAGCTTCGGGATATCTGCAAATCTTCTAGAGTAATTACTCAGGCGAAGGAAAAGTCGCTTCCCATTCCCCCTAAAAAGCATTTAATTGAATTATTGATTTATGTCAAAGAACATTGCCCAATATACCCGGAAAAGGGGTCTTTAAAACCCTCCTTATGGATGAAATTAGGCACCTACTTCCATGAGGAACCCCGAGCCCCTCCGGGCATTTTAACAACCTGGCGTTTGCTGGTCAAATGCCTCCAAATCCACGAGGAAGGTCTGGTCAAAAGCGCAGAGGCTGCGAAGCCTTTGCCGCTCCCCTTACCGCCCGCAGCCCCACCACCATACGAGGGCCCTGAAATTCATTTTGTGCCAACCGCCCCAGAAAATCCCTCTCCTTTTCCGCCATCGCTAGGTTGCCCTGTGCCTTGGCGGAGTGCTTTTGCCGCCGCTTTAAAAACGGCGCAAGAAGAGGGGGAAATGGAGCTGGCTCAGCACTGCTTCCCTGTTGAATACACATCCAATCAGGCTAATCCACAGGGGCCTCAGGTCCCGGTTTACAAATCCGTTTCCTTTAAAACTGTCAAGGCGCTTAAAAACGCTGTTTCTCTCTATGGCGTGCAATCCCCTTACACCAGGGGATTGATTAGGAGCCTGTTAACGGGCTCCCCCATGGTGCTGGCAGACTGGCAATTACTATTTGGCATGATACTTACTCCCTCTCAATACGCTATATGGAATTCTGAATATTATAGGGAGGTTAACAAAATTGTAGCAAGGGACGCTCTCCCACAACATGTGACCGCTGGGCATCTCAGAGCGGGCGACGGCTTTGATACCGGTCCCTTACAAGCCACCGCCCCTCGTGAAGCTCTGGACTTGGTGGGGCAGGCTGCAGCGGCTGCCTTCGAGAAGGTGGACGATGCAGGCAGCCCCATAGAGTCTTTTTCAAAAGTAATGCAAGGTTCAAATGAGCCGTACCCGGAGTTCATTGACAGATTGCAAAAAGCATTGATCCGACAGATTGATAACGTAGAAGCCCGAGCTGAGTTGATGTTGAAATTGGCCATGGAAAATGCTAATTGTGATTGTCAAAGAGTCCTCCGACCCATTGCTGCCAATCCTGCTTCCGCCCTGGCCGATTTTATCAAAGCGTGCCGGGTGGTTGGAACCCAGGCATTCCAGATGGAGGCTCTTGCAGTGGCATTGCGAACAACAGGCAGGAATGGTAACTGCTTTAATTGTGGGAAGCCCGGCCACTTCCGTAGTCAGTGTCAAGCGCCACAAAACCCCGCGGCCAGGGGAAAGGGCGCTCGCCCTGACGAAGGAACTAAACCTAGAACGATCTGCCCCCGATG